>NW_026596445.1:0-83616 GCF_907164565.1 Psammomys obesus | reverse complement strand
TTTTTCCATTGTATGGTTTTGGCATCTTTGTCAAAAATCAGGTGTCCGTAAGTGTGTGGGTTTATTTCTGGGTCTTCTGTTCGATTCCATTGATCCACCATTCTGTTTCTATGCCAGTACCATGCAGTTTTTATAACTGTTGCTCTATAGTACAGCTTGAGATCAGGGATGGAGATACCTCCAGAAGATCTTTTATTGTAGAGGATTGTTTTAGCAATTCTCGGTTTCTTGTTATTCCATACGAAGTTGAGAATTTTTCTTTCCAGGTCTGTAAAGAATTGTGTTGGCAATTTGATGGGAATTGCATTAAATCTGTAGATTGCTTTTGGTAAGATGGCCATTTTTACTATGTTAATCCTGCCAAGCCATGAGCATGGGAGATCTTTCCATCTTCTCATATCTTCCTCTAATTCTTTCTTCAGAGACTTGAAATTTTTTTCATACAAGTCTTTGACTTGCTTGGTTAGGGTTACGCCAAGGTACTTTCTGTCATTTGTGGCTATTGTGAATGGTGTTGTTTCTCTAATTTCTTTCTCAGCCCTTTTGTCTTTTGTATACAGGAGTGCTACTGATTTTTTTGAGTTAATTTTATATCCAGCCACTTTGCTGAAGGTGTTTATCAGCTGTAGGAGTTCCCTGGTAGAGTTTTTGGGGTCACTCATATATACTATCATATCATCTGCAAATAGTGATAATTTGACTTCTTCTTTTCCCATCTGTATCCCCTTGATCTCCTTCGACTGTCTTATTGCTCTAGCAAGGACTTCCAGCACTATGTTGAGGAGATATGGAGACAGTGGGCTGCCTTGTCTTGTCCCTGATTTCAGAGGGATTGCTTTAAGTTTCTCTCCGTTCAGTTTGATGTTGGCTATAGGCTTGCTGTATATCGCCTTTACTATGTTTAGATATGTGCCTTGTATCCCCGATCTCTCCAGTACTTTAAACATGAATGGATGTTGGATTTTGTCAAATGCTTTTTCAGCATCTAGGGAGATTATCATGTGGTTTTTTCTTTCAGTTTGTTAATATGGTGGATCACATTGATGGATTTCCGTATATTGAACCACCCCTGCATACCTGGGATGAAGCCTACTTGGTCATAGTGGATAATATCTTTGATGTGTTCTTGGATCTGGTTTGCAAGTATTTTGTTAAGTATTTTTGCATCAATGTTCATAAGGGAGATTGGCCTGAAATTCTCTTTCTTTGTTGAGTCTTTGTGAGGTTTAGGTACCAAGGTGATTGTGGCTTCATAGAATGAATTTGGTAATGTTCCTTCTGTTTCTATTTTGTGGAATAGTTTGAAGAGAATTGGAGTTAGCTCTTCTTTGAAGGTCTGGTAGAATTCTGCGCTGAAGCCATCTGGTCCTGGGCTTTTTTTGGGTGGGAGACTTTTGATGACTGCTTCTATTTCTTTGGGGGATATAGGACTATTTAGTTGATTTACCTGGTCCTGATTCAGCTTTGGTGAGTCAAATCGATCAAGAAAATTGTCCATTTCATTTAGATTTTCAAATTTTGTGGCATATAGACTTTTGAAGTAAGTCCTAATGATTGTTTGGATTTCCTCAGTGTCTGTAGTTATGTCCCCCCTTTCATTTCTGATTTTGTTGATTTGGGTGGTGTCTCTCTGCCTTTTAGTTAGCTTGGCTAAGGGTTTGTCTATCTTGTTGATTTTCTCAAAGAACCAGCTCTTGGTTTCATTGATTCTTTGAATTGTTTTATTTGTTTCTAATTGATTGATTTCAGCCCTGAGTTTGATTATTTCCAGCTGTCTACTCCTTTTTGGTGTGTCTGCTTCTTCTTTTTCTAGGGTTTTTAAGTGGGCCATTAAGTTGCTTGAATGAGCTGTCTCGAATTTCTTCTTGAAGGCACATAGTGCTATGAACTTTCCTCTTAGCACTGCTTTCATTGTGTCCCACAAGTTAGGGTATGTTGTGTCTTCATTTTCATTGAGTTCTAGAAAGGCTTTAATTTCTTTCTTTATTTCTTCCCTGACCCAGCTGTCATTTAGTAACAAGTTGTTCAGTTTCCATGAGTGTGTAGGCTTTTTGCTATTTCTGTTGTTGTTGAAGTCCAGCTTTATTCCATGGTGATCAGACAGGATACAAGGGATTATTTCAGTCTTCTTGTATCTGTTGAGGCTTGCTTTGTGACCAACTATATGGTCTATTTTGGAGAAGGTTCCATGAGGTGCTGAGAAGAAGGTAAATTCTTTTGTGTTTGGGTGTAAAGTTCTGTAGATGTCTGTGAGGTCCATTTGATTCATGACCTCTGTCAGAGATATTGTTTCTTTGTTTAATTTCTGTTTTGTTGACCTGTCCTTTGTTGAGAGTGGGGTGTTGAAGTCTCCCACTATTAATGTGTGGGGATCTATATGTGGTTTAAATTTTATCAATGTTTCTTTTACAAATGTGGGTGCTCTTGTATTTGGGGCATAGATGTTCAGGATTGTGATGTCTTCCTGGTGGAATTTTCCCTTGATGAGCATGAAGTGTCCTTCCTCATCTCTTTTTATTAATTTTGGTTGAAAGTCTATTTTATCAGATATTAGAATGGCTACTCCTGCTTGTTTCTTGGGTCCATTTGCTTGGAAAGTCATCTTCCAACCTTTTACCCTCAGGTAATGTCTATCTTTGTGTCTTAGGTGTGTTTCTTGTATGCAACAGATTGCTGGGTTTTGTTTACGTATCCATTCTGTTAATCTGTGTCTTTTTACTGGAGAGTTGAGTCCATTGATGTTGAGAGAGATTAATGACCAGTGGCTGTTAGATCCTTTGATTTTGATGTTGGCTGTGTTCATAAGTTTGTGTGCTTGGTTGCTTTTTGTTTTGCTGTAGTAAGGTTAATTATTTCCTGTGTTTTCTTGACAGAAGCTAATTTTCTTGGGTTGTATTTTCCCTTCCAGTGTCTTCTGTAATGCTGGATTTGTGTGTAGGTATTGTTGAAATTTGTTTTTGTCATTGAATATCTTGTTTTCTCAGTCTATGAGGACTGAGAGTTTTGCAGGGTATAGTAGCCTGGGTTGACATCTGTGTTCTCTTAGGGTCTGCATGATATCTGTCCAGGCCCTTCTGGCTTTCATAGTTTCTGTTGAAAAGTCAGGTGTGATTCTAATGGGTTTGCCGTTATATGTTACTTGGCCTTTTTCCCTTGCAGCTTTTAGTATTTTTTCTTTGTTCTGTATACTTCCTGTTTTGATTATTATGTGGTGGGAGGATTTTCTTTTCTGGTCAAATTTGTTGGGTGTTCTGTAGGCCTCATGTATCCTTATTGGCTTCTCCTTTAACTTGGGGAAATTTTCTTCAATGATTTTGTTGAAAATATTTTCTGGGCCTTGGAGAAGGGAGTCTTCTTTTCCTCTATTCCTATTATTCTTAGGTTTTGTCTTTTCATATTGTCTTGGATTTCTTGGACGGTCTGTGTCAGGAATTTTTTGGATTTATCATTTTCTTTGACAGATTCATCGATTTCTTCCATTGTATCTTCTACACCTGAGATTCTTTCTTCCATTTCTTGTATTCTGTTGGTTATGCTTACCTCTGTAGCTCCTGTTTTCTTCCCTAAATTCTTCCTCTCCATTATTTCCTCCATTTGTGTTTTCTTTAATTTTTCTAGTTCTATCTTCAGGTCTTGAGTTGTTTTGTTTACTTCCTTCACCTGTCTGCTTGTATTTTCCTCTTTTTCTTTTAGTTCCTTCAACTCTGTCTCTTTGATTTCTTTCAGTGATTTAATTATTTCTTCTCTGAAAGCCACAAGCTGTTTGGCTGCATCTTCCCATATTTCTTCACGGATGGCCCTAATTTGCTTGTCTTTATCTTTCTCCATTTCTTTACGGATAGCCATGATCTGTTTGGTTTTATCTTCCTCTAATTCTTTACGTATTTTATCTGTTTCCTCTATTATTCTCTTCATCAACATAGATGTAAGGTCATCTTCTTGATTTTCTATTATGCTGCATTGTTCAGGGCTGTTCGCCCCTGGATGGCTGGGTTCTGGAGATGCCATATTGCTCTGTCTTTTGTTGGTTGAGCCTTTACGCTGACCTCTACCCATTGGGCTGATTTAGGTTTTGGCTGTTAGTTTCTGTGCTTCCTGGAGTCCTGAGGTAGGGAGTATCCCCTTGGCTGGAAGATGATTTTTCCTGAAGGAGTCCTTCTCTGCTTTTTGGTTATGGTCACTGTACGGCCAGTGTTTCTCCGGAGATGCCACTGCTCACCTCAGGTTTATAGCCCTGAGTAGTAGCTGTGGTCTATGTTAGGCAGGGGGGGATCTCCTCTTACCCATAAAATTTCTCAAGACAGCTGCCCCACTGCTGGGTTTCTTGTTATAAATTTAGTGTGCTGCTGCTCACTAAATTTCCATGTACAGTCCTCTTGAAGAAACTGCTGATTCCCTAGCTATGGGGTTTTCTCCCAACAGGGAAACTCAGTCTGTTATCCTGGGGCGCACAGTTCTGTCT
Source organism: Psammomys obesus (assembly GCF_907164565.1). Lineage (NCBI taxonomy): Eukaryota > Metazoa > Chordata > Mammalia > Rodentia > Muridae > Psammomys > Psammomys obesus. Next base: position 79,154 of record NW_026596445.1, on the reverse strand, counting down.
GAGAAAGTGGGAGGTGCACTCAGCAAGTCTCTGGGCCAAAGGCTGATTGCTCTGCTCTGGACCTGAAGAATGTGCACCTAGGTTGAGTTGGCGTCTGGGGGCACTGTTCTGGTCTGGAGGCTGGGTGCCTCACTCTGGACCAGAAGCTGTGTGTCTCTGTCTGGGATGGCGGCTGTAGGCACCACTCTGGTCCAGACGCTGTGGGTGCAGCCCCCCTGAAGGATCAGGGATTCCTACAGTTTTGGCAGTCCAGCCAGGGACAACTGGCCGATCCCTGGCACAGTATCTGAGGGCTGCTGTAATGGCTCTTCGGCTCCTGCAGGTCTGAGGATGCAGCTGTGTGTCCCAGTGCCCCAGGGGAACACAGCAATGGCGGCAGAGCACATTGCTTCTGCCTGCACTAGAGTCTGCGTGAGTCCAGGAAGTGTTTTGGTGCTGGGTGTCCTAAGCGTTAGAGCTGCTGACCCCCTCCGCTGGGGGTTTCCTCCTGCCAGAGACACGCAGTCTGGTGCCCTGTTGCCCTGGTGCCCACAGTTCTATCTGAGGCGGCGAATCATGCGCACAGGCAGGGCTCTGTGCAGGCGCCTTTGTCCCTCCCGGCTCTGGGTCCGGGCTGGCTCCTGGGGCACCCGCGGAACCCGAGTCTTTTCCAGGGAATGTCTGGGTAACCTGGGGTCGGTCCCAATTGTTTCCTGCTCCGTGGGGTTATCTCTCGACTGGGAAATCCAGTCTATGGTGTTGTGGGCCCACAGTTCAGTCTGGGACCGTGACCAAATCGCGCTGGCGGGCAGCTCTGGGCTGGCGACCAAGTGCCTGGCGGAACGGGGATCTCTTCAGCGGTTTTGCCGGGTGAGTTAAAGCTGATCGAATCCCCCACCTTGGGGTATCCTCTCACCTGAGAAACACAACCACTTGTGTTTTATGGCCGCGAGTTCTGATTGCTGGTCACTGTGCCAATCCTGCTGTGCTGCTCCTCAGAATGAGAGTCCTCCCGGCGCTGCCATCTTGCCCCGCCCGTGTTGTGGGTCGAGGTTTTTTTTAATCTAAGCCATTGTGATGAATGTAAGGTGGAATCTCAGGGACTTTTTGATTTGCATTTCCCTGATGACTAAGGACATTGAACATTTCTTTAAGTGTTTCTGTCATTCAGTATTCCTCTATTGAGAATTCTCTGTTCATCTCTGTACCTCATTTTTTAACTGGGTTACTTTATTTGTTGCAGTTTAAACTTTTTAGTTCTTTTTGTATTCTGGATATTAGCCCTCTGTCAGATATAGGGTTGGTGAAGAGACTTTCCCAATTTGTAGGCTGCCATTTTGTTCTGACCACAGAAGCTTTTCAGTTTCATGAAGTCCCATTTATTGATTGTTTCTCTTAGAGCCTGTGCTGTTGGTGTTCAATTCAGGAAGTTGTGTCCTGTGCCAATGAATTCAAAGCTCTTCATCACTTTTTTCTACCAACAGGTTTAGTGTGTCTGGTTTTATGTTGAAGTCTTTGATTCACTTGGACTTTAGTTTGTGCAGGTGATCAGTATGCATCTATTTGCATTTTCAACATATAGATATACAGTTATACCAGCACAATTTGTTGAAGATGCTATCTATTTTCCATAATATACTTTTGAAATCTTTGAAATATCTGGTGTCCATGAGTGTGTGGATTTTTCTGGGTCTTCTATTCGATTCCATTGATCTACCAGTCTATTTCTATGTCAGTACCATGCAGTTTTTAGTATTGTTGCTCTGTAGTACAGCTTTAGATCAGGGATGGAGATACTTCCAGAAGATCTTTTCTTGTAGAGGATTTTTTTTTAGCAATTCTGAGTTACTTGTTATTCCATATGAATTTTAGAATTTTTCTTTCAGTGTCTATAAAGAAATGTATTGGTGATTTGATGGGAATTGCATTGAATGTTTAGATTGCTTTTGGTAAGATGGCCATTTTTACTATGTTAATCCTGTCAAGCATGAGTATGGAAGATCTTTCTATCTTCTGATATCTTCTTTTATTTCTTTCTTCAGAGACTGGACATTTTATTTTTTATACAACTCTTTGACTTGTTTGGTTAGAGTTACACAAAAGTACTTTATGTCCTTTGTGGCTGCTGTGAAGTGTTTTGTTTCCCTAATTTCTTTCTCAGACCATTTGTCTTTTGTATACAAGAGAGCTACTGATGTGTTTTGTTTTTTTGTTTTTTTTTTAGTTAATTTTGTATCCAGCCACTTTGCTGACGGAGTTTATCAACTGTAGGTGTTGCCCGTTGAATATTAGGCGTCATTCTTGTATTCTACCATATCATCTGCAAATAGTAATACTTTGACTTCTTCCTTTCCAAACTGAATCTCCTTGTTCTCCTTCAATGTAATTCTTGCTCTATCCAGGACTTCAATAACTGTGTTGAAGAGATGGAAAGAGTAGAGAGCCTTGCCTTATCCCTAATTCCAGTGTTATTGATTTAAATTTCTTGCCATTTAGTTTGATGTTAGCTATGGGCTTGCTGCTTATTGCTTTTACTATGTTTCTGTAACTATCTTGTATCCATGATCTCTCCAGGACTTTAAACATGAATGTGTGTTGGTTTTTATCAAACTTTTTTCAGCATCTAAGGAGGTTATCATGTGTTTTTTTTTTCTTTCAGTTTGTCTATATGATGGATAACATTGATGGATTTCCTGCATACCTGGGATGAAGCCTACTTGGTCATAGTGGTGGTTATCTTTGATGTGTTCTTGGATTTGGTTTGCAAGTATTGTGGTGGTATTTTTGCACAATGTTCATGAGGGAGATTGGCCTGAAATTCTCTTTCTTTGTTGGATCTTTGTGATATTTAGGTATCAAAGTGATTGTGGCTTCATAGAAAGAGGTTGGTAATGTTCTTTCTGTTTCTATATTGTGGAATATTTTGAAGATTATTGGTGTTAGCTCTTCTTTGAAGATCTTGTAGAATTCTGTACTGAAACCATCTGGCCCTGGGATTTTTCGGGGGAGTAAGAGATTTTGATGACAGCTTCTATTTCTTTGGGGAATATAGGACTATTTAATTTATTTACCTCGTCTTGATTCAGATTTGGTAAGTGGAGCTCATGTCCCCTCCAGGTATTTCTATCTACCCCTTCTTTCATAAGATTCTCTGAACTCTGCCCAAAGTTTGGTTATAAGTCTCAGCATCTCCTTTGATGTCCTGCAGGGTAGAATCTTTCAGAGGCCCTCTGTGGTAGGCTCCTGTCCAGTTCCCTGTTTTCCCCCACTTCTGATGTCCATCCTCTTTGCTTTTCTGAATGAGGATTGAGCATGTTACTCAGAGTCCTCCTTCTTGATTAGCTTTCTTTAGGGGTTCAGATTTTACCATGTTTATCCTATATTATATGTCTAATACCCACTTATGAGTGAGTATATACCCTGTGTGTCTTTCTGTTTCTGGTGTACCTCACTCAGGATGTTCTTTTCTAGTTCCCACCATTTGCCTGCAAATTTCAGGAGTTCCTTGTTTTTAATTGCTGAGTGACACAGAGGCATTTTTCTGAGACTGATACTACAAACAAGGACCTTTCATGTAGTTAACCTAGAACCCCTGCACAGATGTAGCCAATGGCAGCTCAGTGTCCAAGTGGGCTCTCTAGTAATGGGAACAGAGACTGTCTCTGACATGAAGTGATTGGCCTGCTCTTTGATTACCTCCCCCCTCAGAGGTGGGGGGTGTAGCCTTACCAGGCCACAGAGGAAGACAATGCAGCCACTCCTGATGAGACTTTATAGAGTATTATCAGATGGAAGGGGGAAGAATCTCCCCTATCAGTCAACTGGGGGAGGGTATGGGTGGAGAAGAAGGAAGGAGGGTAGGATTGGGAGGTGGAGTGGGAGGGAGCTACAGGTGGAATACAAAGTGAATAAACTGTAATTAATAAAAATAAAAATAGAAAAAGATTAATCAGTGGGGACAGAATAGTAGTTACATGGAAAAATCATGATGCTTTCTTTGCTTTTAATTTCTGAGTAGTATACAATTGTGTAAATGTACCATACTTTCTGTATCCATTCCTCCATTGAGAGACATCTAGGTTGTTTCTAGATTCTGGTTATTATGAATAAAGCTGCTACCAAGATGGTTGAGCAAATGTCCTTATTGAATGGTGGGGCATCATTTGGGTATATGTGTAGGAGTGATATAGCTGTATCTTGAGGTAGCACTATTTCTAATTTTCTGAGAAACTGCCAGATTTATTTCCAAAGTGGTTGTACAAGGTTACATTCCCACCAACAATGGAGGACAGTTACCCTTTTCCATATCTACTCCAGCATGCATCATCCCTTGAGTTTTTGACCTTAGCCATTCTGGTGGGTGTGAAGTGAAATCTCAGGGTCATTTCGATTTGTATTTCCTGAATGACTAAGGATGTTAAGCATTTCTTTACATGTTTCTCTGCCATATGATATTCCTCTGTTGAGAATGCTCTGTTTAACTCTCTTCCCCATTTTTAATTTGGATTACTTGGTTTGTTAGTGTTTAACTTCTTCAGTTCTTTATATATTTTAGATATTAACCCTCTGACAGATATGGAGGGTTGGTGAAGATCCTTTCCCAGTATGTAGGCTGTCATTTTGTTCTGATTACAGTGTCGCTTGCTTTACAGAAGCTTTTCAGTTTCATGAGGTCTCATTTATTGATAGTTGGTCTTAGAGCCTGTGCTGTTACTATTCTCTTCAGGAAGTTGTCTCCTGAGGTCAAGGCTGTTCCTCATTTTTTCTTCTAACAGAGTTAGTGTGTCTAGTATGTTTTGAGGACTTTGACCCACTCAGACTTTACCTTTGTGCAGGGTGATAAATATGGGTCGATTTTTACTTTTCTACATGCAAACATCCAGTTAGACCAGCAACATTTGTTGAAGATGAGATTTTTTTTTCCATTGTATGGTTTTGGCTTCTTTTTCAAGAATTAATTTTCCATAGGTGTGTGGGTTTAAGATTATTCTGAGTGAGGTAACCCAGAAGCAGAAAGACACATATGATATATACTCACTTATAACTGGATATTAGCCATGTAGTATAGGATAAACACACTAAAATATATAGTCCTAAAGAAGCTAAAAAGTAAAGAGGATCCTAGGAAAAATGCATAATCCTCATAAGAAGGGCAAACAGGATAGATATCAAAAGTAGGAGAAGACAAGTAACAGGACAGGAGCCTACCAGAGAGGACCTCTGAAAGGCTCTACCCACCAGGGTATTGAAGGAGATACTGAGACTGATAGCCAAATTTTGGACAGAGTGCCTGAATCCTTATGGAAGAAGAGGGAGATAGAAAGACCTGGAAGAGACAGGAACTCCACAAGGAGAATAACAGAGCCAAAATACCTGGGCCCAGTGGGGCCTGCAGAGACTGATACTCCAACAAATGACCATGCATAGAGAGGATTTTGACCACTTGTTCCAAGGAAGCCCATTGGCTGCTCAGTTTCCAAATGGGTTCCCTAGTAAGGGGTACAGGGCCTGTCTGCGACATTAACTCAGTATCTGGCCATTTGATCACCTTCCACTCGTGGGTAAAGCCTTGCCAAGCCACAAAGGAAGATGATGTAGCCAGCCTTTATGAGACCTGATAAGATAGGTTCAGATATAAAGGGAGGAAGTCCTCCCCTATCATGTAACTAGGGAAAGGTTATACAGGGAGAAGAGGGAAGGTGGACAGGGAAGAGACAAGGGAGGGGTCTGCAGGGGGGATTCAAAGTGAATAAATTGTAATAAATAAACATATATATATATAAGTTTTAAAAAATTAAAAAAGGAAAATTATTATGTACACTCACATAATATGGTGAGTACAGATAAAAATAATGTAGTGTTTATTCAAATTTTTTTAATATTTGTGGAAGTTTTCACTACAGACAAATAATAGTCAAGGAAATACATAAATTTAATGTTTCAAACATTGTACATTGTGCACATATGTTAAAACAGTATGCAATACTCCATAAATATGAACAAGTCCCATGGTTTTATATCAATTTTAAATGAATTTAGTAAAAAGAATGTTAAATTTGTGTTTGTTGTATGGAAAGATGAGTATACATCAATCAAAAAATAATTTTAAAAAATAATGATATCAAGGCCCATTTCATGCTTATCACAATAAGTACACTTAAAAGCAACCCAAAAAGTCATTGAGACATGTGTAGTACCTATGATACAATTGTCATTTCTCCTGAAATAAAGTACCAAACACACCATGATAACAAAATTTAAATCTAAGACTTTGAATTTAATAGCTTTCCCATCAAAGGATAAAAAAGTAGTAATTCAGCACATCTGAGAATATTATTAATAATCTTACCATTTGTTAGCATCTTTGTTTAAATAAATAACTATAATCTTCCTACTTTTTCTTGCAGAATTTAATTTCTATCCCTTCTATTATTTTTGTTGTTTTCCTCTGTGCATCTTTCCACACCTTGTTTAAATTGCACATCCTCAAATTTGACTTCACATTCCAATAAAGGTCTGGACAAAGCTAAAGATAGACTGAAAATTAACTTGTGATTCTTAAGAGAAAGAAAAGCATGCCCAGAATTTAAAAAAAAATTGTCATGAACTCTTTTGTTATGGTGAGAAAGACAAAAAAAAGGACAAATAAAAATTGTGTCTACTCATTTTCAATACTATAAAACTTTATGATAGATGAATAATGCTTGCCAAAGTAATTATTAAAATTTCATGAAATAGAGTCACCAGATTTAGGAAAGCAGATTCATGCTTCAGGATCCATGTTTGTCCATATTGACACTTTTATGTAATTATATCCCCTTTTAGTTCTGGGGTAACAGTTTGTATTGTGCCGCATAATTATTTCACATGGAAAATTCAGTTATCAATGAAACATTGTTAGTAAGTACTGCTTTTATCAAGTAATTTAGTCATGATGTCACTGCTCTCTACTATGGATTGTTCTCCCAGAAACTGGTTCATTATCTCGAGTTGATTTTATTATAGCAATCTCATTGGCCAAGGTTCTTGTTGCAAGAATGTAAAGATTCAAAATTAGATCCCTACCCCATGTATAAAATCCCAGTCTTGGTGGCATATAGCACTGATACTTAGGTGGACAGAGGCGGGAGAATCCTCCAAACCCCTTGGCCAGCTAGTTTTGCTGGTTAGTATGCTCTGGGTGCAGTTAAAGTCGTTACCTCAAAACAAAACACAAACACACACACACACACACACACACACACACACACACACACATAAAACAAAGAGGTCAAAAAAGAAAAAATATCACTATCCTTTGCCTTACTGAAGTTTTTAAATTTCAAGAGGTTCCAATTATTAATTATTGATCTTAGAGCCTAAGCTGTTGGTGATTTGTTGAGGAAGTTGTCACCTGTGTCAATAAGTCCAAGGCTGTTACCACTTTTTTTCCCAATAGATTTAGGTTATCTGGTGTCATATTGAGGTTTTGATTCACTTTGATTTGAGTTTTGTGCAGGGAGATAAATATGAATCTATTTGAATTTTTCTACATATAGACATCCAGTTAGACCAACACCATTTGTTAAAAATGTTATTTTTTTTTCATTGTATGGTTTTGGCTCCTTTGTCAAAAGGCAAGTATCCTTAGGTATATGAGTTTATGTCTGGGTCTTCTATTTAATTCCATTGATCAGCCAGTCTATTTTTATGCCAGTGCCATGCAGTGACCTCTTGAAATTGGAAAGCTCTGTAAGGCAAAAGGCACTGTCAATAGAATGAAACAACAGTCTGAAGATTGGGAAAAGATTTTCAATAATCCTACATACCACAAAAGGCTAATATCCACAATGTATAATGGACTCACGAAACCAAACATCAGAAAACAAAAGAACCTAACTAAAAAATGGGGCACAGAATGAAACAGAGAATTTTCAGCCGAGAAATCTTGAATGGACAAGAAATGCTCAAGTTCCTTATTCATCAGATAATGCAAATCAAAATGACTCTGAGATTCTATCTCACACAGGTCAGAATGGTTAAAAATCTGAAGCAACAGCACATGCTGGTTCAGATGTTGAGAAAGGGGAACATTCTTCCTTTGCTGGTGGTAGTATAAACTAGTACTACTGCTTTGGAAATCAATCTGGAACTTTCTCAGAAAATTGGGAATTGCTTTACCTCAAGACCCACCTATACCTCTCCTGGGGATATATCCAAAAGATGCTCCATCATACAATAAAGACACTTGCTCAGCTATGTTCATAACAGCTTTATTCATACTAGCCAGAATAGGGATACAACCTAGATTTCCCTCAACCAAAGAATGGATAAAGAAACTGTGCCACATTTACACAATGGAATACTACTCAGCTATTAAAAACAAGGAAATCATGAAATTTTCAGGCAAATAGATAGAACTAGATGTGTAGGGAGTCTGGTAGAAAAGCAGGAAGAAAGAGAAAAGGATCTGGATATGTCAGGAGCTCCAGAAGAAGATGAACAGAACCAATGAACCAGGGCACCCAAGGACTTTCTGAGAGGGAAGGGCCATACATAAACTAGGCCTAGGTCCCCTACAAAGATGTAGCATATGGGCAGCATAGGCTTCATGTGGGACCTCTAGTAAGGAAAGTGGGAACTGCTTTAGACCCATTTGCTAGATTTTGATCCCTTCCCTGGAGACTGCCTTGCCAGGCCAAGGAAGAGTACACATTCAATTCTGATGCAACTTAATGAGCTGGAGTAGATGAGAATGGGAGCTCACCTTTTCTGAGGAATAGGCAAGGAGGGAGGGGGGAAGGGATCGAGGAATGGTAGAACTTGGAGGGGAGGAAGGATGTGGATACAACCAGGATGTAAAATGAATACATAAATTTAAAAAATTAAAAAATAAAAGACTGGGAAATGATACAGTAGGATAATCCAGTGTGGGCCTCCACATCTTCACAAGTGTACCCTCATCATTACTGCATACATGTATAGACATGCAGTAGATAAATAAGTAGAACCGTAGCTCTTTCATACTCTCTCACACATTCTTGCTCTTCTTTTTGGTATGTGGTGGCACAATAACTGGGATTTCACCAGATCTAGTCTCTTAAAGCACAGGGTACCCAGCCTCAGAACAGTAAGAAGTTTCTATGACTGTTACTCTCAGGTTACACAAACTGGAATAAGGTAGAACCAAACCTGCACTTGCCTGACATCTAGAGAACAAAGCAAAATTGGTGTGGTGATATTACTGACGAGATACCATTCCATACGGCCAGCAGTTTTCCTCTCTTGCTACAGTTGAGGCAATCACCATTTAGATGATTTAAGTAAGATTAACTTCAGAATTATCATTGCCTCAAACTGACAGCAAGGAAAAGCTACGAGCCTCCCAAGCTGCAACAAAAAGTCTTCTAACAGTCAGAGTAAATTGGGAAACACTCTCCCAGTGGAGGTTCTAAATGAGATTCTTTGGAAATTGAGAAAATGTGTGACTGTATGTGTGTGTGTATGTGTGTGTGTGTGTGTGTGTGTACATTCATGTGTGTGTGTGTGTGTGTTTGCTTACTTGTGGTGTAGGTAATCAAACCCAATGCCTCTCATAGAAGTGGTACCATTAAATACAGTTGTCGGCTTAAAATTTCATTTATGAGTTATTCCAAAACAAGTAACTAATATAGAGTATATATAGTCAGCAATACTGCATGGGCCATAGGTATTGTCAAAATTGTCAGAAGTTGGCCACTTAATAGATTTTCATTGTCTTGGCACTTATATCCTGATTGTCTAACCCATTATACCTACTAGGTGTCTAAACTTACATAACACATGCTGAGTTAAAATTAAATGTTAACATGCTAAAATATTATAGAATATTAGTCACAGCACAATAGTCTTCTGGTTCTCATTGGTTAACCCAAGATTACCCATTATGCAAGTCTTCTGGGTGCTGGAATAACAAGCAAATACCACATCTCTGGTTTCTTGTCTCTTGACTAATAAATTTTTAACTGTTTAATTTTAATTTACTGATTTTTATTTTAATTTAATGATTACTGGTTTTTACTGATTAATTTTAATTTAATTATAATTTACTGATTAATTTTTTCTGATTAATTTTTGCCTTGGAAGAATATGGCTGCTGACTAAGATGGCATCTCCTCAAATCAGGTCTTCTTAATCTATCCAAATGAGTCCAGAATTAGAAATAAAGAGAGAAACGAAAGAACAAGATAGAAAGTTTCAAGTGAAAATAACACTTTTGAAGTAAGTCCTAATGATTGTTTGGATTTCCTCAGTGTCTGTTGTTATGTCCCCCTTTTCATTTCTGATTTTGTTGATATGGATAGTGTCTCTTTGCCATTTAGTTAGTTTGGTTAAGGGATTGTCTATCTTGTTGATTTTCTCAAAGAACCAGCTCTTGGTTTCATTGATTCTTTGAATTGTTTTATTTGTTTCTAATTGATTGATTTCAGCCCTGAGTTTGATTATTTCCAGCCATCTACTCCTCTTTGGTGTGTCTGCTTCTACTTTTTTTTTTTTTTAGGGCTTTTAGGTGAGCCATTAAGTTGCTGGCATGAGATGTTTCGAATTTTTTCTTGGAGGCACTTAGTGCTATGAACTTTCCTCTTAGCACTGCTTTCATTGTGTCCCATAAGTTTGGGTATGTAGTGCTTTCATTTTCATTGACTTCTAGGAAGACTTTAATTTCTTTCTTTATTTCTTCTCTGACCCAGCTGTCATTTAGAAGCAAGTTGTTCAGTTTCCGTGTGTGTGTGTAAGCCTTTTGCTATTTTTGTCATTGAGGACCAGTCCATGGTGATCAGATAGGATACAAGGGATTATTTCAATCTTCTTGAATCTGTTTAGGCTTGCTTTGTGACCAATTATATGGTCTATTTTGGAGAAGGTTCCATGAGGTGCTGAGAAGAAGGTAAATTCTTTTGAGTTTGGGTGAAAGGTTCTGTAGATGTCTGTGAGGTCCATTTGATTCATGGAGGTCCCATTTACTGATTGTTGCTCTTAGAGCTTTCATTGTGTCCCATAAGTTTGGCTATGTTGTGCCTTCATTTTCATTGAATTCTAGGAATACTTTGATTTCTTTCTTTATTTCTTCCCTGACCCAACTGTCATTGAGTAGCAAATTGTTCAGTTTCCATGTGTGTGTAGGCTTTGTGTTATTTCTGTTGTCATTGAGATCCAGCTTTAGTCCATGGTGGTCAGATAGGATACATTGGATTATTTCAATCTTTTTGTATCTGTTGAGACTTGTTTTGTGACCAACTATATGGTCTATTTTGGAGAAGGTTCCATGAGGTGCTGAGAAGAAGGTAAATTCTTTTGTGTTTGGGTGAAAGGTTCTGTAGACATCTGTTAGGTCCATTTGATTCATGACTTCTGTTAGAGTCATTGTTTCTTTGTTTAATTTCTGGTTTGTTGACCTCTCCTTTGTTGAGAGTGGGGTGTTGAAGTCTCCCACTATTAATGTGTGGGGATCTATGTGTGGTTTCAGTTTATTAATGTTTCTTTTACAAATGTGAGTGCTCAAGTATTTGGGGCATAGATGTTCAGAATTGTGGTGTCTTCTTGGTGGAGTTTTCTTTTGATGAGTATGAAATTACCTTCCCCATCTCTTTTGATTAATTTTGGTTGAAAATCTATTTTGTTAAATATTAGAGTGACTAGTCCTGCTTGCTTCTTGGGTCCATTTGCTTGGAAAATGGTCTTCCAGCCCTTTACTCTCAGGTAATGTCTATCTTTGTGACTTAAGTGTGTTTCTTGTATGCAACAGATTGTTGGATCTTGTGTATGTATCCATTCTGTTAGTCTGTGTCTTTTTATTGGAGAGTTGAGTCCATTGATGTTAAGGAAAATAATAATGTCTCCAAAATCAGATCTTTCTCTCTAAACTTTTGTCTTTTTTTCATTTGCAAAATATAATTTTATTCAATTAGTCTCATATCAAGCATTCTACAGGTCTGTGATTTTTTTGATAAAAATTATCATTTTTATTTGATTGTTATTTCAGAATTAGTATTAGTTGATATTTGTAAATATATTTACTTTTATGCAGGATGATTTTAGAGTTTTGCTCCAAATAAAAGGGTGTATTAATCAAATGCTTTCTTCTTGCTGTGGAGGTGATCAATAATACAGTGCTTAAACTATTTACTCATTTTCTTTTTTTTTTTTTTTTGTATTAGTTACAGCTTATTAAATTTGTATCCCAACTGGATCTCGCTCCCTCATTTCCTCTCAATCCCACCCTCCCTCCCTCATCTCCTCCCTGCCTCTTTTCAAGTCCACTGATAGGGAAGGACCTCCTTCCATTTCATGTGAAATGGTTTATCAGGTATCTTCAGGACTGGCTGCCAAGTCCTCCTCTATGGCCTAGTAGGGCTGCTCCTCCCTCGGGGTGGGAGGGGCGGTCAAAGATCCCACCATTGAGTTCATGTCAGAAATAGTCCCTGTTCCCCTTACTAGGGTAACCAATTGGACACTGAACTACCATAGGCTACATCTGAGCACAGGTATTAAGTTATATCTGTACATGGTCCTTGGTTGGAGAAACAGTCTCATAAAAGACATGTGCTCAGATATATTTGGTCCTTGTGAAGCTCCTGTCCTCACCAAGTCATATTAACTCCCAATCCTTTCTTCTGTTTCCCTGCACTCTAACCAAGGTTTGGTTATGAGTCTTAGTATCTGCTTTGATACACTGCTAGGTAGAGTCTTTCAGAGGCCCTCAATGGTAAGCTCCTGTCCTATTGCTTATTTTCTCCTACATTCAATGTCCATTCCATTGGTCTTTCTCAGTGAGAATTGATCATCTTACCCTGGATCCCTTTCTCGTTAATCTTCTTTAGGTGTACAGATTTCAATATGTTTATACTATCTTATAGGTCTATATAAGTGAGTATATACCATGTGTGTCTTTCTGCTTTTGGGATACCTTACTCAGAATGATCTTTTCAAGGTCCCACCATTTGCCTGCAAATTTCATGATTTCCTTGTTTTTAATTGCTGAGTAGTATTCCATTGTGTAAAAGTACCACAATTTCTGTATCCATTCCTCAACTGAGGGACATCTGGGTTGTTTCCAGGTTCTGGCTATTATGAATAAAGCTGCTATGAACATGATTGAGCAAATGTCTTGTGTACTTGAGCATCTTTTGGATATATGCCTATAAGTGGTATAGGTGGTCTTGAGGAAGTGCTATTCCTAATTGTCTGAGAAAGCACCAGATTGATTTCAAAAGTGTTTGTACAAGTTTGCATTCCCACCAGCAATGGAGGAGGGTTCCTCTTTCTCCACAATCTCTCCAGCATGTGTTGTCATTTGATTTTTTTTATCTTAGCCATTCTGATGGGTGTAAGGTAAAATATCAGGGTCATTTTGATTTGCATCTCCCTGATGGCTAAGGACGTTGAACATCTCTTTAAGTGTTTATCTGCCATTCTATATTCTTCTACAGAGAATTCTCTGTTTGATTCCTTGCCCATTTTTTAATTAGATTGTTTGATTTATTACCTTTTAACTTCATTAGTTCTTTAAATATTCTGGATATCAACCCTCTGTCAGACATAGGGTTGGTGAAGATCCTTACCTAATCTGTAGGCTGTCGTTTTGTTCTGATGGCAGTGTCTTTTGCTTTACAGAAGCTTTTCAGTTTCATGAGGTCTCATTTATTGATTGTTGATCTTAGAGTCTGTGTTATTGGTGTTCTGTTCACCTGTGCCAATGAGTTCTAAGCTCTTCCTCATTTTTTCTTCTAACAGGTTTAGTATGTCTTGTTTTATGTTGAGGTCTTTGAACCACTTGTACTTTAATTTTGTGCATGGTGATAAATATGGATCTATTTTCATTTTTCTGCATGTAGACATCCAGTTAAACCAGCAGCATTTGTTGAAGATGCTGTCTTTTTCCCATTGAATGGTTGTGGCTTTTTTTGTCAAAATTCAAGTATCCATAGTTGTGTGTGGGTTTATTTCCGGGTCTTCTGTTCAGTTCCATTGATCCACTATTCTGTTTCTATGGCAATATCATGTGTTCTTTATTACTATTGCTCTGTAGTACAGCTTTAGATCAGGAATGGAGATTCCTCTAGATGATTTATTGTTGTACAGGAACATTTTGGAAATTCAGGGTTTTTTGTTTCTCCATGTGAAGTTGATGATTTTTCTCTCAAGGTTTATAAAGAATTTTGTTGGTACTATAATGGGAATTGCATTGAATCTGTAGATTGCTTTTGACAGAATAGCCATTTTCACTATGTTAATCCTACTGATCCATGAGCACAGGAGATCTTTCCATCTTCTGATATCTTCTTCAATTTCTTTCTTCAGAGACTTGAAGTTTTTCTCAAACAGGCCTTTCACTTGCTTATATAGAGTCACACCAAGGCACTCCATGTTATTAGTGGCTATTGCAAAGGGTGTTGTTTCCCTAATTTCTTTCTTGGCCCTTTTGTCTTTGGTATACAGGAGGGCTTCTGATCTTTTTGAGTTAATTTTGTATCCAGCCACTTTGCTAAAGGTGTTTATAAGCTGAAGGAGTTCTCTGGTTGAAATTTGGGGGTCACTCATGCATAATATCATATCATCTGAAAATAGTGAAACTTTGACCTCTTTCGTTCCAATTTGCATTCCCTTGATCTCCTTTAGTTGTTGTATTGCTCTAGCTAGGACTTCAAGTACTAAATTGAAGAGATAGAGAGAGAGTGGGCAGCCTTGCCTTGTCCCTGATTTCAGTGGGATTAATTTGAGTTTCTCTCCATTGAGTTTGATGTTGGCTAGAGGCTTGCTATATATAGCATTTAGTATGTTTATGTATGTGCCTTGTATTCCTGATCTCTTCAAGACTTTAAACATGAATGGGTGTTGGATTTTGTCAAATGCTTTTTTGACATCTAAGGAGATGATCATGTGGTTTTTCTCCTCCAGTTTGTTTATATGGTGGATTACATTGATGGATATCCATAAATTGAACCACACTTGCATGCCTGGGATGAAGCTGCTTGGTCATAGTGGATGATATCTTTTAGGTGTTCTTGGATTCGGTTTACCAGTATTTTATTGAGTATTTTTGCATCAACATTCATAAGAAAGATGGGTCTGAAGTTCTCTTTTTTGTTGGGTCTTTGTGTGGTTTAGGTATCAAGGTGACTGTGGCTTCATAGAATGAGTTTGGTAATGTTCCTTCTGTTTCTATTTTGTGGAATAGTTTGAGGAATATTGGTGTTAACACTTCTTCGAAGATCTGGTAGAATTCTGTGCTGAAACCATCTGGCCCAGGGGTTTTTTTGGAGGGGAGACTGCTGATGACTGCTTGAATTTCCTTGGAATCTACCAAATTGTCCATTTCATTTAGATTTTCAAATTTTGTGGCATATAGGTTTTTGTAGTATGACCTAATGGTTGTTTGAATTTCCTCAGTGTCTGTAGTTATGTCACCCTTTTCATTTCTGATTTTGCTGATTTGGATAGATTTTCTCTGCTTTTTAGTTAGTTTGGATAAGCGTTTGTCTATTTTGTTGATTTTCTCATAGAACCAGATTTTTGTTTCATTGATTCTTTGAATAGTTTTATTTGTTTCTAATTTATTGATTTCAGCCCTAAGTTTGATTATTTCCAGCCGTCTGCTCCTCTTGGGTGTATCTACTTCTTTTTTATTTTTTTCCTAGGGTTTCAGTTGGGCCATTAAGTTGCTTGTACGTGATGTTACATATTTCTTCTTGAAGGCACTTAGTGCTATAAATTTTCTTCTGAGAACTGCTTTCAATGTGTCCCATAAATTTGGGTATGTTGTACCTTCATTTTCATTGAATTCTAGGAAGTCTTTAATTTCTTTCTTTATTTTTTTCTTAACCCAGCTGTCATTTAGTAGCAAGTTGTTCAGTTTCCATGTGTGTGTAGGCTCTTTATTATTTCCATTTTTCCAGCTTTAGTCCATGGTGGCCGGATAGAATACAGGGGATTATTTCAATCTTCTTTTATCTGTTGAGGCTTGCTTTGTGACCAAGTATATGGTCTATTTTGGAGAAGGTTCTATGAGGTGCTGAAAAAAAGGTATACTCTATTTTTCATATATGCCTTTGCTCTCTTGGGACATGTCACACCATACTATTATAAAATAGATGACTTTTTCTGTCAAATGCATGCCTTCCCTCCACCCCTTTGCAGAATATATCAAAGTCTATGTATGTTGAAGAATGTACATTTACAACAATGTGGACAGGCCTGAAAAATGTTAAGTGTAGTAAGCATAGAACATATTTTCCAAATTATTCATCCTACATTCATATATTCATACATTCAATTTAATATAATTTAATAATTTAAAACATTATGTATAACTTTAATTTGGTATTTGTCTACAATGCTTAAAAATATTTAGAAAAATGAATATAAATCTGAGAAGATGGTATTGGCAATAATGACAGTAACCACTAATATTCCTTGAGCTCATATGTTCATGTGGAACATTTTACATGAAAATGTTCATTACAAACTTACATTAAAACACCAAAGGATTATCATTTAACTCCATGAACACTAAAGGAAAATGTGACCTAGAAAGATTACATTGCCTAAATTGATCAAGGTTAGTTGGGTGCAGAACTGGGATTCAAAATCAGGTCAATTACATGCCAACCATCTCTATAGTAGAGTGTGTGTAGAGTGAACAAGCTCGGGCATGTTTGAAACATTCACACCAGGTAAAACTCAAAATATTTCTTCTAAACATAAAAATCACCTTTATCAATTTTAGTGAATCTGACTCTGAAGTTTAAATTAAAAAAGCAGGAAAACTATTTGGGTTAGTTTTTGTGGATTTCAAATATATTTAGTATTTTTTGTTTTAGGTTTTCAAGGATTCTCCAAATTGTTTATATGATCAGTACTAAAGTACATTCCTACCAACAGTTGTACTGTTTCCTTCCCTGCATTCTCATTACTTCCTATTTATTTGTTTTGCCATTTTCATTAAAACAGTGTTTCTTACCAGACTAAGGTGATACCTCACTGTGATTTCAATTAGCATTTTTTGTTTTTGTTTTTAGTGATGTTCAGAATTTTTTTATGTCCAAATTAGGTAAGCTCACTATATTACAGATATATTCATCACACTTATATTTATTGTCACTCATTTGTAATAATCAAGATGCAGAAAAATCTAAGTAACCATCAGTATATGAGTACCTAATGAAAATTTAATGAATAATGGAACAATATTCAGCCTTGTAGATGACAGAATCATGTCACAATGCTAACAGGAATAACCAAGGAGCACATTATGGTAGGAGCACTAAGCTCGACACATAAAATAATCTGTCATCTCATTATCTTGCAAAATTAGAGAAAGTTCAGCTTTTAGAAATGTGTAGTAGAATAATAGTTACAATTATGTGGGAATACTAGGGAGAAAGGGATAAATTTATCAGTTTATAGTGAAGTTAAAATATAATGATCGTAAGAAGCTCGGGTGTGATATTGGACAAGAAAGTGATTACAGATAATTCTCTACTGTGTCTCTCAAAAATTCAGAAGGCTCTTTAGTACTTTTACCATTAAAAAATGATATATGGTAGAGGAGATAGTTATATTATACTTGATGTATACTACTGAATATATACATGTATACATCAAAATAGCATATGAATTACAGTTAACCTATTTTATTTTTAAAGATAAAATTTATACAAGGCCAGGTTTACCACACCTGTAATCTCACTACTTTTGAGGCAGAGGATCTGAAGTTGCCAGCCTGGGATACTAATAATATCGTGTCTTAAAACTGAATAAAATAAAATATACAAGTTTTATGTAAAAATCTACATAGTATGAATTGTAGTTTTCCCGTTGAGAAAAAACTACTTTCATCTGTGACAGTGGTTCTCAACCTGTGGGTAGCAATGCCTTTGCAAAGGGTTAAATGACTCTTTCACAGGGTTCTCCTAATAGCACCAGAAACCACAGATATTTACATTATGATTCATAACAGTAGCATAATTACAGTGATGAAGTAATAATGAAAATAATTTTATGTTTGCAGGGTCACCATAACATGAGGAAATATCTGAAAGTATGACAGTGTGAGGAAGGTTGAGAACAACTAGTCTATAATACTAATAGCTATATATTCAGTTAAGACTGAAGTTCACATGGGGATAAGTCAAAACTGAATATTTAGGAATAAAATTTCTCTAATAGATTCTGTTGTACAACATTGTCAAATCAACTGAATAGCAAATTTCATATATTCATACCAGGCAAACTCACTATTTTTAACATTGTGGTATTTCACCAGCTTTGTTCAAAATTCTTTGCTGACTTTAGATGTTCAATTTGGCAAGACACTCAGGCTCCTAGGGTATTGTTTGGAGCCAGTCACTGGTATAGCAATAGCCCTCACTTTTTTAGTACTAGTGAAGACTGCCATCCAGTGTTCAGTCTTACTAATAACAGCTAGCTCTTCTCAATTTAAACAACTAAATAGCACTGGTTTTAAAACGTGGCTTAGCAGATGGGTAAAATTACGGCTGTGTCTAATGTTGGATGGAGCTGAGGAGGTGGCAGTTAGTGAGATCTGATAGGTGCCATGAGGGGTGAGGAGTAGAGTAAGCAAAAGCCCAAATGCCTACTGATCTTCCCTTACGCTTGGGAATTGCCTGAGTTCCGTTTATCAATTTCTCAAGCTGTTTTTCAGCTTTCCTCACCCACATCTCTCTGCTCTGCTCAACCCTGTCTCTCTTCTCTCTCTCACCCTGTTTCTCTGCTCTCCTCATCCCTATCTTTCTCTTCATAGAGAATAGAGCATGGCTTGTGAAATTGTTTCAGAATAATCTGTCAGTGAGTCATGTAGCCACACCCCTGTTTCTGTCTGTTTTGCATGATTTTCTTCTACCTGTACTATAGTATCTGCTAGAAGGATTTGTCTAGTCACTTTAGTTCTGTTTGCTTTTTGGCAAGTTAGAGCTAGAAAATTATTGTTTACAGAAGATATTAACCCATGATTTGTGAAAGTGGATTCCATTCTGGACACATTGAGGATATGCTTGCACTGGGGTGTCTCATTTTAAAATAAATGAATCTCAGCAGAGGATTTTACTACAAAAGTGCTCAGAGTAAAAAAGAAATTATACAATACTGAAAGTAAAGAACAATTAATATGCATCATATTTTGTGTCTTTATTTTATTATATCCTTCAATTGTGTTTGAGAAAAAAAACGTAACTGAAGGACTAACTATACTTTACCAAAAACTGGACACTTTAGCCGTATTTACTGAAGAGCTGAAGTATATAAAGACAGTGCCAGCAAGGTAACTCTAGTTCAGTGCTTGAAAGAAATTTATGTTCAATGCAAGCTGATGCCTCAAATAGAGACATGAGAGTAGAAACTCTGCATTGTGGGAACGGCAGAAGAGGGGCTTTAGGTCAGGGCTCCAGCCTTAAAACAACTAAGCTGCATTCTCTACTCTGATTTGTTTAAGCTACTGGGAAAATCTCAGTCAACACTTCTGTCTCTTGTTACTCATACTCTGAGATTGTTTATGCATTTATTTGTAAATACTGAGAGACTTTCTGCCTGTACTAAGAGGGTGACAAGACACATACTCAGCTTCTTATCTGTCACTGATAGCATGTTTCAAGCAGTGCAAAGGGAAATACTGATGACAACATAACATTTCTCAGACTGGTGATCACCCTGGCAATTTACCACCACTAACAGGTGTAATAATCATTTCATTATACATGTACTTCTAGCTTACCTAAAATTCACAACATCTTAAAATTTAAAAAGGAAACAAATAACATGCTTAGCACCATAGTATACTTAATTAGCCTATATTATTGACAGACTCCACAAATAATAAAGGGCAAAAATTAAAAGTCATCAAACTTTCCCTTAATTACTTTTATTTTATCCCTTGAAGTTGCAAACACAAGCAGGCATGTAGCCTAGATTTTTCATACTTAAGCACATTTGAAAAAAAATGAAATTTGACAACACTCTGTAGTTCTAAATGAACGCAAATCCACTATTTTACAAGATGCATGATAAAATCCAAGGAAACCTCTTAGAAATGGTAAGCTGAGTTAGAACTTTTTTTTCACTTTCTTCATTATATTCTCCATTATTTTGATGCAGATACAAAGATTTAGCATTTCAATAAAACTCTAATTTTGAGTAATTGCTGGGTTGGACCACTTATAAGTTTTTTTATTAATTACACTTTATTCACTTTGTATCCTCCCATAAGCCCCTCTCTCTTCCCCTCCCGATCCCACCCTCCCTCCCCTTTCAGCATGCATGCCCCTCCCCAAGTCCACTGATAGGGGAGGTCTTCCTCTCCTTCTTTCTGACCTTAGACTATCAGCTCTCATCAGAAGTGGCTGCATTGTCATCTTCTGTGGCCTGGTAAGGCTGCTCCCCTCTCAGGGGGAGGTGATCAAAGAGCAGGCCAATCAGATTATGTCAGAGGCAGTCCCTCTTCCCATTACTATGTAGCCCACTTGGACACTGAACTGCCATGGGCTACATCTGTGCAGGGGTTCCAGGTCATCTCCACAAATAGTCCTTGGTTGGAGTATGAGTCTCTGGGAAGTTCCCTGTGTTCAAATTATCTTGTTCTGTTGCTCTCCTTGTGGAGTTCCTGTCCACTCCAGATCTTACTATTTCCTACTTCTTATGGTTATTACAGTGCACTGTTAGAAACTGAAATTGCTTAAGACTGACTATAAGCTGTTGCAAGAACATGTACATCTCCATGATAACACAATCCCTTCAAGTTACCTAAAGAATGCCTCTTTGTGCAAGAAGACTCAATAAGATATTCTGACCCTGAGATCCTGCCTTTCACCCATCAGAATGGCTAATATCAAATACTCAAGGGACAACACATGCTGGCGAGGGTATGGAGAATGGGAAACACTCCTCCATTGTTGGTGGGAATGTAAACTGGTACAATTACTATGGAAATCGATCTGGCACTTTCTCAGAAAATTAGAAATAGTACAACCTCAAGACCCAGCTATACAACTCGTGGGCATATATGTGAAACATGATCAACAATTCAACAAAGGCTCAACTA
This sequence comes from Psammomys obesus, assembly GCF_907164565.1. Classification (NCBI taxonomy): domain Eukaryota; kingdom Metazoa; phylum Chordata; class Mammalia; order Rodentia; family Muridae; genus Psammomys; species Psammomys obesus. The sequence goes on along the minus strand of NW_026596445.1, from coordinate 58,105 downwards.
TGTTAGTAGCAGCTTTATTGATAATTGCCAGAATCTGAAAACAACCTAGATGTCCCTCAACTGAAGAATAAATACAGAAATTGTGGTACATTTACACAAGGGGATGCTACTCAGCAATTAAAAACAAGGAAATCATGACATTTGCAGGCAAATGATAGAAACTTAAAAATAGCATCCTGAGTGAGGTATCCCAGAATCAGAAAGATACACATGGTATATACTCACTTATAAGTGGATAGTACACATATAATATAGGATAAACATATTAAAATCCCTACACCTAAAGAACCTAAGCAAGAAGGAAGACCCTGGGTAAGATGATCAATCCTCATTCAGAAAGGCAAACAGGATAGACATCGGAAGAGGGAGTAAATAGGGAACAGGACAAGAGCCTACCACAAAGGGCCTCTGAAAGACACTACCCAGCAGGGTATCAAAGGAGATGCTGAGTCTCATAGCCAAACTTTGGGCACAGTGCATGGAATTTTATGACAAAAGGAAGAGATAGAAAGACCTGAGGGAACAGGAACTCTACAAGGAAACCAACAGAGTCAAAATCCTGGGCCCAGGTGGGGGGAGGGCTGCAGAGACTGATGAATCAACCCAGTACCATTCATGGAGAAGACCTAGACCTCCTGCTCAGATGTAGCCTTAGGCAGCTTAGTCTCCACGGGGGTTCCCTAGTAAGAGGAGCAGGAGCAATCTCTGGCATGAACTCAGTTGCTTGTTCTTTGATCACCTCCCCCTGGCAAGGTAGCCTTACTAGCCCACAGAAAAAGAGGATACAGACAGTCCTGATGAGGCATGATAGGCTAGGGTCAGATAGTAGGGGAGGAGGACCTCCACTATCAGTGGACTAAGGGAGGGGAATAGGGGTGAAAGAGTGAGGGAAGGTGGGACTGGGAGGAGATGAGTGAGGGGGGCTACAGGCGGAATACGAAGTGAATAAATTATAATTAATAATAATAATAATGTTAAAAAGGAAAAATATATTAGGCCTTCTGCAAAGTAAATATATCTTGCATTTAAATGAGAAGTTCAGGAAGGTTTGAATTATTAGGCTTACAAAGCAAGGCAATTTAGTAAACTGGATTTTCAGAAAACAGTCATTTTATGCACGAATTTTCACTGTACTTTCAAGTTAATATGATTTAAATTTGCATTGATAAAGGTCTTGGTATGATGAATAGAAAAGACATATGTAATAAAAGTACCTGGTTTCAAGCTATAATTTTGATGAATGTCTTAAATTAATTGCACTTTTCAAATTGTTAGACTTATCATTTTATGTTATAAGTGGGTTTCACATATCCTTCCTGAAGATGCCTGTGAACATAGTAATTAAAATTATTAGCTCTGGAGTTATACTGCTTGGGTTAAAATTCAAGCTGAAATTTTAATACAGTATATTAAGCCTCTACTTAGTCATCTGATATATCAACTTTAACTAGCAAGGTTGCTTTGCCATTGACTTAAATCACAGATTTGTTAAAACAGTTATTAGCATATATTAAATGTTTGGTAAATGATACTGCTTGTCCATTTACATAAAGGAGGCATGGAAAATTTTAACCCAGGTTAGAACATTCAGTGTTATTTGAAGTTTCATATGAAGATTATATTGACTAAGGTTTTCTGTGTATTGCTTAACTGGGGAAAGCTGATCCATTCATTTGATTGATTTTTTAGAACTAAAGATCCATCTGTACAGAGTAGGAGATGCATAATACTTTTATTCATATTCCTGATGGTTTGCATAGCGTGTTTCTATGATAAAGTATACTTATTCTAACAGGCCACATGAAGTAGCTATCAATGTTATTCTTATTCTGGAGATGAATAAATTGGGATTTAGAAAGACTGAATAAAAATAGTACATTGTCTCATATCATGAAGGGGGATACTAGAAGTTAAAGCTAAGAGTAAACTCTATATTCAGCTTTTTTAAGTGCCTTGTCCAGGCTTCATTTGTCCAGCCATCTATCCCTAAGTGTCTTGCTAATATGAATCATCATTCTATCAGATAATGGAGCATTTAAAAAAAATCCATTACATTGAGTTAAATACAAATCTAGCTAGGCATTCCATTAAAATTGACTTTGTCAAAGAATAAAGTGTTTTTCCTGGAATTGCACTTTAGTTGAGAACTTTATCTGTAATTCATTTCATTTTCTCAGCAAAACTGATGCTACAACTACCAAATTTTCAGTAAGCTATTCACTCATGTACAGCACCTTGTTCCCATCTGTGTGTTAAACCATTTTTATTGTTTTATTTTTTTTCTGACCCAGGCTGTCACACAAGTAAGACCAGCACATTATCATTCCCAGTTGGTATAGTGTTGTAGGTGACCATTAATATTTACTATTGATATATCTTCTGGTAAAACTGCTGTTAATCCTAAACAGCTGTATACCCAAATAACCACACAGATACTGGGATTTATTTAATTAACCTAGAACACAATGCTAGGCAATAGTTGTTCCATCCTAAACCTCCAAGCCCTCATAGTCTCCTAATAGATTTTACCCATTATACTTGCTTTTAGTGATATATTAGGTCCAGTCCATCTCTCCTTTAAGGATATGTGAAACTCACTTATAACATGAAATGATAAGTCTAACAATTTGAAAAGTGCAATTAATTTAAGACACTCATCAAAATTATAGCTTGAAACCAGGTACTTTTATTACATATGTCTTTTCTATTCATCATACCAAGACCTTTATCGATGCAAATTTAAAAGATCTTTCCAAGATCTTTTCCCAGCTTGGCTCTCCTCTCTCTCCTCGGCCTTTCTCCTCCTATTCCCTTTCTGCCCTCTGGCTCCTCCCCTCTTTCCTGTACTCTGGCTACTTCCATTGCTCAACATTGTGGCTAATTACTTTATTTTGGCCTGTTTACACAAAGTTGAGACAAAATGCTTAGCATAAGTATCACAATGCAATATCCGATTGAAACCAGAGAGTGGGGGGGGGGGGGGGAGAAATCATCATTTGAATGAACAAGGGTAAAGTATATACATTTCAAAAGAACATTATACCAACAATCTAGATTTTTTTGTTTTGTTTTTCATTTGTTTAGAGACACAGTCTTGGTAATTTTCTCAGTATGGTCTTAAACTCCCTTTCAGCATAATCAGGCATTGAACTTCCAGTGCTCCCCTTTTAGCCTCCCAAGTAGAGTAAAGGATTAGACTACCAGGCATGGTTAAATATATTGTTGATCATGTGGTTACTTGGCAACAGCTATAGTTTTGATAGCAGAAATAAAGTATTTGTAAACATAATATATGTTCAAACCAGAAATAACTCACTTATTCCCTTAAAATATCCCCAAAAGACTCTGTTCTTACAATTTTTGCTACAACTCCACTGTTTTCCTGTTGACTCTAACTTAAAACCTCAAGATCATTCTTCTCAATTTTCTGTATCCATTTTAGTGTCTTATATTTTCTATCATCTTAAGATTTTTTAAATGTAAATTCTTCCTCTCAGCCCCATTACAATCACTCTTTCACATATCATCTGTCTTATTGTAAATGCTTTAGTTTTCTTCTCTAGCAACTTCATTTAAAGTTGAATTCAGTCAACTTCACCTCTTACCTGTTGATTAATTAGTTGACCATGTACCTTGAACATTTTTGTCCATTATAACTGAAAATTTATTTCCTACATCTCTCTCAATATTTATATCCTTCCAACTCTAGCACACACATATCACAAAAAGTTGCCCTAATATTCTTTTAATAATATATTTCTTACCAAATATATTAACATGATATTACTGATCAATCACTGTGCTTTTACTCTTTCAAGGCTTTTTCTTGATATAAAATGCTACTTTCTAATTCTACTTTATTAGAATTGCCATTTTATACTTTAAAATTAATTTAATTCATTTAAATTCTACTTTGCAAATTTTTCATTCACCTAATGAATATTATTCTTCTATCTAATTAACAGCATATCCTATATATAGAATTTGTTATTCATTATAGTTTATTTTATATAATTATTCATATTTTTAAAATTTGTAGTATTTTTAATTTTAGAAATATATTTATTTATTAATTACAATTTATTCATTTTGTATCACAGCTGTAGCCCCATTCCTCATTCCCTACCAACCCAATCCTTACTCTCTCTTCTACTCCCATGCCCCTCCACAGGTCCACTGATAAGAGAGGTCCTCCTCCCCTTCCATTTGAACCTAAAATATCAGGTCTCATTAGGACTGGCTGCATTGTCTTCCTCTGTGGCCTGGTAAAGCTGCACACCCTTCTCACAGGGAGATGACCAAAGAACCAACCACTGAGTTCATGTCAGACATCCCCAATTCCACTTACTAAGGAACCCACTTGGATACTGAGCTGGCAAAGGCTACATCTGAACAGGGATTCTAGGTTATCTCCATGCATGGTCTTAGTTGGAGTATCAGTCACAGAAAAGACCCCTGGGCCCAGATTTTTTGGTTCTGTTTCTCTCCTTGTGGAGCTGCTGTCCATTCTAGGTCTTTCTATCTCACTCTTCTTTCATAGGATTCCATGCACTTTGCCCAAAGTTTGGCTCTGAGTCTCAGCATATGCTTCGATACCCAACTAAGTAGAGACTTTCAGAGGCCCTCTGTAGTAGGTTCCTGTCCTTTTCCTTGTTTTCTCCCTTTTCCGATGTTTATCCTGTTTGCCTTTCTGAATGAGGACTAAGCATCTTACCCAGGGTCCTCCTTCTTGCTTAGCTTCTTTTGGTGTACAGATTTTAATAGGTTTATCCTATATTATTTGTCTAATATTCACTTATAAGTGAGTATATACCATGTGTGTCTTTCTGCTTCTAGGATACTTCACTCAGAATTATCTGTTCTATTTCATACCATTTTCCTACAAATTACATGATTTCCTTGTTTTATTTGCTGAATAGTATTCCATTGTGTAAATGTACCACAATTTTTTTATCCATTCCTCAGTTGAGGGACATCTGGGTTGTTTCTAGCTTCTGGCTATTAAAAATGAAGCTACTGTTAACATGGTTGAGCAAATATCCTTGTTGTATACTTGAGCATCTTTTAGAAATATGCCTAGGAATGATATAGCTGGATCTTAGGAAGCACTGTTCCTAATTGTCAGAAAAAGTGCTAGATAGCTTTCCAAGGTGGTTATAGAAGTTTACATTCCCACCAGCAGTGGAGGTTTGTTCCCCTTTCTCTACATCCTCTCCTGCATGTGCTGTCACTTGAGTTTTTGATCTTAGCCATTCTGATGGGTGTAAGGTGAAATCTGAGGGTCATTTTGATTTGCATTTCCCTGATGACTAAGGACATCAAGCATTTTTTAAAGTGTTTCTCTGCCATTTGATATTCCTCTATTAAGAATTTTCTGTTATCTTGGGTAGAGTACAGAGAATCATATGAATGAAGGGAGAGTTAGTAAGACCTGGAGAGGACAGGAGCTCCACAAGGACCAAATATATCTGGACACAGGGGTCTTTTCTGAGACTGATTCTCCAACCAAGGACCATACATGGATATAACCTAGAACCTCTGCTCAGAGGTAGCCCCTGGCAGCTCAGTATCCAAGTGGGTTTCCTAGTAAGGGAAACAGGGACTATCTCTGACAGTTTTTTCAGTGGCTGGCTCTTTATGACATCCCCCTCCAAAGGAGGAACAGCTTTGCTAGGCCACAGAGGAGAACACTGCAGCCAGTCCTAATGAGACTTGATAAGCTGGGGTCTGATGGAAGTGGAGGAGGACCTCACTTATCAGTACACTTAGAGAGGGGTAGGGAGGAGATGAAGGACAGAGTGAGGGATACTCTCTGGAAAGCTATCTAGCCCTTTCTCTGACAATTAGGAACAGTGCTTCCTAAGATCCAGCTATATCACTCCTAGGCATATTTCTAAAAGATGCTCAAGTATACAACAAGAATATTTGCTCAACCATGTTAATAGTAGCTTCATTTTTAATAGCTAGAAGCTAGAAACAACCCAGATGTCCCTCAACTGAGGAATGGATACAGAAATTGTGGTACATTTACACAATGGAATACTCCTCTCTTTCCTTCCCCTCCCCTCCGTTCTCATCTTCTTTCTTCCACTTGCCTTTCCTTTCTCCACCAAAAAGAAAAAAAAAGAATTTTCTGTTTAGCTCTGTACCCCATTTTTTAATAGAATTACTTGATTTGTTACTGTTTAACTTTTAAAGTTCATTACATATTCTGGATATTAGCCCTCTGTCATATATAATCATTCATATATTTTTAAAATTGAATTTTAGTCACAATGAGTTCAAGTGATACATGTGAAATTAAGGTGGTATTAAACAATAGGTAAAGATAACTAAATTATTATGCAGTGCACTTTTTACAAATTATTCAGAACAAATTTAGTAATACTTTTATGTTTAATTTTATTTTGACTTCTTGTAAAAACATGGATTATTATCATAAAGTTAAGCTATTCATAAAGCTTATGTTTTATAATGATATCATTCATGGTGCTCTAAGTATATATATGTATGCAAATATGTGATTGCATTAATATGGATGTAGGGTAAATTAATAGTTTAGTGAAATTCAATATAGAATTTCTTTTAAATAAAAAAAAGTGAATTTGAGGGAATATCTGAAAAGATGGTAACTAAAGTACATGTATTAAAGTTAAATGGATACTGTGAAGAACAAAAAGTAACTTTAAAGAAAGTGGAGAAGTAAAAAAAAAAAATACACCTACCAGTAAGTAGTAGGGAAATCTCTAGAAATGTAACTGACATGATTGTGTCAGAATTTCAGGCTGTTATGTTTTATTACCAATCTGCCATCCTCAGCACTTAGCTGAGAATGTTTCCTGCTCAGCAGATTTTTCAAATTAAATCCATGAGCTTTACATACTATTTTCTTTCTGTTTGATTATGATGTGAACTGTGCAAGCTTCACACAGCCACATGTGATATTCCTTTACTGCAGTAGCAATAACCAGCCTCTCTCTAGAAGCAACAGTGCACTGAGTTTGATTGGATTTTCAAGCTGTGCCTAATTACCTGTCTCCTGTCTGAAAAACTCTTAATGGTTACACATTCCTGACCAAAGCCAAAGAGCTGTAGAGAAGTATATTTCATTCTATTTAAGTCAGAAGCTGAACTACCAGCAACTCTGTAAAAATACTATAGCAACTCTGAACTCTGTTCAGCTCCAAATTTCAAAGACTATTTACTTTAACAAGAACAATGCAATGAATTTTCGAAATAAATAAAATCTGACAAAAGTCTGTAAAAAATGACTTCAGATTATAATCTTTTTTATTTTTATAGTTATTATTTTTATTAATTGCACCTTGTTCACTTTTTATCCCACTTGTAGCTCCCTCCTTTCTTCCCTCCCATTCCCACACTCCCTCCTTCTACTGCACCCATGTCCCTCCCTCAGTCCACTGTTAGAAGAGCCTTCCTCTTGGCCCTTCTAATCCTAGTCTCATCAGGAATGGCTGCATTGTCTTATTCTGTGGCCTGGTAAGGCTGCACACCCCTGAGGGGGAGGTGATCAAAGAGCAATCCAGTCAGTTCATGTCATAGAGAGTACCAGTTCCCATTACTATGGAACCTACTTGGTCACTGAACTGCCATGGGTTACATCTGTGCAGGGGTTCTAGGATATCTCCATGAATGGTCCTTGGTTGGATTATCGGTCTCAAAAAAGACCTCTGTGCCCAGAAATTTTGGATATGTTGCTCTCCTTGTGGAGTTCCTGTCCTCTCCAGATCTTACTATTTCCCACTTCTTTCATAAGATTCCCTGCATTCTGCCCAAAGTCTCAGCACCTGTTTTGATACCCTTTAGGATACTGTTTTCAAGAAGCCCTCTGTGGTAGGCTCCTGTCCTGTTCCCTGTTTTTTTTCACTCTTCTGATGTCCATCCTCTTTGCCTTTCTGAATGAGGGTTGAGCATTTTCTCCAGAGTCCACCTTCATAATTAGTTTCTTTAAGAATACAGATTTTAGTATGTTTATCTTATATTATATGTCTAATATTCACAAATTAGTGAATATATGCCCTGTGCATCTTTCTGCTTCTGGGATACCTCACTCAGGATGATCTTTTCCAGTTCCCACCATTTCCATGCCAGTTTCATGATTTCCTTGTTTTTAATTGCTGAGTAGTATTTCATTGTGTATATGTACCACAATTTCCCTATCCATTCCTCACTTGAGGGACATCTTGGTTGTTTTAGCTTCTGGTTATTACAAATGAAGCTGCTACAAGCATTTTTGAAAAATGTCCTAGTTGTATGCTTTAGCAATATTTTGGATACATGCCTAGGAGTGGTATAGCAGGTCTTGAGGTATCGCTATTCCTAATTGTCTGAGAAAGCACCAGATTGATTTCCAAAGTGGTTGTACAAGTTTACATTCCCACCAGCAATGGAGTAGAGTTCTCCTTTCTCCACATCCTCTTCAGCATGTATTCACTTGAGATTGTGATCTTAGCCATTCTAATGGGTGCAAGTTGAAATCTCAGGGTCGTTTTGATTTGCATTTTCCTGATGACTAAGGACATTGAGCACTTCTTTAAGTGTCTTGTTTGGGTTTTTTTTTTTGCCATTCAATATTCTTCTATTGAGAATTCTCTCTTTAGCTCTGTAACCCATTTTTTAATTGGATTACTTGATTTGTTACTTTTTAACTTCTTCAATTTTTATATATTCTGGATATTAACCCTCTGTCAGGTACAGGTTTGGTGAAGATACTTTCCCAATCTGTAAGCTGTCCTATTGTTCTAACAACTGTGTCCTTTGCTTTACAGAAGTTTTCAGTTTCATGAGGTCCCATTTATTAATTGTTGATCTTAGAGAATGTGCTGTTGGTGTTCTGTTCAGGAAATTGTCTCCTGTTCCAAGGAGTTCAGGCTCTTCCCCAGTTTTTCTGCTAACAGGTTTAGTGTGTCTAGTTTTATATTGGGGTCTTTCATCCACTTGGAATTTAGTTTTATACAGGGTGACAAGTATGGATCAAATTGCATTTTTCTACATGTAGACATCCAGTTAGACCAGCACCATTTGTTGAAGATGCTATCTATTTTCCATTGTATGGTTTGGCATCTTTGTCAAAAATCAGGTGTCCATAAGTGTATGGGTTTATTTCAGGTTCTTCTATTCAATGCCATTGATTGACCAGTTGGTTTCTATGCCAATACTTTGCAGTTTTTACTATTGTTGCTCTATAGTAAAGATTAAGATCAGGGCTGTAGATACCTCCAGAATATTTTTTTTATTGTAGAGGATCGTTTTAGTGATTATCTGTTTCTTCTTATTCCATATGAAGTTGAAAATTTTTCTTTCAAGGTCTGTAAAGAATTGTGTTAGTAATTTGATGGGAATTGCATTTAATCTGTAGATACTTTTGGAAGATGACAATTTTTACTATGTTAATCCTGCAAGCCATGAGCACGGGAGGTCTTTCCATCATCTGATATCTTCTTCTAGTTCATTCTTCAGAGACTGGAATTTTTTTTTAAAAAGTCTTTGACTTTCTTGTTTACATTGAAATGACAATGACGGTACTTTATATCTTTTGTGGCTATTGTGAAGGGTGTTGTTTCCCTAATTTCTTTCTCAGCCCTTTTGTCTTTTGTATACAAGAGGGCTCTTGTCTTTTTGAGTTAATTTTGTATCCAGCCACTTTGATGAAGGTGTTTATCTGCTTATAGTAGTTCCCTGATAGAATTTTTTAGGTCATTCATGTATACAAATATATCATCTGCAAATAGTGATACTTTGACTTCTTCCTTTCCAAGTTATATCCACTTGATCTCCTTGAATTGTGTTATTGCTCTATCCAGGACTTCAAGAACTGTGTTAAAGAGATATGGAGAGAGTCAGCAGCCTTGTCCCTGATTTCAGTAGAATTCATTTCAGTTTCTTTCCGTTTTGTTTGATGTTTGCTTTTGGCTTGTTGTATATTGTCTTTAGTATGTTTAGGTATGTGCCTTGTATCCCTGATCTCTGCAAGACTTTAAACCTGAATGGGTGTTGGATTTTATCAAGTGCTTTTTCAGCATCTAAGGAGATTATCATGAGTTTTTGTTTATTGGATCACATTGATAGATTTCCATTTATTGTACCACTCCTGCATACCTGGAATGAAGCCTCCTTGATCATAGAGGATAATATCCTTGATGTGTTCTTGTATTCAGTTTCCAAGTATTTTGTTGAGTATTTTGCATCAATGTTCTTAAGGGAGACTGGCCTGAAATTCTCTGTGTTTGGTGGGTCTTTGTGAGGTTTAGATACCAAGGTGACTGTGGCTTTATAAAATGAGTTTGGTAGTGTTCCTTCTGTTTCTATTTTGTGGAATAGTTTGAAGAGTATTGGATTTAGCTCTTCTTTGAAAGTCTGGTAGAATTTTGCGCTGAAACTATCTGGCCCAGAGCTTTTTTTGAATGGGAGGTTTTTGATGGCAGCTTCTATTTCCTTAGGGGATATAAGAATATTTAATTGATTTCCCTTGTCTTGATTCAGCTTTGGTAAGTGGAATCATCGATAAAAAAAATGATGATTTCATTTAGATTTTCTAATTTTGTGGCATATAGGCTTTTGCAATAAGACCTAATGATTGTTTGGATTTCCTCAGCATCTATAGTTATGTCCCCCTTTTCATTTCTGATTTTGTTAATTTGGATAGTGTCTCTCTGCCTTTTAGTTAATTTTGGTAAGGGTTTGTCTATCTTGTTGATTTTCTCAAAGAACCAGCTCTTGGTCTCATTGATTCTTTGAATTGTTTTGTTTCTAGTTTATTGATTTCATCCATGAGTTTGATTATTTCCAGCCATACTTCCTCTTTGGTGTGCCTACTTTTTTCCCTCCTAGGGCTTTTAGATGAGCCATTAAGTTGCTTTAATGAGATGTTTCAAATTTGTTCTTGAAAGCACTTACTGCTATGAACTTTCCTCTTAGCACTGCTTTCATTGTGTCCCATAAGTTTGGGTATATTGTGCCTTCATTTTCCTTGAATTCTAGAAAGATTTTAATTTATTTTTTTATTTCTTTCCTGACCCAGCTGTCATTGAGTAGGGAGTTGTTCAATTTCCATGTGTATATAGGCTTTTTGATATTTCTAATGTTGTTGAGATTCAGCTTCAGTCCAGGGTGGTCGGATAGGATACAAGCGATTATTTCAAGCTTCTTATATCTGTTAAGGCTTGCTTTCTGACCATCTATATGGTCTCTTTTGGAGAAGGTTCCATGAGGTGCTGAAAAAAAGGTAAATTCTTTTTTTATTTGGGTCAAATATTCTGTAGATGTCTGTTAGGTAAATATAATTCATGACCTATATTAGAGTCATTGTTTCTTTAAGTTCTTTGTTGACCTATCTTTTGTTGAGAGTTGGTTGTTGAAGTCTCCCAGTATTAATGTGTGGGGATCTATATGTGGTTTAAGTTTTATTAATGTTTCTATTTCAAATGTGAGTGTCCTTTTATTTGGGACATAGATGTTCAGAATTGTGATGTCTTCTTGTTGGAATTTTCCTTTGATGAGTGTGAAGTGTCCTTCCCCATCTCTTTGATTAATTTTGGTTGAAAATCTATTTTATTAGAGTTTAGAATGGCTACTTCTGCTTGCTTCTTGGATCCATTTGCTTGGAAAACTGTCTTCTAGCCCTTTACTCTCAGGTAATATTCATCATTGAGACTTAGGTAAATTTCTTGTATGCAAAAAAATTTTGGGTCTTATTTTCACATCCATTCTGTTAGTCTGTGTCTTTTTATTGCAGAGTTGAGTCCATTGATGTTGAGAGAGATTAATGATCAGTGGTTGTTAGATCCTTTCATTTTGATGTTGGTTGTGGTAGTGTGTTTGTGTGCTTGGCAACTTTTCATTTTGCTGTAGTGAGATTATTTATTTCCTGTGTTTTCCTCAATATACTTAGCTTTCTTGGGTTGTATTTTTCCTTCTAGTATCTTCTGTAATGCTGGATTTGTTGGTAGGTACTGTTTCCGTTTGTTTTTATCGTTGAATATCTTGTTTTTTCCTATCTATGATGACTGAGAATTTTGCTGGATATATTAGCCTGGGCTGACATCTGTATTCTCTTACAGTCTTCATGATATCGGTCTAGTCCCTTCTAGCTTTTATAGTCTCTGTTGAGAAGTCAGGTGTGATTCTGATGGGTTTGCCATTATATGTTACTTGGTCTTTTTCCCTTGCAGCTTTTAGTATTTTTCTCTGTTCTGTATACTTACTGTCTTGATTATCATGTGGCAGGAGGATTTTCTTTTCTGGTCTAATTTATTAGGTGTTCTGTAGGCCTCTTGTATGCTTATAGGCCTCTCCTTTTAATTAGGAAAATTGTTTTCTATGATTTTCTTGAAAATATTGTTTGGGCCTTGGAGATGGGAAACTTCTTTTTCCTCTATTCTTAATATTCTTATGTTTTGTCTTTTCATGTTGTCTTGAATTTCTTGGATGGCTTGTGTCATGAATTTTATAGATTTAACATTTTCTTTAATGGATACACAGACTTCTTCCATTGTTTCTTCCTCACCTGAGTTTCTTTTTCTGTCTCTTGTCTGTTGGTTATGCTTACCCCTGTAATTCCTGTTTTCTTCCCTATTTTCTTCTACTCTATGATTTCCTCTGTTTGTGTTTTCTTTAATTTTTCCAATTCTATCTTCAGATCTTGAACCGTTTTATTGATTTACTTCACCTCTCTGACTGTATTTTTCTGTTTTTCCATTAATTACTTAACCTGTTTGTTTGAACATTTCTGTGTTTCTTTTATTTTTATCAGTGATTTAATTATTTCCTCTCTGTATGCCACAAACTCTTTGGCGACATCTTTCTGTATTTCTTTGAATATATCCATAATCTATTTGACTTTATTTTCATCTCTTTATGGATGGCAATAATCTGTTTGTTTTTATCTTCCTCAATTTCTTTATACATAGCCCTAATCTGTTTTACTTCATCTTCTTCTATTGCTTTATGGATGGTCATAATCTGTTTGACTTTATCTTCCTCTATTTCTTAATGCTCTTTATTTTTCTCCTCCATTATCCTCTTCATAAACATAGATGTAAGGTCATCTTCTTGAATTTCACTTATTATAGGCTTTCTGGGCTTACTTGCCGATGGATAACTTGGTTCTGGAGATGCCATATTTCTTTGGCTTTTGTTAGTTGTGCTTTTACACTGGCCTCTACCCATTTGGCTATCTCAGGTGTTGGCTGTTAGTTTCTGGTGCCTGCTGGAATCCTGTGGTGGGGAGAATTCCCTTGGCAATATGATGGTCGTTACTGAAGGAGGCCTCCTCAGATTTTTGGGTATGGTCTCCTAATGGCTGTTGCTTCTCAGGAATTGCCTTAGCTCCCCTCATGTGTATGGACTTGTGTGGTATTTGTGGTTGTTGGAAGTCGGGGGGGGGATCTCCTCTTACCATGTGAACTCCTTAAGACAGTTGCCCTGCTGCTTTTTTTCTTGCGTTGATATTAGTGAGCTGCTTCTGCTGCTGCTCTTACACTGTGTTTGCTGTGCAGAGCCCTCTTGAAGAACCAGGGAGCCCAGAGGATTGGTCAGTTTGGCTATGGAGAGAGATTATGCCTTGGATCAGTTTCTGGAGGTTGTGAATCGCAGCCTTCTGTGCATCTGACGTTGGAGCTCTATGCCCCAGTAACCAAGAAGTAATCAGTGGCAGGTAAGTGCAGCACTCAACTGCATGGCAGCAAGCTAGATCCTGGAGCCTAAGGGAAATTAGAAACTTTTCCAAAGTTGGATGTCCTGAGGTCAGACCTGACATTTCCCCCTTTGTGGGGATTACTCCCAACAGGGAGACCCAGTCTGTGGTGATTTGGGGTCCACAGTTCATTCTGGGATGGTGAGTAGAGCATGCAGACACAGAGGAGTGGCTCTGTACTGGTGACTGTGTGCCTTCTGGAACCCACGACCATTTCCTAAGAACTTTTAATGGGGATTGGAGGGTGTTGGCTGAGTGCCTTAAGGTCAGACCTGATGTTTTCCTCAACATGGTATTTCCTCCCGACAGGGAAGCCCAGTCTCTGGTGCTTTGGGGCCTGCAATTCTGTCTGGGACAGTGACTCGAGTACCCGGGTGGGTCTCTGAGCTTGAGGTTGAGTGCCTTCCAGAGCCTAGGACCTTTTCCACATATTGCCTGGGTGACCTGATGTCGGTCCCGATTGCTTCCCTCACTGTGGGGTATTCTCTCTACTGGAAATTCCAGTCTCTGGTGTTGTGGGGTACAGTTCAGTCGAAGTTGGTGATCAGAGTACGCAGGCATGTGTCTCTGGGGTAGTGACTCAGCACCTGTCAGGACCAGGTAACTCTTTCGAGTTTTAGCTGGTGACCTGAGAATTGGCCTGATTGCTTCCCACACCGTGGGGTTTCCTCTCATCTAGGAAACACAATGAGTCGATGGTGTTTTAGGGCCCAGAGTTTGGTCTGTTGGTCAAGGTGCAGTCACTGCTGATCTTCTCGTCAGACACAGTGTTATCTCTGCACCACCGTCTTCAAGAAAACTTATTTTCTGTGCCTGATGGCCATACTACCTCTGTTTATGTTGACATGGAGACCCAAAGAATGCCCGTCTCTGAATGCCACAAACTGTTTGGCTGCATCTTCCTGTATTTCTTTAATGGATGGCCATTATCTGTTTGACTTTATCTTCCTCTGGTTCTTTATGGATAGCCATAAACTGTTAGACTTTATCTTCCTCTAATTCTTTAGGCATTTTATTTGTTTCCTCCATTATCCTCTTCATAAGCATACATGTGAGGTCATCTTCTTGAATTTCACTTATGTTAGGGTGTCCAGAGCTACTTGCCCCTGGATAACTGGGTTCTGGAGATGCCATATTGCTTTGCCTTTTGTTGGTTGTGCTTTTATGCTGGCTTCTATCCATCTGGCTGTCTCAGGTGTTGCCTGTTAATTTCTGGTGCCTGTTGGAATCCTGGGGTTGGATGAATCCCCTTGGCAGCATTTTGAAGGAGGCATCCTCAGCGTTTTGGGTATGATCAATTGAATGGCAGTGCTCCATAGGAATTGTCACTGTTAGCTTCCGGCGTATGGACCTGTGTGGTAACATTGGTGTTCAGGAAGGCTCTCCTCTCATCAGGAGAAGACCTAAAGATGGCTGCCCTGCTGCTGGGTTTCTTGCTCTGAATTTAGTGAGCTGCTGCTGCTTTTATGCTGTGTTTGCTAAGTTCAGCCTTCTTGAAGAACCAGAGAGCTCTGCAATTTTATCAGATTAACTAGAGATAACTGGTCACAACTTGGAACAGTATCTGAGGGCTGCTCCAGGGGCTCTCGGGCTTTTGTAGGTCTGAGGTTAGAGTTGTGTGCCTCAGCACCCTAATAGTAATCAAAAGCAGGTGAGTTCAGCACTCATATGTGCAGTAGGAGGCCAGAGCCTAGAGCCTGCAAGAACCCAGAAATTTTTGTGGAGCTTTGTTTCCTGAGGTTGGACCTGATGTTTCCTCTACTGTGGGGTTTCCACCCAACAGAGAAACTCAGTCTCTGGTGCCCTGGGACCTCTCAGTTCTGTCTGGCATGGTGAGTCAAGTGCATAGGCAGGACTCTGTGCTGGTGACTTCACACCCCACTTTGGGCTAGCAGCTGGGATCCCCACCTGAACCATGGGTCCTTATCTAGGGATTGTCTGGATGACCTGAGGTCGATCCTGATTGCTTCTTGCACTGTGGGGTTTTCCCTCGACTGGAAATCACAGTCTCTGGTGTTGTGGGGCCCACAGTTCAATCTAATATGGTGATCAGAGCATGCTGGCGTGTGGCTCTGGGCTGGCCACAGAGCACCTGGTGCTACCAGGGAACTCTTTCTTCTTCGGTTTATCTGGGTGACCTGAACCCACCTGAATCCCACACAGTGGGGTTTCTTCTCACCTGGGAAACACAATTGCTGGTGTTTTAGGACCCAGAATTCTGCTAGCCACTGTGCAAACCCTGCTGTGCTGTTGGTCAGAAAGAGTGTCCTCCCAGCACTGCCATCTTGGATTCGCCCAGATTATAATTTTAACTAATGCTCTTATTTATAACATTACATATAGATGTGTAATATATGTTTATATAGATAGCCAGTATCTCCTCCTTATGAAATGAAGAAGTCTTAGAATTCTCATGAAGATCTTATGGGTCAAGATCTTTTTAATTTTAAATTTGGCTGCAAATGAAAACTCATTCATGAGGAAATATAATTGGCAACTAAAGTGGTTCTGTTTGTGAACTTTACTGCTCACTGATTCTGTTGATGGATTCTTTGGCTTTAATATACTCTCTTAAAATGGTAGCAGTGAAATTGAATTAAGTCAAACCATCTGGGACTTGCGATATAAGCTGAAAAGAATACCATTTTAAGACTCAGTGAACATCACAAAATCTTATACTGTAATGCTCAGAGAAATGTTGCAGAGTAAGCAATGTCCTTTGGAGGTGCATAGAAGTCATGTATAATATAGCAAAGCCAACTATAGAGTCTTTTATAAAAGTTACAAATTAGGGAACAGTACCACTAAAGATTTGTACATTATTTACAGTAATACATATTATTTTCTACTAGTCATTCACAGTGGCTTAAGGTAATCATCAAATTTAGAGGGTATCAAGGTAAAGTTACAGCATAGAAAGATGAAAAGAACAATACATATAAATATCCATATTATATTCTTAATTAAGTATGTGTTTCCTCTAGTGTGTATTTATAGCTTTATTTGTCTTTTAAAGCTGTAGATAAACGGATTATTTTTTAAAACTGATTATTTTATTATGAGTTTATAATCAAGAAATCCTGTGTGTGTGTGTGTGTGTGTGTGTGTGTGTTTATTGTGCATGTATTTTCACCTCTTCATGGAGGTGTAGTGTCTAGACACTGACTTTGGTATATTTCTCTGTTGCTGCCCAAATTATGTTTGCGTCAAGGTCTTCTTGGTGAACCCGGAATTTATACATTATAGGAATCTATCTCAATGACTCCATCTAGCACTGGGGATGTTGATGTTTATTTCTGTACCCACTTTTTATGTGAGGGATGGCATTTGAACTCAGATCCTCATGCTTGGGCAGTGAGTCTCTCACTAGCCCCTGAATGTTTGGAACAATAATAAATCTGAACGTTTGATGAGAATTTATCTATGCTAAAATTTTATTAGCCTTGCCAATTTGAGTAAAATACAAGATTATATCAAGGGTACTTAAAAGTGATAGTGTCTCAACACTAAGGTTGTTAAATGAATAAATCACAGAACATAAGGATAGGCATACTAATATTTTTCAACTTCACTTTTATATAAATAAAATAAGACCACAAATGCTCATTTAGGTCAAATCTACTTTCTGTTTATTAAGCATATCTTTTACAGTGTGATTATATCGTTCTATAAGTACTTGTCCTGTAGGATTGTATGGTATACCTATAATATGTTTATGTATCTTATACCTATAATATGTCTATAATATGTAACCTATAAAAGTTACAATTTGCAAAAAGTGTTTAATTTTACTTAAGACATATGTTCGTGCATTGTCATTCTTAATTTATATAGATATCCCACATAGTAGCCATAACTTCTAATAAATATGTAGCATTATCAGGTTTTTCAGAACTTGAAGCAGTTGCACATTTAAATCCTGAATGTATATCTATGATATGGTGAACATACATTAATTTTCCAAAATCTTCAAAATTAAACACATCCAATTGCCAAATCTCAATTTTGGGTACCTTTCAATTTACTTCTTGCATGTAATGGAGTTTGGTTATACAAAGAACAAGTAAGATATTGCTTTATATTTTACTTGGCTTTTTGTCAAATAATAAAAATTCTTTCTTCAAACATTTGTTGTTAACATGGTGATTTTCATGAAAGTCTGAGACTTCTAGCATAATTCCTATTAATAGCTAATCAATTTTATCATTACCTTGTATACCAGTACTTGGTAGACACATATGTGTTATACACAGTGCATTATTTCTATTTTTTTATTATTTCTAGTTGAATAAATAGTGAAGTTAATTCTGAATCATCAAGTATAAATTCAGCTGTTTCAATATATAATGAAAGCTATTTATGCATATTGAGAGTCAGTAACAATACTAAAATATTCAGGAAAATCTAGTAAAACCATAAGAATGTCATATAGCTGTGATTTTTGAACTGAATCATAAGGGTTTTGAGTAACCTTATTTTTTCCTGACTCATAACCTGCCTTGCTTGATATATTCACATGAGTATTGAATTTGAGAACTCCAGAAATTGATGTCCTTTTAACTATATAAGGGAGAGTCTAATTCGTTCTTTTTATAAACTGAAGTCTCATGCTTTGGGGATATTTGTTGTTAATCTTTCTCAGAAAATTACTAGAAGCTTTTTCCAGTGTTGATTTTTCCATAAAATGAGGCAATTTCAGCATTAGTAAAGGGTACCACAGTTTCTGATGGGTCTATTTCTGCCAACTGATGAAAATCATTTCCTTTAAAATATCATTTTCCTTTAAAAATCAATTCAGAAAACTTTTCTACCAGCTATTTAGGGTCAATGGATTGTTTTAGGGATATACTAATCTCAACAGCAAACACAGACAGCAGTCTCCTCCCAGACCTTGCACCCATGAAGTGTTTCTCTCCATCTGTCTGTGTACTCCAAACTACCACACACTCCCTCTTTCTGGTCTCTCCAAACTGCCATTCTTTCATAGGCCAACACTGCATTCCATGCCTTCTCTTTCTGAGCTCTCATATTTATATCCTCAGAGCCCTAGACTGTGCCCCTCTCCTTGCTGCACTAGAAAGGCCCTAACCAGCTGGTAAAAGCCACGCCCTGAACAAGACAATTAACTGCTGTGAGCAAACTAAAGCCCAACTAAAAATCTCACACTTGGAATTAAAACAAAACAAAAAAATTATATAACATAACTGAGTTTACAAAAAATAAAAAAATAAAAAAAAAAAACTTCCATTACAGTGGGCAATAGCCAGTTAACATCTCCCAGCATAGTGTGAAAACCAATAATTGATTGGACTTGATCTCTCCTGATTTGTACTTTCTATGGTCAAATTTTCTATAAACCCATCTTATATCCTATATAATTGATATAATTTCCTCCTTGTATTTTTTTCAGGAGCAATTTGTAGTCCCCAGGAAGGAAAAATTCTCTTTATTTTTTTAAGGTATCTGCATTGTAATCTGCCAGTATGATGTCATTCATACAATGGTAAATTATAGATTGAGGAAATTGTTTAACAATTATTTCTAACAGCAGTTGTATAAAATATCAGCACAAGATAGGACTGTTTAACATTCATTGTGGTAAGAAATTTCAATGATATATCTTTATTGGACAACTATTATTATAAGTAGAAACTGAGAAAGCAATCCTTTCCTTATCATTCCCATGTAAAGAGACTGGTAAAAACACACTTTTAAATCTATTATTATCAAAGACCACAACTTAGGTCTCCTGCTTAGGTAGAACCTGAATAGTCTGTGACTATTCTCAATACTGCCTTTTAATTTTTCTTACCAGAATCATTCTTTATTTTATTGTTTGTTTTTGAGATTAGAGGAATGCTAATCTTTGTTTTCCTTTGTTGTATCTAATGATGTCCCCCAAAATTAATGGCTAAATTAGCCACATATAGCTTTAATTTTCCTGTTTTTCTTTATGGATCTATATATTTGACCCATCTTGCACTTAATTTTATGTGTGATAAACTGCCAGTCCCTACAAGCTGAAAATTTATCCCCTGCAGAGGCCAATCTGTATGCCATAATTTTGTTGAAATTGTTGTTACATCTGCCACTGTGTCTACTAAACTTTCAATTTTAATGACTTTTCTTAAAGTTTTTTAAAATTTTTTATTAATTATGCTTTATTCGCTTTGTATCCTCCCTGTAGCTTCCTCCCTCAGTCCCTCCCAATCCTTCCCTTTTTCTCCTTTCTCCACACATGCCCCTTCCCAAGTCCACTGATAGGGGAGGTCTTCTTTTCCTTGCTTCTGATTCTAGTCTATTAGGTCTCATCAGGAGTGGTTGCATTGTCTTCCTCTGTGGCCTGGTAAGGCTGCTACCTGCTCAGGGGGAGATGATCAAAGAGCAGGCCAATTAGTTCATGTCAGAGACAGTCCCTCTTCCCGTTACTATGTAACCCACTTGGACACTGAACTGCCATGGGCTACATCTGTTCAGGGGTTCTAGGTTATCTCCATGCAAGGTAATTGGTTGGAATATCAGTCTCAGGAAAGATGCCTGTGCTCAGATTGTTTGGCTCCGTTGCTGCTCTTGTGGAGCTCCTGTTCTCTCCAGATCTTACTATTTCCCACTTCTTTCATAAGATTCCATGCACTCTGCCCTACAGTTGGCCATAAGTCTCAACATCTGCTTTGATAGTCGGCAGGGCAGAGCCTTTCAGAGGCCCTCTGTGGTAGATTCTTAACTTGTTTCCTGTTTTCTTCTTCTGATGTCCATCCTCTTTGCCTTTCAGGGTGGGGATTGAGCATTATAGTCAGAGCCTTCCCTCTTGATTAGTTTCTTTAGGTGTACAGATTTTAGTAGGTTTATCCTATATTATATGTCTATATGAGTGAGTATATACTGTGTGTGTCTTTCTGCTTCTGGGGTAGCTCACTCAAGATGATCTTTTCCAGTTCCCACCATTTACCTTCAAATTTCATGATTTCCTTGTTTTTTGTTTGTTTGTTTGTTTGTTTGCTAAGTAATATTCCATTGTGTAGATACACCAAAATTTTTGTATCCATTCCTCAGTTGAGGGACATCTGGGTTGATTCGAGAGTCAAAGATCAGGTTTCCATAAGTATGTGGGTTTATTTCTGGGTCTTCTGTTCAGTTCCATTGATCCATCATTCTGTTTCTATGCCAGTACCATGCAGTTTTTATTACTGTTGCTCTATAGTACAACTTACGATCAGGAATGGAGATATCTCCAGAAGATCTTTTATTGTAGAGGATTGTTTTAGTAATCCAATCAAAAAATGGGGAACAAAGCTAAACAGAGAATTCACGATAGAGGAATATTGAATGGCAGAAAAGCACTTAAAGAAATGCTCAACGTCATTAGCCATCAGGGAAATGCAAATCAAAACAACCCTGAGATTTCACCTTATACCCACCAGCATGGCCAAGATCAAAAACCCAAGTGACAACACATGATGGAGAGGTTGTGGAGAAAGGGGAACCCTCCTACACTGCTGGTGGGAATGTAAACTTGTACAACCACTCTGGAAATCAATCTGGTGCTTTCTCAGACAACTAGGAATAGTACTTCCTCAAGATCCAGCCATACCACTCCTAAGCATATATCCAAAAGAAGCTCAAGTACACAATAAGGACATTTGCTACATGTTTGTAGCAGCTTTATTTGTAATATCTAGAAGCTGGAAACTACCCAGATACCCCTCAACTGAAGAATGGCTATAGAAATTGTGCTATATCTACACAATGGAATATTACTCAGCAATGAAAAACAAGTAAATCATGAAATTTGCAGGTAAATGGTGGGAACTGGAAAGGATCATCATGAGTGAGCTATCCCAGAAGCAGAAAGACACACACAGCATATACTCACTCATATAGACATATAAGATAAACCTACTAAAATCTGTACACTTAAAGAAACTAATCAAGAGGGAAGATTCTGACTAAAATGCTCAATCCCCATCCTGAAAGGCACAGAGGATGGACATCAGAAGAAGAAAACAGAAAACAAGTTAGGAACCTACCACAGAGGGCCTCTGAAAGGCTCTGCCTTGCAGACTATCAAAGCAGATGCTGAGACTTATGGACAATTGTAGGGCATAGTGCATGGAATCTTATGAAAGAAGTGGGAAATAGTAAGATCTGGAAAGCACAGGAGCTCCACAAGGAGAGCAAAAGAACTAAAAACTTGAACACAGGGGTCTTCCCAGAGACTCATACTCCAACCAATTACCTTGCATGGAGATAACCTAGAACCCCTGCACAGATGTAGCCCATGGCAGTTCAGTGTCCAAGTTGGTCCCATAGTAATGGGAACAGCGACTGCCTCTGACATAAACTGATTGGCCTGCTCTTTGATCACCTCCCTCTGAGAGCGGAGCAGCCTTATCAGGCCACAGAAGATGAAAATGCAGCCACTGCTGATGAGATCTGATAGACTAGGATCAGAAAGAAGGAGAGGGGGACCTCCCTTATCAGTGGACTTGGGGAGGGGCATTCGTGAAGAAGGGGAAGAGAAGGTGGGATTAGGAGGGGAGGAGGAAGGGTTTTATGGGGGAATACAAAGTGAATAAAGTATAATTAATAAAAGTTTTAAAAAAGTCTCTGGGTAAAACTGCTTCTGAATTGCATGGACTGAATTGTCACAAACTCAACTTTACTGTACTGCTTCTCAACTCACTGACTAAACTGAGCTTCCTAAACAGAACTCAGAGATCTTCATGTCTCTTTCTCCTTGAATTAAAGGCATGTCTGTATGCCAGCTGGATCACACAGACCTAGGTTTTATTTTTATTCACTTTTTTAAATTTTATCTTCATTTTTATAAATTACAATTCACTTTGTATTCCTTCTGTAGCTCCCTCCCTCATCCTCTTCTAATCCCACCCTTCCTCCTTCATCTCCCCCCATGCCCTCAGACCTAGGTTTTAGATATGATCTCTTGCCAGAACAAACTTGTTCTGAATCAACAGTCCTTTACATCTTCCTTGTTTCTGTTTAAGCTAAAATTTGCACACAGTTTAACATTCACAATGGAAACAATTATTAATCCCACAAATTTACAATCTGAATGTCCTTTTGAAATTCTGGTGATGTGAAGATCTTTCGTATCTGTTGTTCTTATCATCTGTCCCTCAACAAATGTCCATTTCAGCATCAAGGTTTTCTGATCTCCCCTTGGATTAGGTCTTCATTATTTTTTTTAATCCATCGTCTTTTATCACCTGTGGTAATATAGGCAAAACTCTTCCCAGATGTAACACATTCCCTGAGTTCTACTATGATGCTAAAACATTTTAAAAGTATACAGGTTGATCTAATTCATTAGCTCTTTCTACAATCCAGAGTCATTCAGATAATCTTATTCCCCCTTTCTGTTTATCAAGGTACGATTAGATCTTTACAAGTCCACAGATAAACTAGAGAGTTAGGCACTTGCATTCCATGTGTGGATCCATAGCTTCTTACTCATTGTCAATGGGCTGGATATCTTAAGCCTCAATTTCATAAGGTACTATATGTTAACATTTAAGCATTTCCTGTTTTCTTTCTTCCTCTATGCCTTGTCTCTCAAGCCTTCGTATTATCATAGATAATTTTCTTGTTAAATGGATATTTTCAACCTTTTTTTTGAGAAAAATATAAAGATTGCAATCTAAAGTAAGAAGGGACTTACTCTGGTGGTCACAGCTGGAATAAGCATGCCATGGCTTGTTCAAGTAATGTTTCTGTCACTGCAAGTCCTATATTTGTTCTGAAAGGGTTGTTTGGGATAGTTTACTGTGATTCACTGTGTCAGAGGCTTCTGTGTCATTCCTTGCTCTTGGCTTGAGACTCCCACTGTTTTGGAGACTCCTGAGTCTCTCTGGGTGTTAAGCTGAACTCAAAGAAATAATGCTTTCTCGGGAAATGATCCCAGTCAAATTTCTCCTTCTTTTTTTTTTTTTTTTTTTTTTTTTGTCACATGTCTCTGTTCTCTGTGACATTTCTGTCAGATGTCCTCTGCTCTATGAAAAGTTGGTGGACTCTTTTCTCCACTCACTTTGGGATATCCTTCCAATCACATTGAGCATCAGATGTTAAAGTATTCTTTAGTCACTTGATGTAATTGTCATCTCCGTAGATTACTGCCTCCAACTGGTAATCTAGTCCTAATCCTAAAAGCTTCTAGCCTATGTACAATCTAATCTAGGAGAAGAATGTTTTCAATCTCTGAGACTCCTGCTGAATAAGTTCACCCTTTCTTGTTTTTCTGTAATCATGCAGGCTGGTTCAACTCCTAGTGAACCAGCTATTCTGCTCAAATTCCTCTTCAAGCCGATTGATTCAATGTGGCTTCTCTCTTGGCCTCTGACTGAATTGCTCTGTTTGGCTTCAAACTAACTCCAGCAAACTGTTCTAATCTCCTGGTTCCTTCTCATTCTCTGGCTCATTCTATCTTCACCTGTGTCTAGCTTGTTCTCTCTTCAACCTGTCATTTTAAAACTGTCCACATAAAACTACCTCTGAATTCTATGACATGACCTGCCACAAACTTAACTCTACTGCACTGCTTCTCAACTTACCGATTAAACTGAGCTTCTTGAACAGAACTCAGAGATCTGCATGCCTCTGTTTCCTAGGTACCGGGGTTCAAGGTGTGTACCACCACGCTTGGCCCAAGATTTCCTTTACCCAAAACTTACTCTATGCCAGGATGGCTTTGAACTCAGAGATTTGCTTTCCTCTTTCTCCTGGGATTAAATGTGTTTCTGTATTCCAGCCAAATCACATAAACATAGGAGGTCTTTGGGTATGACAGCTTGCCAGAGCAGCTATATTCTGAATTAAAATTTCTCTACAGAGTTTTTATCACAAACTACATCTATACTGAGAATATACAGCAATAATCTATACAACTAATATTGCATGAAAAAGTAATTGTTAAATTATTACACATTCTTAGTTTTCAAATTTCATGATATCTGTATTCCAAAAGACACTTCAAAAACAGATTTCAAATACAAATTTAAAGAAAAATTTAATTTCTCACACTGCATCTAATATTTAAAAATCAGTCTCTTTCCAATATGTCAAAATTGACATATAAATATCTGCAGGTGATGGGATTTATTTTGTTGCAATGTTACAGGAGGTCTTCTTTCTTCTATAAACAACTCATTGATGTGAAATTTATCAGAACAAAAACATCTTTATAAATTCTGTGATGATAGTATATTGTCCATACAAGTCAAAACAGGTATGTAAACAAAATACAAATCAGTCTTATTTATGCTGGATCTGCAGAAAGCATTTTGAAGTCTAGAATGACTTCACTGCTTCTTATACCTCTACGGAATTATCTCCAAATACATATCCACACAGTGCTCAAGTTCTATTAGCATGCTCTTGTAGAGTGTAATTAATTAGAATACTAATGTTATTAAATGAACGTGACAACTTAAAATACTAAATAGAATTATTGAAGTTCACACCAACAGTAATGTAAACCAATTTGGATTCAGTACAAAACTTGAACAATATATTTAATATCTAGACATAAAAATTAATATTGATACATACACAATATTAATGATACAGTTAATAAAACATGAAACCATTGAATTGTTTTCTAAAGCTCATTTGTGCCCCTCAGTGGGTTCATAATAAAGGTCCATAAGACTGCTAATTTTTCTAGTGTATTATTTCTGACCACTTCCAAAGAGAAGGAGCATTTTAAGCAGTGAACTGGCCACTGGTTGGTGATGTATAAATAATAAATTGCTTTTGCCTATATCAAGATTCCTCACACTTCCTCTCAATTAATTTGATGTTCCTAAGCTAAATGCCACAGATGATATGGGGATGAGGCAGTAATAATAAACAGTGCCATTAATTGAAGTCTTTGTTATGTTTCTGTGAGGCTACCTATTTTTTATGTGTAGTATAAAGACTGAATTCAGGTTAATTAATACCATTAGTTGCTGCATTGATGGTAATTATTGCATCTTTACTATCATATTCAGGCCCCGAAGATATTTTGATGTGTTTTTACTGAGATCTGCTTCATCACTGCTGTGTGTGAATGTGTTACTGCTAAATGAACTGTTGTGGTTACCTTCCCATCCACTATTTGTTTCAACCAGTTGCCGTTCTTGCTGGGCATCTTTTTCCTTTTCCATTTCACTTCTGAGACTAAGTGCTTGCTGAGTTTTGTACTTCCCCTTGATTAATGAATTCTGTTCAGAAGTTTCCTCCTTATTATAACCAGGATACATTTTGCTGATAACTACATTAATTTCAAGGTCTGAGTCTAGCGACCATTTGGAAATTACTTTTCTACTACAAATAGGACATTCCTTTGTGCCATGTCTAAGGGATGTAATGATGAAATCTGTACAAAAATAATGGGAACAACTTTTTGTAATCCTGGTGTTCTTCAATTTATCCAAATAAATTGGACACTTTAACACTTTCTTCTCATCTATATTTGAAGCTACATTTTTCATGTAAGTTGTTCTTGTTTCTTGAGATGTTCATTGTAATCCCTGTAAACTCTACTCTGATATTTTGCTTTCTTATGGAATTTAATTTATCTCAACTGCCTGAGACATTTTGGGTTTTGTAACTGTCTGGGTCTTTCCTCATCTCAGATTTAGCTAGACACAGGCATTTGCATCCTTGGCCTCTGGATGCTTGGTCCAATACTGAGCATCTGCTTATTCAACTAAACTGGGACATTCAAAGATATCTATGTAAAAACTTACAAAAATTGAAATAAAATAAGTTAGCTGGATAAGTTCAATAATCAAAGTGCTTTAATCTGATGGTTCAACAGTGTATAGATGAAAGATCATGGAAAATTCTTCGAAAAAGGCATATACTGGAAAACTATATTTATTCAAGAAAAAATATATTTAGAGATAGAATGCAACATGGAAATAGAAAAAAATCATTATTTTAAAGAAGGAAATTCTAACTTGACTAATTTTTAAGGAAGAATCTTCAACACCAACGAGAAAAGCAAGGGACTCAAGACATGCCAAAGCAGAAGGGGAAATTTTAAGGGTTTCCTAGTCAAAGAACTACAGGCAACTAATGACTACCAAAACAGGTAGAATTAGCCTCAACAATGGTGAGCTCCCTTAATTGGTTATCTAACACATATCTATACAAATCGGTATACCATATACAATTAAACAACGGAAATGTTTGTTTTTTAGTAGGTTGTATTTATATAATTATGCATCTTTATATATATTAATAATACTCAAAATAAAAATGGCCATCATTATATGTGGGAGTAGAAGAGTGTGGGAATGGTAGAGGGAGAAAAAGAAACTGATACATTTATATTTTAATTAAAAATTTAAGAAAGAAAAATAAATTACAAACTGAAAATAAAACTTTTATACACTGTGAAGACAACTAAGACATTTTAAATCATTGTGAAAATATGCTACTTAGTTTTTCTCATTTTTAGTTTTTTTTCTTTTTTAAAAAATTCTTTATTAATTACACTTTATTCACTTTGTATCCGCCTATCCCCTCATTTTTAGGTTTTATATGTTGATGAAGTATTTGTATGTAGGTGTGACATAAATGCCTGGGTTTGCTTGTCTGAAAGATGGATGTGAATTAGTGGGATTGAGTAGTGGTAAAGGGGGATTATGAAGAAAGAATATGGTCAGAGTACATGATACACTGGAGAGTTTTTATGAAAGCCATTTTTATGCACATACAGTATAAACAAACAAAAAAGAAAGCTTGAAGGATACCTGTGGAAAGGCACAAGTATACTTTGCTGTTAGCTGTGCATGGGGAAATAATCATTCTTACTAATTACTAATTTCAGAAAATAATAATTATTAAACTGAGTGGATGTATCTTTGCAGTTGCTTTCAGACCATATAGAATAGAAGACTGTGAAGACTATTCTCATTAGTCATCCTTCATTTAATAGATACCAAATCATTTATTAGCTGGGCTGTGGTTTGGAGGGACAGAGATGACCTAGATGGCATGATTCCATTAATTTTACCCCTAGTGTCACTTACATAAAGAAACATCATTATGTTATAGGCCATATAAAATCATAACAGTATATTTTTTTTTTCTAGTGAATTATCAGTCACAAAAAGGTATGTATGGGAGGAACTAAAGGAGGCACTGGAAGTAATCATTTCTATAAAAAGCTAATATGCCACAAATAGTGAATATTTTCCTATTTTAAATGTACTGCCTCTAAGTACATTATGGCTATCAAGTTTTACTAGTGAAGAAAGATACTTATGTCCAGTATTGTGAAATGTGTTCATGATTGAGTCAGTCTACAAAGGTTGAGCAAATCAATGAAAAGGAACAATTTGAAGATATGTTTTGTATGTTTGATTCATGGTAACTGCTGACAAACAAATTTCTGAAAGCAGAAACTTACTTTATAAGGCACCATAATATCCTGAGATGACAACTTGATAGAATCAGATGATTTTTCCATAACATGAACTACAAAGCTGAAAACAAAAAAATGTGAATCTGCCATTATTTTAAGCTGAGATTGATTGTGCATTTACATGCAGTGTTCTTACCATGCAAATGCAAAATCTGAAGTGCACTAAGATGTAGCTTACCTCTACCAGAGTTTACAATCAATAAAAGTTTGATCCTTCAGGTGGCACACCTTTGTATACTAATGCAACTCCATACAGAGAAAAAAATGGAGGACTGTCTTTAATCTGTGCAAAACAATAAAGATGGTTTAACCTTCAAAATTTGTAGATATTTCTATGAGATAAAAAGTTACAAGGTGATGTAAACTTTAAGGAGAAAGTACTGTGTACCATTAAGTATGGTTCTAGGTGAAAACAGAACTTAATAAAGGGGCAATGTACTTCTATATTCATATCACTTTTAAAAATGTTAACACCGTAGACTCAGCTGTTAGAGGGTTCTAAAGGCAAATGTTCCTCACTTCTTGCTTCATTCCACAAACTCAGAACAATAAGAACTTTTGAGGCCTGACCTGTAGACTATGTCTTCCTTGGGGGTAAAATATGAAACACACTGCTTATGTTTTGAATTTTGGAAGTCTGATTTGAGCCACACAGTAGAAAGGACAGTGTAGGGGAAGGCCTATTCAAAGGTCCTTCCAGGGGCAAGCTGGATACCAGGTAGGCACATAGTTACAAAGTTCTTAAACAAAATGTGTTATTGACTACTAATATTTAATATTGTTTTATCTTTTAGTTAAAGAGC
Source organism: Psammomys obesus (assembly GCF_907164565.1). Lineage (NCBI taxonomy): Eukaryota > Metazoa > Chordata > Mammalia > Rodentia > Muridae > Psammomys > Psammomys obesus. The sequence goes on along the minus strand of NW_026596445.1, from coordinate 29,154 downwards.
GGTTATTCCTAAACCAGCTGTATACCCAAATCTCCACACAGAGACCAGGATGTATTTAGTTAACCTAGGGTACAATGCTAACCAATGATTATTCCATCCTAAACCTCCAAGTCCACATAGCTTTTTCCCATTCAGACTTCCCACATTATACTTGCGTTTAGTCATATGTTAGGTCAGGTTTATCTCTTCTGGTGGTTCCAAGTCCTCTCCTTTCTGATCTCTCCTCTCTACTCCCATTTGCTTCTCTCTCAGCCCCTCAAGAGCAGGATGTCTCACCCTATTCTCTCCATTGTTCAGCATTGGCTGGTTGTTTTATTGACAATATAAAGAACAAATGGTGGGATGTTTATACAAACTTGAGACAGGTGATGCTTAGAATAAACATCATAACACAATGTCCATATTGAAACCAGATAGTGGGGTAGAGAAATCAGCATTTTAATGAACAAGGGTAAATTGTATACATTCCAAAAGAACATTATACCAACACAAGGAAATTGCATAGTTATCTTTATCTGCTGATGATACAAATGCTGCCACATAGTTAAACACAGTCAAGTTTGCAGATAACTTATTCCTGCTTTACCAGAAATTAAGTTGTCAAGATGTTTCCAACACGTGCATAATAACAACAAGGATGTATCCGAAGTCTCAAAATGGCCCAGCCACATTATAATATATAAACTCTGGGCTTGACTACCACATTATGGGTAGAGAAATATCCCAAGAAAAGGCATAATAATGGTATTAGGTCATGTTACCTAATAAATACACCAAATACCTCACAAACATGGACAAAATATTGAAAAGCCACAGGACGTACTATGCTGTGCTCTTGATTGAGTACATCCCTTCAAGAAGTCAAGAAAGAAGGAGAAATTTTTACATGGTAACTTTTGTGTGTGTGTGTGTGTGTGTGTGTGTGTGTGTGTGTGTTTGCTGTGATTTCAGTGAACAGGAATGAAGAAACTACAGATCTCTGAATCTCTACAAATGACAACTAACTTGTGCTTAAATCTACAGTATGTACTATCTATTGTGACTTGCTTTCATGTTCTTTTCCTGTTAAATTTTCCAGGTCTCAGCCTCTTCCAAGTGCTTTAAGAGGAACTCCTGAGGTGACAGGTAGCAAAGTTGGTCTCTATGTTCCTGTTGCACTGGCTACTTGATTGCTCATCCTTAATCTTTTGATTTGTGTTACTCTGGATTATAATCCCTTTATTTCCTCAACTAGGACCCACATACTATTAATGAGTACTGTTGTTTTTAAAGATAGAGAACCCATAGAAGATATCCATATCCTGTTTCAGGGTTTGATGGAAATACAAAAGCTTTTCCAAAAAGACTGTACAATATGGTGGTAATCATCAGGTGCCCCAAGGCAGTGTTTTGTCATGGATACAGTCAGAAGAGACACCATAGATCACGTAAAGATGAAGCAAATCTGGTGTGATGCCCAGAAATGCTGAGCACATTAATCAATATATCTTTAGTTCTCAAACACATTATGATGAACACTCTTTTTGCAAGTGCTACTTTGCATCCTCTGTAGGCAACTTCTATTGGGTCTCTCCCTGCTCCTTTCCTCTGTTATCACTTTTAATTCCTCTTTAATCTCTAATGACACCAGCTTGTCTATTTTGCATTTTTCTTAGATTTTTTTGGTGCAAATTTGAGCACTTCTGGATAGATGTTCAACCATCATGCAAAAATACCTCTGTTAAAACAGATTTTTTTATTGTTGTTGTATGGGGATCCTAAGTAGGTGGGATAGAACCATCTCCTAGACAAAGGTCAGTATACAAACAGTCAGACTTACCCCTCTTCATGATTAATCAGAGCCCTGGTGTACTGCTGTGTTCGAACTATCATCCACATCAAGGGACACTATCCCCAAGAGATACAGGAATGATAAGCTGAGAGAAAGACTACAAAACAAGTGAGGACTGCTAAGGACTTTGCATTGTCTCCTTCTGTTTCCATCTGAAGACATTTAGAGGCAAGACACTGCTGTGCTTAATCAGAAGGACACTTGCACAGTTGCCAGGGAAACTAAATGTAATATGACTCTTCTTAACTCTCTGATTCCTCTTTCTGATGACCAACAAATGGGACATCTTTGATAGGTCTTGGGGTGTATTCCTATATTATTGAGATCAAGAGCCAGGAGTGTGCATTTATTATAGTTTCCCTTCTCACAGTACAAAAGGGCACTCCTGACATCCCCCTGCATTTTTCTTGTATTTGTGTTTATTCTGTAGATACAAGCCCTAGACAGAAGCCTTTCCTCAACTTCTTTTGCCTTCTCTAATCCAGTATTTGATAAAGTACACATTCAAAGTATGGAAAGTAAATTTTAGTATAACTCTCTCCTGTCAGTCTTAGAAGATGCATTTTTTGAAAGATTTACCCTGATTCAGGAAGAAAGACAATAGATCACTGGCAGCAACTTGAAAATTCATCTACACCAGTCCCCATCATTAGGCTGATACACCCTAGTGCATAGAAGATGAATGTACACTAGAACACCTCTTAATACTTTACTGTGATATCAGGGATGCCTGTTTCCCAGGGTATGTTGACCTGTCTCTCTGGGTGGAAAAGCAGATGTTCTTCCCCATCACAGGTATTTGTTGGGATATACTGTAAAGAATAAGGGAAAATTTGACACTAAAATCCTTAAGAGAAGAAAACTAATTTACTTTTATAATATAGCTTTGGGGAAAAAAAGTTTTTCTTGAGATTTTTTTCCCCAGTAGTCTCTTTCTTATCTTCAGATTCAGGACTTCCTTGGTTTATTGTACTTGTCAAGCCATTCAGGTCAGTGTGGCCAGGTTTTCAACAGTCCTCTAAACTCTTGCTTTCCCTTCTCATTCTGCCTTCCCTTAAGTGTCTTTCTATAGTGAGTGTCTTGATCCTGAGATCTCTGGCAGTGATTCTGTCTGACATGAATCAGTGAATTTTTTTCTTCACATAAATTGTGACTGATCACACAAATAATTTGACCTCATATTGTTTCAGCATTGTAACAGTAATCTTGCATGAAAAACTCTTTCTACTAAGATGGATACCCATCTGAAGGTCGGAGGTGACTTGGTAACAACAGAACCTTCATTTGAATTGTTCTCTAATGATTTTTACTGAGTTGACATTGTTCATCAGTAGTTGGAACCACACTGGATCTGTCACAGCCTTGGTGTTATATTCTCAGAAATTTATTGAAATCTAGGGAGATTACATAAGTGTGAGGGAAGAATTTCAGGTTCCCAGAACTCACACAAATGTTATCTAAACATAATGACTAACCTATAATCGCATCTTTTGTATACGGAGAAGGTACTCTTCAGCAAGAGTAGCTATATCAGTAAGCTCTAAATTTGATTATAAGACTCTGAGTCAATGAAAGAGTTATTGCAGTTGATTTTTTATATCAGTCTTGTACCTCTATTTTCATGAGCACTCACACACACACACAAAATGAATACAAACTCATAACAGTTAAATACACACATGCATAAAATAGCGAAATAAAGTGTAAAGAAGTAGTTGAAAGTTGATCTTCAGACTCTTCAACAACAACAAAAACAAGCTATTATTTTCATTTGCAATGATACCCCTGACTTTTGCTGACACTCTGGCCAAGAAATTTTAACCATTCTTTACATTTTCATCTATAAGAGCATTCTATAACTGTTCTTTTACCAGCATTATATGTGCTTAAAGGCTCCCCATATATGGAAACATGTTTCTCTCCAATACCCAAATCTGTAAGAACCTGGCATTTATGTTTGGCCATAATTCAGGTCCTAAGAAAGACAGAAAATTCTGAGCAACACTTCTTGGTTTCATCTGACATTATTTATCTGACAAAATGGAAAGTGAGATTCCTAGACCACAACAAATAATTGGAAAACATTTTGCCTAGTGGGCCATTTGCTAGGACTGATGCTAGAATCAAGAGAATGATCCTGATTTGTTAAGACCTATTTATCTCTTTGAAGAATATTGCAAGAAGAAATACTTTGGGGCAGCTTGCCATAACTGAACTCATCAGTCTTGTCTAACTTACACCACAGAAGTCCTTCTTCCCTTCCTTCTCCTTTCCACTATCTATATGTGTTCTCTCTTGCCTTGTTCCTCTAAGAAAAAGTGGTTACTGTTCTTCATGAAAGCAAAAGCCTTTAGTATCCCAAAGTAAAATTAGAGTATTCATGTAAGTACTTTGCCATTCAAATATCTTATCTTTCTATTATGCCTTTCAAGGTAATTATAAGCCTTCATATCTGGGCCAGGTCTTGAGAAAATATAACATTCCATGTTCCTCAGATTCTTCTCGGGCTAAATACAATGTAAAATGACCTTTTCAACATTAAATGAGCAGACAATAAAGTATGAAAGAAACAGCAAACAAGAAACATAGGCTTGGAGGGGATCAAAGATAGCAGCACCAGGAGGATACTATGTCTTAAAACCAGGACAGCAGTTGACTCCACAGCGACCAATAGACCGAACTCTGGGGCCGTAAAACACAAGTGATTGTTTTTCTCAGGTCAAAGGAAACCACACAGTGTAGGAAGCAATCGGGTCCATTCTCAGGCTACCCAGCTAAACCCCAGTAAAGTGTGTGGTCCCAGCAGCCACAAATCTGTGTGCTCTGATCACCATCACAGACTGAACTGTTAACACCACAACAGCAGAGACTGAGATTTCCAGGCGAAAGAAAACCCCAAGGTGAAGGAAGCAATTGGGACCAACCTCAGGTCAACCAGACAATCTCTGAAAAAGGTTCCAGGGTCCAAAAGGTACTCAAGCTGCCAGCCCAGAGACCTACCTGCATGCCAGGCTCACTGTCCTAGACAGAACTGTGAGACCTAGGGTACCAGAGAGTGGCTTTTCCTCTTGCGAGGAAACCCCACAGAGGGAAACATCAGGTCTGAGCTCAGGGTACTCAGCCAACACCTCTTCCCCCCTTCCCCCTAAAAAAAAGCACTAGGAAAAAGTTCTCCAGAAAAGTTCCCAGGTTCCTGCAGGCACCCATTCACCAGCACAGAGCCACTCTCTTTTGCCTGCATGCTATACCCACCATCCCAAACTGAACAGTGGTCCCCAAAACACCACAGACAGGGTCTCCTTGCTGGGAGGAAACTCCAGAGTGCAGAAAATATCAGGTTTTACCTCAGGACACCCACCTAATCACCAGAAAATCTCAGGTCCTCATGTAACCTCCAAAATAGAGCATATAGTTGGTCACAAAGCAAGCCTCAACTGATACAAGAGAACTGAAATAATCCCTTGTATCCTATCTGACTATCATGGATTAAAGCTGGACCTCACAAAAAACAGAAATATCAAAAAGCCTACACACAGATGAAAACTGAACAAGTCGCTATTCAGTGATAGTTCGGTCAGGGAAGAAATAAAGACAGAAATTAAAAACTTCCTAAAATTCAATGAAAATGAAGGTACAAATTACCAAAGTGTATGAGAAAAAATATGATAGCAGTGCTAAGAGGAAAGTTCATAGCCTTAAGTGCCCTCAAGAAGAAATTCAAAACATCTCATACAAGCAACTGAAAGGCTCACCTGAAAGTCCCAGAGAAAAACAAAACAACAACAACAAAACAAACAAACAAACAAAAAAAAAGGAGGACAGACACACCCAAAAGGAGTAGATGGCTGGAAATAGCCAAACTCGGGGCTTAAATAAATAAATAAATAAATGAATAAATAAATAAATAAATAAATAAATAGATAGATAAATAAAACAATTCAAAGAAACCAAGAGTTGGTTCTTTGAGAAAATCAACAAGATAGGAAAACCTTAGCCAAACTAACTAAAGGCAGAGAGACACTATCCAAATCAACAAAATCAGAAATGAAAAGGGGGACATAACTACAGACACTGAGAAATCCAAATAATCATTATGTCTTACTTCAAAAGCAAAACACCACAAAATTTGAAAATCAAAATGAAATGGACAATTTTCTTAATCAATTCCAATGACCAAATCTGAATCAAGACCAGGTAAATAAATTAAAGAGTCTTATATCTCCTAAGCAAAAGCGAGCTGTCATCAAAAGTCTCCTTTACAATAACAGCCAGGGCCAGATGGTTTCAAGACAGAATTCTACTAGACCTTTAGCCAGCACATACTCCAATCAAGATACATGGTATCTTCAGAAATAGGGTTGTATCATTAAGTTTGGGCAGACAATCTTCTTTTTTGTCTTAATATCTTGGTATCTTCCCAGAACATCAACTTCACAGAAATTATACTACAGTTGGCATATTTTTTAAATGTTTGTTTTATTCTCAGTTGCTTCTGGGAACACCCATATTAGGTAATTAAGATTCAAATTACTTCATTTTATTAATTTTTAGATTATAATACCAGAAACAAGATTTATTTAGGCTTTTCATACTCATTATTTTTGATGGATACTTCTTACTCTCATTTCACCTTATTAGCATTGCCCCTCTCCCATCAATATTACTCCCTCTACTGTTAAGGCACAGGTATTCTATTGGTCTCTGCGTTTGACAATTTTTTTTTCTGTTGTCATAAGGCCCTTAACAGTTCACTGGGCTCTGTAGATACTTCCTTCATTTCTCTCTCTCTCTCTCTCTCTCTCTCTCTCTCTCTCTCTCTCTTTCTGTGTGTGTGTGTGTGTGTGTGTGTGTGTGTGTAAAAGACACATATGAGAAAGACTATGTGAGATTTGTAATTCTGGCTTGAATAACTTTAATTAATATACTCATTTCCAGTTCTTTCTACTTTGCTTCAAATTACATTTTTTTCCTTGCAGTTGAAGGAAATACCATTGTGTGTGCATGTATATGAGTGTGTGTATCATGTTTTCTTTATCAACTCTTCAACTGATCAACATAAAGGCTGATTTCACCCTCTAGTAATTATGAACAGAGAAACAGTAAACATCACTGAGTAGCTATTTATATAAAAAGGGACATTTTGGGAAGAATATGCCCAAGTTATATAGTTATATCACATTATAGTTATACTTTCAGTTTTCTGTGAACTGTGTATACTGATTTCTACATTATCTGCACCATTTTATGCATCAACAGAGAAAAGGATTCTCCTTTTCCACATTCTTGCCAGAATTTGTTGTCATTTGTTTTGTTGATAGTAGCCTGGGAAAAGAAGGTTAAAAGAATTTTAATTCTTATTTATTTGATGAAGATCACTTTTAAGAGTTGCAAAGTTTGTTGATCACACTGTCAACACTGAAATTGTGTTGTTTGCTGGAAAAACTTTTTTCTAGTTGTGGGGCGGCTCATCCCTAGCATACAAATTTAATCCAAGAGCCTTCTGCTTGAGTCTTGTAAACAGGATTAAAAAAATTAACCCTAGGTCAAGAGGTGGCTCAAGAAAACAGTTGACAGAGAAAAAAAGCCATAAAGAATAAAGAAAAAGACAAGAGGATGGAAGGACTGATGAAAAATAGTAGAAGGGAGCGATATCCAATTTGAGGGTTATTTGCGATGTCATGGAGAGAGAGAGTATTTTTTTTTTCTGAGATGTTGGCTTAAAAGGAAGTCAGCTGGGTACTTTCTCTGCCTTTCTGAGCTAGAAGATTTTCATCCCAGCATCTGTCTCTGGAAACTTTATTAATAAAATTGAACAAAACAAAACACTTGGCACTCCAAAACATGGCACAGCCACACACACACAGAAATAGCACCAGCTGCAGGCAAACTAAGAAGACATCAGATTTGTTAACTCACCTGGGGAGTCTTCAAGAAGAGTTAAGGATGGAAAGTACCATAATCCAAGGCATTAGAAACATTTTGATGGCTTGAAAATAAATGCAGGAACAAAAAAGATACATGACTTAACTGAAAATGACAATACCTCTTACAATTACTATCAGCCTGCTAACTAATATTTTGTCTTTAATAGGCATAGTGGCTTTCTGTGCCCTCTCAAAGATAAAATGCTTTAGAGATACAGAGAAAAGCAATATCTAAAAAAGTATATTGATAAGATGCAAGCCTTAGAAGAAAAATTAGAGAGACTTATACATAAATATGAGAAAAATACTCCGACACAGGAGAATTTAGACAAAAACCTACCATCCCACCACATGAGGAAATTTAAGAGTAGCGGTCAAGATTGTAAGAAAGCCAATGTTACTTTATTCAGTTACTATACAAGAAGTATTAGGAGATGATAAGCACCCCCAAATTATAAAGAAGTTAAATTGAATCCCATAGAAATATTAGATTTGAGGAGCTTTATGGAAGTGATTATTTCATACAGAGTGCATTCAGCCTACGTGAAGCAAATGTGAAATTCATGGATATCACAGAACAGAATTATCACCTAAGACTGGAAAAATCTGGCAACAGTGATATTGGAAGCTGGTTCTCAGTTATAATGGCAAACTTGGGAGAAAGAATAAGGTGGGCTCCTGTTTGAATGACTCCACCTAACAGTGTATCAAAGCAGATGCTGAGACTCATAACCAAACCTTTGGCAGAGTACAGGGAATCATATGAAAGAAGGGGAAGTTAATATGACCTGAAGAGGATAGGAGCTCCACAAGGACCAAATATATCTGGGCACAGGGGTCTTATATGAGACTGTTTCTCCAACCAAAGACCACATACAGATATAACCTAGAACCTCTGCTCAGATATAGCCCATGGTAGTTCAGCATCCAAGCGGTTACCCTAGTAAGGGGAAGAGGGACTATTTCTGACATGAACTCAATGGCTGGATCTTTGACCTCCCCACCCCCCAAGGGAAGAGCAGCCCTGCTAGGTCACAGAGGAGGAGTTTGCAGCCAGTCCTGAAGATACCTGATAAAACAGGGTCAGATGGAAGGGGAGGAGGTCCTCTCTTATCAGTGGACTTGGAAAGGGGCAGGGAGGAGATGAAGGAGGGAGGGTGGGATTGGAAGGGAATGAGGGAGTGGGATATAGCTGGTATACAGAATTAATAAAATGTAACTAATAATAATAAAAAACATACTTTTTTATTTGATGGATTTTGAAGTTGAAAAGCCTCATATATCATAATATCTCTTTAAAAGCTCAAGACTTGAAGGATGAACTATCTGTGAATATAAAGATAAGAACTTAGGGGACCAAAAAAAAAAAAAAAGAGTAAATGTGTGTGGGGGAATCCAAGGTGGTGGTGCCAGGAGGACACTGTGTCTGAGGAGAAGGACAGCAATTTTGGTACAGTGACCAAGAGACTGAACTCTTGGCCCTAAAACACCAGCAATCATGTTTTCCAGGTGAAAGGAAACTCCATGGTGTGGGAATCAATCTGGTCCACTCTCAGGTCACACTGCCAGAACCCAGAAGAGATCCTGGGTCACACAGACACTCAGTCACCAGACCAGAGCCACATGCCTGCATGTCCTGATCACCTTCCCAGGATGAACTGTGGCCACCAAAACACCAGAGACTGGGAGTCCCAGTTGCGGGAAAACTCCACAGTAAAGGAAACAGAGTCTATCCCTGGAAAAGGAACCACAGACCAACAGACTCACAGCTGCCAGCCAAGAATCTTGCTGCATGCCATCACTCTCCATCACAGACAGAACTGTGTGCCCCAGGGTAACAGAGAATGGGTTTCCTTGTCAGGAGAATACCCCATAGTGAGGGAAACAGCAGGTCCCAGCTCAGAGCACTCAACCTACCCCCCCCCCACACACACCACCCCCCACACACACACAGGAAAAGTTCTCAGGTTCCTGCCCAGTCATCAGCTTGGAACCACCACCGGCCAGCACCTGCATGCTCTATGCATCACCCCCCAAAACACCACAGACTTGGTCTTCCTGTTGGGAGGAAACCTCACAGTATGGGGAAACATCAAGACCAACCTCAGGACACCTAGCTACCAAAAAGTTTCTGGTTATCCACAGGCTCCAGACTCTAGCATCCTGCTGCATGCATGAGAGCTGTGCTCACCTGGCACTGATTACCGCTTGGGTACTGGGGCACAGAATTCCAACCTCAGACCCACAGAAGCCTGGGATCCCCGATATAAACCACCAGATATTGTTCCAAGAGGCAACCAGTTATCCCTAACTAAACTGACCAAACCATGGGACACCCAGGTTACAGCAGCAGCTCATTAATTTACAGCAAGAAACCCAGAAGCAGGGCAGCTGTCTCCAGGACATTTCTGGGTGAGAGGAGAGCCCCCTTGACTAACAAAGACCAGAGTTACACTCAGGTCTGTATGCCTGAGGTGAACTGTGGCAATTCCTGAAAAACACCAGCCATTCAATGAACAGACCCAAAAAGCTGAGGAGGCCTCACTCAGAAAAAAACATTTTCCTGCCAAGGGGATTATCCCAACCACAGAATTCCAGGAAGCACCAGCAACTAACACCCAACACCTAATATAGCCCAGTGGATAGAGGCCAGAATAAAAGCTCAACCAGCAAAACACAGAGCAATATGACATTTCCAGAACCCAGTTATCCAGGAGCAAGCAGCAAAGGACACCCCAGCATAAATAAAATACAAGAAGAAGACCTAACATCTATTCTTATGAAGAGGATAATAGAGGAAACAAATAAAATGCGTAAAAATACAGAGGAAGATAAAGTAAAAAAGATTATGGCCATTTGCAAAGAAATGGAGGAAGATAAAGACAAACAGATTATGGCCATCCATAAAAAAAAATACAGGAAGTTGCAGCCAAACAGTTTGTGGCCTTTAGAGAAGAAATACTTAAATCACTGAAAGAAATAAAAGAAACAGGGGATTGTTCAAACAAACAGCTCAAGGAATTGAAGGAAAAACAGGAAAATACAGTGAAGGAAATCAACCAAAAGGCTCAAGAACTGAAGACAAATTAGAAAAATTAAAGAAAACACAAATGGAGGAAACTGTGGAGAGAAAGAACTTAGAGAAGAAAACAGGAACTACAGAGGTAAGAATAACCAATAGACTACAAGAGACAAAAAAGAAGGTCAGGTGAGAAAGAAACAATGGAAGAAGTCTGTGTATCCATCAAAGAAAATGTTAAATCTATAAAATTCCTGACACAAGCCATCCAAGTAATTCAAGACAACATGAAAATACAAAACCGAAGAATAATAGGAATAGATGAAAAAGAATACTCCCTCCTCTAAGGCCTAGAAAATATTTTCAAAAAACCATAGAAGAAAATTTCCCCTAATTAAAGGAGAGGCCTATAAGCATACAAGAGGCCTACAGAACACCTAATACATTAGACCAGAAAATAAAATCCTCCTGCCACATAATAATCAAGACAGTAAGTATACAGGACAAAGAAAAAATACTAAAAGCTGCAAGGGAAAACAGCCAAGTAACATATAATGGCAAACCCATCAGAATCATACCTGACTTCTCAACAGAGACTATGAAAGCCAGAAGGGCTTGAATGGATATAATGTAGACCGTAAGAGAACACAGATGTTAGCCCAGGCTATTATACCCACCAAAACTCTCAGTTCTCATAGACAGAGAAAACAAGATATTCAACGAGAAAAACAAATTTCAGCAATACCTACACACAAATCTAGCATTACAGAAGACACTAGAAGGAAAACTACAACCCAAGAATACTAACTACTTTCAAGAAAATACAGGAAATAATTAACCTCACTACAGTAAAACAAAAAGTAGCCAAGCACACAAACAAAGTAGCACAGCTAACATAAAAATCAAAGGATCTAAGAGCCGCTGGACATTAATTTCTCTCAACATCCATGGATTCAATTCTCCAATAAAAAGACAAAGACTAACAGAATGGAAAACAAGACCCAACAATCTGTTGCATACAAGAAACACACCTAAGTCTCAAAGATAGACATTACCTGAGAGTAAAGAGATAGCAGATGGTTTTCCAAGCAAATGGAGCAAAGAAGCAAGCAGAAGTAGCCATTCTAATAGCTGATAAAATAGACTTTCAACCAAAATTACTCAAAAAAGATGGGGAAGGACACTTCAAACTCATCAAGGGAAAATTCCACCTGAACATCTATGCCCCAAATAGAAAGGCAACCACATTTGTAAAAGAAACATTGATAAAACTTAAACCACACATAGATCCCCACACATTAAGAGTGGGAGACTTCAAAACTCCACTCTCAACAAAGGACAGGTCAACAAAACAAAGAAACAATATCTCTAACAGAACCTTACTCCCAAGCACAAAAGAATTTACCGTCTTCTCAGCACCTCATGAAACCTTCTCCAAAATAGACCATATAGTAGGTCATAACGCAAGCCTCAACAGATACAAGAAGATTGAAATAATCCCTGTATGCTATCTTATCACCATGGACTAAAGCTGGACCTCAAAAAAAAAAAAGCCTACAAAAACATGGGAAACTTGAAAACTCGCTACTAAATGACAGTTGGGTCAGGGAAGAAATAAAAAAAGAAAGTCTTCAGAGAATTCAATGAAAATGAAGACACAACATATCCAAACTTATGGGACACAATGAAAGCAGTGCTAAGAGGAAAGTTCATAGCACTAAGTGCCTTCAAGAAGAAATTAAAAAAGAAAAAAAAAACTTATTAAAGTAACATAATGGCTGACCTAAAAACTCTAGAAATAAAAGAAGCAGACACACCAAAAAGGAGTACACGGCTGGAAATAATCAAACTCAGGGCTGAAATAAATAAATTAGAAACAAATTAAACATTCAAAGAATCATTGCAATCAAGAGCTGGTTCTTTGAGAAAATCAACAAGATATACAAACCCTTAGCCAAACTAACTAAAAGGCAGAGAAACACTATCCAAATTAACAAAATCAGAAATGAACAAGGAGCCAAAACAACTTACACTGAGGAAACCCAAACCATCATTAGGACTTACTTCAAAAGTCTATATACCTCAATTTTTTGAAAATCTAAATGAAATGGATAATTTTCTCAATTGATTCCACTTACCAAAGCTGTATCAAGACCAGATAAATCAATTAAATAGTCCTATATCCCTTAAGGAAAAGGACACAGTCATCAAAATCTCCCATGCAAAAAAAGCCCAGGGACATTTGGTTTCAGAGCAGAATTCTACCAGACCTTCAAAGAAAAGCTAACTCAAATTCTCTTCAAATTATTCCGAAAAATAGAAACAGAAGGAACACTACCAAACTCATTTTATGAAGCCACAGTTACCTTGATACTTAAACCACACAAAGACCCAGCAAAGAAAGAGAATTTCAGGCCCAATCTCCCTTATGAACATTGATGAAAATTACTCAACAAAATACATGCAAAATGAATACAAGAACACATCAAAGATATCACCCACTATGACCAAGTAGGCTTCATCCAAGGTATGCAGGGATGGTTAAATATACAGAAATCTATCAATTTGATCCACCATATTAACAAAATGAAAGAAAAAAAACACATGATCATCTCCTTAGATGCTGAAAAAGCATGTGACAAAATCCAACATCCATCTATGTTTAAAGTATTGGAGAGATCAGAGATATAAGGCACATACCTGAATATAGTAAAGGCATTATACAGCAAGCCTATAGCCAATATTAAACTCAACAGAGAGAAGCTTAAAGCAATCCCACTGAAATCAGGGACAAGGCAAGACTGCCCACTCTCTCCATATCTCTTCAACATAGTGCTGGAAGTCCTTGCTAGAGCAATAAGAAAATTAAAGGCGATCAAGGGGATAGAAATTAGAAAGGATGAAATCAAAGTATCACTATTTGCAGAAGATATGATAGTATACCTGAGTGACCCCAAAAATTCTACCAGGGAACTCCTACAGCTGATAAACACCTTCAGCAAAGTGGCTGGATACAAAATTAATTAAAAAAAAAAAAAAACTAGCCCTCCTGTATGCAAAAAACAAAAGGGCTGAGAAAAAAATTAGGGAAACAAAACCCTTCACAATAGCCACAAGGGACATAAAGTACTTTGGTGTGACCCTAACCACACAAGTCAAAGACTATATATATATATATATATATATATATATATATATATATATATATACAAAAAAATTCAAGTCTCTGAAGAAAGAATTAGAAGAAGATATCAGAAGATGGACAGATATCCCATACTCATGGCTTGGCAGGATTAACCTGGTAAAAATGGCCCTCTTACCAAAAGCAATCTACAGATTCAATGCAATTCCCATCAAATTACCAACACAATTCTTTACAGACCTGGAAAGAAAAATTTTCAACTTCATATGGAATAACAAGAAACCAGGAACTGCAAAAACAATTCTCTACATTAAAAGATCTTCTGGAGGAATCTCCATCCCTGAACTCAAACTGTACTATAGAGCAACATTAATAAAAAACTGCATGGTACTGGCATAGAAACAGACTGGTAGATCAATGGAATCAGACAGAAGATGCAGACATAAACCCACACACTTATGGACACCTGATTTTTGACAAAGATGCCAAAGCCATACAATGGAAAACAGACAGCATCTTCAACAAATGTTGCTGGTCTAACTGGATGTCTACATGTAAAAAATGCAAATAGATCCATATTTATCACTCTGCACAAAACTAAAGTACAAGTGGATCAAAGACCCCAATATAAAATCAGACACATTAAACCATTTAGAAGAAAAATTGGGGAAGAGCCTTGAATTTATTGGCACAGGAGGCAACTTCCTGAACAGAACACCAACAGCTCATTTTTCTCAGATCAATAATCAATAAATGGGACCTCATGAAACCGAAAAGCTTCTGTAAGGCAAAGGACACTGTCATCAAAACAAAACTACTACCTACAGATTGGGAAAGGATCTTCACCAACCCTATATCTGACAAAGGGCTCATATCCAATACATATAAAGAACTCAAGAAGTTAAACAGCAACAAATCAATTAATCCAGTTAAAAAATGGAGTACAGAGCTAAACAGAGAATTCTCAATAGAGGAATATCAAATGACAAAGAAACACTTAAAGAAATGTTCATCATCCTTAGTCATCAGGAAATGCAAATAAAAACAAGCCTGAGATTTCATTTTACACCCATCAGAATTACTAAGATGAATAATTCAAGTGGAGAACAAATGCTGGAGAGGTTCTGGAGAAAGGGGAACCCTCTTCTACAGCTGGTGGGAATATAAACTTGTACAACCACTTTGGAAATCAATCTGGTACTTTCTCAGACAATTAGGAATAGCACTTCCTCAAGATCCAGCTATACAACTCCTAAGCATATATCTAAAAAACGCTCAAGAATAAAACAAGAACTTTTGCTCAACCATGTTTGTAGCAGCTTTATTTGTAATAACCAGAAGTTGGCAACAGCCCTGATGCCCCTCAGTTGAGGAATGGATACAGAAATTGTGGTACATACACACAATGGAATATTACTCAGTGATAAAAAAAAAAAAAAAACAAGAAAATCATGAAATTTGCATGTAAATGGTGACAACTGAAAAAGATCATCCTGAGTGAGGTATCCTAGAAGCAGAAAGACACACAGGGTATATACTCACTCATAAGTGGATATTAGACATATTATATAGGATAAACCTACTAATATCTGTACACCTAAGCAAGCTAAACAGGAAGGAGGACTCGGGATAATATGCTCAATCCCCACCCAAAAAGGCAAAGAGGATGGACATCAGAGGAGGTAGAAAACAGAGAACAGGATAGGAGCCTACCATAGGGGGCCTCTGAAAGGCTCTTCCCTGCAGGGTATCAAGGCTGATGATTTACAGGCAAACTTTGGGCAGAGTGCAGGGAATCTTATGAAAGAAGTTGGAGATAGTAAAACCTGGAGAGGACAGGAACTCCACAAGGAGAGCAACAGATTCAAAAATTCTGGGCACAGTGGTCTTTTCTGAGACTGATACTCCAGCCAAGGACCACTCATGGAGATGGCCTGGAACCCCTGCACAGAGGTAGCTTTCGGCAGTTCAGTATCCAGGTGGGTTTCATAGTAATGGGGACAAGGACTGTCTCTGACATGAACTGATTGGCCTGTTCTTTGATCACCTTCCCCTGACAGGGGAGCACCCTTACCAAGCCACAGAAGAAGACAATGAAACCATTCCTGATGAGACCTTATTGACTAGTATCAGAAGGAAGGGGAGGAGAACCTCCCTTTTCAGTGGACTGGGAGAGGGACAAATGTGTGGAAGCCAGAGAGTGGGATTGGGAGGGGAGTGGGGAGGGAAGCACAGGGGAGATACAAAGTAAATAAACTATAATTAATAAAAATAAATATAATAATAAAAAGAGTAAGGTAGGGCTATAGAATAATGACATAAATTTAGAGGTATTAATCTTTCTGAAGATCAGTTGTTAGGTGATGGTCAATATGCTGAGTTACAAAGGTAGCTTGAATTTGATAATCACTCCTTGATACTATGTCATTTAGCAGCTTTAAATGCTTGGGACAAAGTTGAAGTTTTAGGAAAGAGGTCTGAGTCATATACTAAAATTAAGTAATGTCTGGAAGAAGTCTTAAGTGATATTTTTTTTTAAATATTGATGTCAGCTTTAAATAGAAGAGCATCAGATTCAGAAGTCAGGCTAATGTTAATTGAATTTTTGCCTATTAAAAATGCTAATTCAGAATGCAAATGGGTCATCAGGCCTTAAAGACAAAATCAGCACCAATAGATTAATGGATTAGAAATATGGTTAATATTGGGTATCATGTTTATGATGCTACTCTGATAAGAGAAATAATTTCTAAAAGTATAATGAAATATCAAAATGGCTGATATTTTAATTGTGGTAAACAAAGTCATTTGAATAGGGATTATAGACAATGTGTTTCTAGAAACAATGTTTTTACAGAGATATTTTAATATTTTTACAGGATACCACCTACCATGTAAGAACAGAAAATCCATTCTACTCCTTAAGGAAAGCAGGGTTCCCTATTTGTATCTATCTGTCTATCATCTATCTATCTATCTATCTATCTATCTATCTATCTATCTATCTATCTATCATTTATCTATCTAATATTATTTATTACAATTTATTCACTTTGATTCCTGGCTATAGCCTCCCCATCTCCTTCTAGTTCCACCCACCCTCCCTCTTCTTCCCCTATACCCTTCCACTAGTACACTTATAAGGGAGGACCACCTCCCCTACAATATGACCCTAGCTTATCAGGTCTCATCAGGAATGGCTGCATCATCTTACTCTGTGGCCTGGCAAGGCTACAACCCCCAGGGAAAGGTGATCAAAAGCCAGCAACTGAGTACAAGTCAGAGACAATCCCTGATTACCTTACTAGAGAACCCACTTGGAAACTGAGCCTCCTATGGACTTCATCTGAACAGGGTTTCTAGATCCTCTCCATGCATGGTCCTTGGTTGGAGTATTGGTCTCTGAAGACCCCCCTGAGCCCAAGTTTTTTGGCTCTGTTAGTCTCACTGTAGAGTTCCTGTCTCCTGAAGGCCTTTC
The DNA here is from genome assembly GCF_907164565.1 of Psammomys obesus. Taxonomy (NCBI): domain Eukaryota; kingdom Metazoa; phylum Chordata; class Mammalia; order Rodentia; family Muridae; genus Psammomys; species Psammomys obesus. The sequence goes on along the minus strand of NW_026596445.1, from coordinate 11,760 downwards.
CATTTTCCCCTTCTTCCATAATGTTCCCTGTACTCTGCTCAAAGTTTGGCTGTGAATCTCAGCATCTCTTTCAATACCGTGATGGGTAGAGTCTTTCAGAGGCCCCATGTAGAAGGCTCCTGCCCTAGTCTCTCTCTTCTCCTACTTCTGATGTCTATCCTGTTTGACCTCCTGAATGAGGTTTCAGCCTCTTCCCTAGGGTCCTCCGTCTTAATGTAAAAAGAATTCTCCAGCCTTCTGAAGTATGTAGAAGGTGTGGCAAAGACATTGGTCTTATGAATGCAGACCAATGAGAGACAGGCAAGGTAATCCTTTGCCATCAGGAAAAATCCCAAGAGGTCTTTCTCAGGCCCAAATATCAAACTCTATTCAATAGTTACTTATCAGCATCAGAAAAACTCATCCACAGAGCAAATAAAAGATTTAATACTTGTTTGTAAAAACAGCATTGCTCAGGATGTAACTGAGGCAAAACAACTTCAGCAAATAAACAATTCAGGAGAGACCAAAAAGTAAGTATTTTGGCATACTGGTCTATCCATCAGATGTCAAAGCTAAAAATACAAATAAAGGTCAATAAATCCACAGACTTATGGTCACCTGATCTTTTTTTTTAATTTTATTTTTTTTCTTATCAGTTACATTTTATTAACTCTGTATCCCAGCCGTGTCCTGATCCCTCATTCCCTCCCAGTCCCTCCCTCCCTCCCTTATCTCCACCGTGCCCCTTTCCAAGTCCACTGATAGGGGGGACCTCCTCCCCATTCATCTGATCCCGTTTTATCAGGTATCTTCACCTGATCTTTGACAAAGATGCCAAGACCATAGAATAGAAAAAAGATAGCATCTTCAACAAATTGTGCTGGTCTAACTGGATGTCTATATGTAGAAAAATGCAAATAGATCCATACTTATCACCCTGCACAAAACTAAAGTCCAAGTGGATCAAAGACTTCAACATAAAACCAGACACATTAAATCTGTTAGAAGAAAAAGTGGGGAAGACCCTAGAACTCATTGGTACAGGAGACAACTTCCTGAACAGAACACCAACAGCACAGGCTCTAAGAGCAACAATCAATAAATGGGACCTCATAAAACTGAAAAGCTTCTGTAAAGCAAAGGACACTGTCATTAATACAAAACGAATGCCTACAGATTAGGAAAGAATTTTCACCAACCCTCTGCCTTACAGAGGGCTAATATCCAGTATATATAAAGAACTAAAGAAGCTGAAAAGCAGCAAATCCAGTAATCCAATTAAAACAGAGTATTGTTAATGTCAGGGGTTGACACTCTCCAATAGGGTGGGTCTCAATTTAAGCCAGTCATTGTATGGCCCTTCCTTCAATCTTGGCTCCACGTTTATCTCTACACATACTTTAGTTAGGGTAAATTTTGGATTGAAGGTTTTATGGCAAGGTTGGTATCCTTCTCCCTCCACCTGAGTCCCTGCCTGGTTATAGGAGGTGATATCTTTAGTCTCTATGTTCCAGTCTGCTAATAATTTCAGGTAGAGTCACACCCATATTCTCCCAGGAACTTACCCATGGAGTGTCTCCAGTTTGTCTCAGAGATGGCCCCTTTATCAGTTTCTGTTTCACCTGACACCTCTGCTCTCCCCCCATGAGATCCTACCCTTCTCCTTCCCACCACTTCTCCTACTTAGTTCTCTCTCTTCATCTAATTCCAGTATCTATTTTATTTCTTCTTCTGAGGAAGATTCACACATTCTTCCTTGGGCCTTTTTTATTACTTAGCTCTTTTAGGTCTGTAGATTATAGAATTGTTATCCTGTACTATATGGACTATATGGCTAATATATACTTATAGTCAATATATAAAATGTGTATCTTTCTGGGCCTGAGTTACCTCACTCAGGATAATATTTTCTAGGTCCATCCAGTTGCCTTCAAATTTCATGATTTCCTAGTTTTTAGTTGCAGAGTAGTGTTTCAGTGTGTAAATGTACCACATTTTCTTTATCCATTCTTTGATATAGGGACATCAGTGTTATTTCTAGCTACTGGATATTATCAATAGAGCTGCTATGAACATAGTAGAGCACATGTCCTTGTGGTATGGTGGAGCACTATTTCTTAGGGGTTATAGGACTATTTAGCTTGTTAACCTTTTCTTGATTTAAGTTTGGAAAGTGTAATCTATCAAGAAAATCATCCCTTTCATTTAGATTTTTCAGTTTTGTGGAGTTCAAGTTTTTAAAGTAAGGCCCAATGATTCTTTGGATTTCCTCAGTGTCTGTTGTTATGTCCCCCTTATCATGTCTAATGTTGTTAATTGGGTATTACCTCTGCCTTTAGTGAGGCTGCATAATGGTTTTTCTATCAAATTTTCTCAAAGAAACAGCTTTTAGTTTCATTGATTTTTTTCTATTGTTCTTTTTGTTTCTAAATTATTTATTTCTATCCTGTGTTTCATTATTTCCTGCCATCTATTCCTCTTTGGTGTGTTTGCTTCTCTTATTTCTAAAGCTTTCAGATATGCTGGGAAGTTGCTAGTATTATAAATCTCCAGTTTCTTTATGAAGGTGTTTAGTGATATGAACTTTCCCCTTACACTTCTTTCATTTTGTTTCATAAGTTTGGGCATGCTCTGTCCTCATTTTCATTGAATTCCAGAAAGTCTTTAATTTATATTTCTTCCCTGTCCCAGTGATCATTGAGTAGATAGTTGTTTAGTTTCCATGAGTTTGCAGTCTTTTGTTGTTTCTGTTCTTGTGTACAGGTCCTGTTTAAGTCCATGATTTTCTGATAAGAAACAAGGGGTTGTTTCAAAAAAAAATTTTTGTATCTGCTAAGGCTTGCTTTGTGACTGAGTGTATGTCAATTTTAAAAAATGTTCTGTGTTATGCTGAGAAGAAAGTATATTATTTTGTGTTTGGGTAAAATGTTCTGTAGCTATCTGTTAACCCCATTTAATTCATAGTGTTGGTTACTTTTGTTATTTCTCTGTTTAATTTGTCTTGTTGACCTGTCTATCGATAAGAGTGGTATGTTGAAGTCTCCCACAATTAATGGAGTTCAATGTGTGATTTAAGCTTTAGTAATGTTTCTTTTATATATATATACCACTTAACCAAAGTAAAATCAAGATAAATAAGCAATTTAAACAGACCTATAAAACACTGTGAAATAGAGGAATGGGAAGTAAGTATAATAATAAGACTACATTATGTAAAATTACCAAAAAAATCAATAAAAATATTAGGCTGAAAATAATTTTCAATATAACACTTACATACTGAATCAGAAGAATACAGCAAAAGATTATCTACCATGACCATGTAGTCTTCATCTTATAGAGGCAGGTACTTTCAGCATACATTAATAGATAAATGTAATCTACCATATAAACAAAGTAAAAGGCAATCTCTATACAATCATCTCATTAGATGCAGAAAGAGCCTTTGACAAATATCCAACAAACCTTCATGATTAATGTCACAAAGTGACTAGGGAGAAAAGGGACATAGCTCACCATAATAAAGGTGAACTATCCAATCCCATAGTCAACATCAACTTCGATGGAGAGAAACTCAAAACTTTTCCTTCAAAGTCATGAGGGAAATGTCCAATTTCTCCATACCTAGTCAATACTGCTAAAAGTCTTAGCTAGAGGAACAAGACACTTGAAGAATATTGAGGGGATACAAATAGGGAGGGAAGAAGTTAAAGTGTTATTATTTGGAGATGACATGATAGAATATACATGTTATAGTAAAATTTACAGAGGGAAACTCCTGCAGCTGATTAGCACTTTAATCAAACTACTCAATTCAAAATTAACTCACAAAAATCAGTAGGCTGCCTATATAGAGTTGACAAATGTTCTGAGAATAAAAATCATGGAAATGACCTTTCACCCTAGCCTCAAATAATATAAACCATCTTGGGATATCTTTTTAAATTTAAATTTATTTTTGTATTTATTTATTACAATTTATTCACTTTATATTCTAGCTCTACTCCCCTTATTAGTCTCCTCTCAGTTCCATGCACCCTCCATCTTCTACTCTTATGCTTTTTCCCTAGTTCCCTGATAGGGGAGGACCTTCTCCCCTTCTATCTGCCTCTAGCTTATCAGTTCTCATCAATGCTGGCTGCATCATCTTCCTCTGTGGCCTGGTAAGGCTGCAACTCTGAAGAGGAGTTGATCAAAAAGCCACCCAATGAGTTCATGCAGGACACAACCCCTAAACCCCTTACTAGGGAACCCACTTGGAAACTGAGCAGCTAATGGGCTTCCTTTGAACAAGGGTCTAGGTCTTCTCCATGCATAGTCTTTGGTTGGAGTATCAGTCTCTGCAGGCCCCCCTGGGCCCCGGTATTTTGGCTCTGTTGTTCTCCTTGTGGAGTTCCTGTCCCCTCCACATCTTTCTATCTCCCACTTCTTCCATAAGGATTTCGGCACTCTGCCCAAAGTTGAGCTATGAGTCTCAGTATCTCTTCCAATACCCTGGTGTGTAAAGTCTTTCAGAGGTTTTCAGTGGAAGGCTCCTGTCCTTTTCCTTGCTTTCTTTTCCTTCTGATGTCTATCCTGTTTGCCATTCTGAATGAGGATTAAGCATCTTTCCTAGGGTCATCCTTGTTGTTTAAATTCTTTGGGCCTATAGATTTTATCTATATTTATTTATATCTATTTTATCCTATATTATATGGCTAATATCCAATTTTAAGTGAGCATATATCATATGTATCTTTCTGCTTCTGGGTTACCTCAATCTTGATGATTTTTTCTAGTTCCCAATATTTGCCTGCAAATTTCATGATTTCCTTGTTTTTAATTGCTAAGTAGTATTCCATTGTGTAAATGTACCACACCTTCTGTATCCATTCCTCCTTTGAGGGACATCTAGGTTGTTTCTAGATTCTGGCTATTACCAATAGAACTGCTAAAAATATGGTTGAGCAAATGTCCTTATTGAATGGTGAAGCATCTTTCGGAAGTATGCCTAGGAGTGGTATAGCTGGATCTTGAGGTGGCACTATTCCTAATTTTCTGAGGAAGAGCCAGAATGTTTTCCCAAGCAGTTGTACAAGGTTACATTCCCAGCAGCAATGGAAGAGGGTTGGGATATCTTTAATAAAGCAAGTGAAAGAGTTATATGATTAAAAACTTCAAATAACTGTAAAAGAAATTATCAAAATATGTAAGAATTCTCCATGCTCATGAATAAGTGTGGCCCTCCCTGCCCTTGTGGATAGTCAGCCAATATTGGTTCGTAAAGGCAAATGGAGCAGGAGAGTTAGGAAGGGAGTTAGGAATCCCCTCAAGTTAATGGAAATAATGACACTCTGGCATTAACTGTGGAGAGGCAGATTAACTTTATTTCAGAAGTTAGGGGAATATATAGGAATTGGGAGAGGGGGTGAGGATTTTCAGGATGGGCCAAGGTCATTGGTTGAGAATCGAAGATCCTGGGAGACCTCATTAGTCTAGTGAGGCATTTATGAAAACTCAGGTGCTTGCTGAAGGGGTACTTATCAAGGAAGAAAGGAAATTGGATCTGTAATTACTCTTAGGGCTACATGACATTCTTCAGGTAGAGGGTACAGGGTCGAAGATTCCCTATGAAAAAGAAAACGAAGCCTTGCTCACAAAAGGAGTCTGCCATTTCACACTGAGCTCAGAGATTTTCCTTAATGTCAGATTTTTACATTAGCACCAGGGTTTCCCAGCAGCTATGTTGGATTAAAATCGTAAAAGTGGCCATCCTACCAAATGCAACCTAGAGATTCAATGCAATCCCCATAAAAATTCCAAGACAATTTCTCACAGAATTTGAAAGGTCACAAAAAGAAAACAGGATAGCTAAAATAATTCTAAATAATAGAAGAACAGCTGGAGGTATAAGCTTCCTTGATCTCAAATTGTACTACAGAGCTATAGTAATAGAAGCAAAATGGTATTGGCATGAAACAGATATGTTGATCAATGGAATAGGAAAGAATTCCTAGATATAAGTTTAACTGCTATAGACACCTCAATTTTTATAAAGAAGTTAGAAATATAAACTGGAAAAAGACAGCATCTTTGATGCTGATCAAACTGGAAGTCTTCATGCAGAAGAACACAAATATGTCCCTACTTATCAGCCTGTACAAAACTGAATTTCAAATGGACCAAAGACCTAAACATAAGACCAGTACACTGAACCTGATAGAAGAGAAAGTAATGAATAGCCTAGAATTTATTGCTACTGAAGTCTTTCAGCACAGAACACTGATAGCACCCCCAATAAGAACAAAAATTAATAGTTGGGACCTCATGAAACTGAAAAGATTTTCTATGGCAAAGTACACCATTATTTGGACAAAGATTCAGGCTACATAATGCAAAAAAGATTTTTACTTAGTACACATCCAATAGAGGGCTAATATCTCAAATATATACAGAATTCAAAAAACTAAATACAAAAAAGAAAACTGATCCAATTAAAAATAGGATACAGATCTGAACAGAATTTTCAAGAAAGGAAATACAAATGGCTGAGAAACACTTGGAGAAATATTCAACATCCCTAGTAATCAGGGAAATGCAATTCAAAATTACTTTGAGATTTCATCTTACACCTGTCAGAATTGTTAAGATCAATAATACAATTGGTATCTCATGGTAGTGAGCATGAGGAATAAGAAAAACACATGCATCCCTGGTGGGAGTGCAAATTCATGCATACACTACAGAAATCAATGTGGTGGTTCTTCAGAAATCTGAGTCTCAATCTAACTAAAGACTCAGCTATAATGCTCTTAGGACTATATCCAAAGGACAATTCATCTTACCAAAAAGACACTTTCTCAACCATGTTCATTACTGTGCTATTAATAATAAGCAGAAACAGTTAACAACCAAAACATCCTTTAACAGAATATATAAAAGAATGCAATCCAGTTTTATAACGGAATATTTTCAGCTGTTAAAAAATTACATTGTAATATTTTCAGGCAAATGTATGGAACTAGAAAAACTCATCTTGAATGAGGTATTCTATTTTCTCCTTTATTCTTTTATGTTCTGTTTTCTGCAAAACAGACAGGTATCCTTTCACCTAACAGAAGATACTTGACCAATCTGGCATTTATTAGTTTTACCACCTACACATACTTGAAATTCAATTTTTTCAGGCCAACTTGAGATTCTTCCTCTCTGATGCCTCAAAATCATTTCTTGAGAGAAGGTACTTCTGGGAGAACTAACTTTACAAACTCTGTAATTTATACCTTTGTTCTACTCATTATTATATATTTTATCAACTTTAAGTAACATCATCAATGTCTATCTATGTCATATTTGCAACTTGCCCTCTCACTTTACTGCCTTTTTTTTTCTTTACATCATTTTTTTCCCCTTGATACAGAGTCTCTCTATGTATTACTGGTTGTTCTGGAACTTGCTATGTAGAAAAGCTAGCCTCAAATTCATAGAGGTCTGTTCACCTGTAGCTCAGGCATGTGCCACCATGTCACATTTTCTTATGCCAAAACTTAGCCCTATTCTTTATTGTACTTACGTTGTTAAGTATGGTCATGTTCCAAGAAGGAAAAGTCATGTAGTTTTCTTTTAATTAATAATGCATAAATATTCAAAATGTATATAAAAAGAAAAATATGCTTATTCAACCTTAAAAACATAATCAAAAAATTAGAAAAAATGGTTAGAAGATAAAGAGTTGACTACAAAATTTCACTAAAAATCTGTACAAATGAACACAATAAGGAAGGGAATCCTGCATGGGAAAAAATAAAAGAATGTGCATGCTCAATTAAGAACAACTAACTTAGACTTTCCTTTTAGGAAAATTAAAAGGAGGTAAGTATCTATATTATTATATTTTCCATAATATAATTAAATAAAAACTTTAAGTATACTAAATGCTGACTTTCACAATTCTTACTATCAATTACTAAGTTTCAGTTATTTATTACTTGCACCATTTCAGACTGTGAACAATAATTCCTGGTGGGAGTGTGAAAGAGAGGTGGGGAATTTTCTACATAGATTAATCAACTGATTTAAAATGTAAGTGACTGTCAGAAATTGGAATATTATTCATATGTAGCCTAAATAACATGTCTTTAGGACCATCATTAGCCTCTTGTAAAGCCATTTCTTGTCCAACTCTATATTGTCTCTGTCATGCTGAATAAACAAATACAATAATTTGGACTTGATTAACTTCACAAAACCATATTCTCTAGCATCTGAAGGGCCATAAATGCTACCATATAGAATCTGAGGCTTATGGGATAGATTTCCCCGTCTTGCTGTAATCTGCCTCTCTGATATTTCCACTATATATTTTAAATGTCTTGATTTATTCCTTCATTTTTTTCTTTTACTAAAAATACTCCATCAAATTGTTTTCTCAGTAGAACATTTTATTTGGAGATATATAAAAATTTGTGTTACAGAAAAAGCCATGTCTTTTATTCCTTTGAGGTAAGGAAGAGTTGTTGTTTTGTTTTGTTTTTTCTTTCTAGTTTTTCAAGACAGAGTTTCTCTGTATAGCCTCAGCTGTCCTGGATTTACTTTGTAGACCAGGCCTTGCTTGAACTCATAGAGATCTGCTTGTTTCTGCCTCTGCCTCTTCGAGTACTGGGATTACAGGTGTGCACCACCACACCAGGCTAAGAGTTGTTTCTTTTGATGACAAGAAATTGACCTGGTGCTTTATCATCAGCGAACCATTGAGTAATAATGAGCTACAATGTGCAGAAAGGGGAAACTACAAATACAAGAGCCAACTGGTAGAATAAGGCTTAGGACAAATTGTAAATATAGAGTAAAATGAGCATACTTATTACCTTAGGGTTGGATATTTAATTTTCTTTTCTTTTCTTTTCTTTTTTTTACTATACTTCTTTTTGTAGTTCTGGTGACTAAATGATATGTCTTGTACATAAAATGAGATTCTTGCCTTTACTGTTACATTTCTAGAATGATAAACACATGCCTACTAATATTAAGACATATTTATCACAATGCTCATACAAAAATTAGTCATAATGTTGAAGAACTTCAGGGTAGATGATAGATTGCCATAAATATATGCATCATATTAATCCATTCAATAGAACTCTAAAGATATGAGAAATAAATTGACATTCATTAAATAATGGATACACTAAGAACCAAAATATTGAATGAAAAGCATTTTACCATTTTGTTGAATGATTTTCTTCCTCTAGGCATAATCTGATGTCAACTTGAAGAAATCCTTACCCTATTAGGTAAAACTACTGAAGCAGAATAATTCAGTGGCACGCAGGTCTATGTTAATATTAATGAAGCACTTGATACTTCCTTTAAAGAGAAGGTCACAAGATCCTCACCTGGGATTTCTTCTTTCTCTCTCATAGCAAGAATGTCGAAGTATATGTGGGATGGGAGGCTAATTGAAACCACAGTTTCAGGCAGCTCATGATCACATTATCTATGTTTGTGGTGAGATTTTGGAGTCATATGGATGTTTGTAAGTCATCTACATTCCTATAAGCAACCACTCACCAATAATCTGTATGAAACCTGATAAACTCAGACATTTACCAAGTTGGACTTAGGTGGAATAATATTTCTTCTATCATAAGTGTATTAATAAACATTGTTGTAGATAAAAGGGAGAGCATAGCTAGAGACAGAGACATCTTGTAGAGTCCAGAATGGACATGCCTCTGACCACATGTGAAGAGGGGAAGAGGAGAGGCGCTGCTGACCAGGACTGGAAGCCTGGGCCAACAGACTGACCAATAGAGCGATATAGCCAAAATAGCTGTATTATTTATGAAAGGGAAGCTTGGAGAAGGGCAACTTAAACCTAGGGCTGGAGACATTTAGATTACTAGCACAGTGGGCCAGCTATAAATTTTAATTGGTAGGGACTGAGGGATGCTGAGAGACTGGCAGCCATGTTTGCTTTACTTTAATCTGTTTAAATAAGTACCTTAGCTGTTTGTTTCAGGGTTTGAGACTTAAAAACTATAGTATCAAATTATGTCTAATCATATTAAGTTACATTTAAAATGGAAATTAAACACACTGTAAATATTTGGTATGTACATAAACATATATATGTGTGTATGTACGTATATGAGGTTATGTATACATATGTACATATGTATGTGCATGTATGTACATATATATAAATATATTATAAACACATGTAAAAGCAAATGTATCTGAGATAAGATCTGAAATTCAGTGGCACTACAGTTTTGAAGAATCAAGGTGCTCTTTATTTTCTATGTGCTCATATATAAACCTATACAGAGAGAATTTTCATCCTAAAATCTTTTGAAGGATGACAACAAAGATGGCTCAGCAGTTATAAATGTTTGCTGACCTTCCAAAGGACTGGAGTTTGATTCCCAGGACTCACATCACATAGATCACGACATCCTATAACTTCATCACCAGAAGATCAAAAATCCTCTTCTGTTCTCCATGGATACCCCTAATACACACACCTATATTCTATCACATAATTTAAAATAATATTACACTTAAAACAAAAGTTAAAAATACACTGTTTCAAATGACTGCAATTCACAAATTTTAGTCCAAAACATTTCTTTATAGATATTGATATTAATATAATATTTATTATATATTTATATAAAAATGATATATATTATACATATAAATATATATTATATATAATACACATTATATTATATATTATAATATATACAAATATTATATACATATATATTTAAATATATAAATGTGTTGATATATACTGATATATAGAATGCAAGATTTTTTAGAATATCCTCATGAAAGAAGAGCAACCTAATGCATCTAGAAAGTTTGACCCAACACAAAAATTATTTTTATAAATCAAACTTGAAAAAGAAACCTTGCAGAACACTGAATTAGTTTCATTGTAGTTGATTTTGTGCTTTCCAGAAAACCATATATAGTTACCAGGAGAAAGCACATCTTTTCATTGTCCCTGAGGTAAAGAAACAGGTCAGGCCTTTTCACAAAGGTTCTTTATGAAGAAAGGACATGGTAACTGGCTGAGAAAACTATGTATCCATTACATAATATAGACTTCTAATTTATTAAAATGTAGTGATCAACATTCCTACATGGATGGGAATAATATTGTTAGGGACGGTTTCCTGAATCCAGTCATTGTTAGAAGACAGTTTCCTGAGTCCAGCCATCTCAGAAAGAAGATCTCAGAAGATGGAAAGATCTCCCATGCTCATGGATTGGTAGGATTAACATTGTGAAAATGGCCGTCCTGCCAAAAGCAATCTACAGATTCAATGCAATTCCCATCAAAATACCAACTCAATTCTTTACAGACCTTGAAAAAAAGATTCTCAGCTTCATATGGAGAAACAAAAAACCCAGAATCTCCAAAACGATCCTGTACAATAACAGATCATCGGGAGGTATCTCCATTCCTGATCTCAAGCTGTACTACAGGGCAACAGTAATAAAAACTGCATGGTATTGGCATAGAAACAGAAAGGAGGATCAATGGAACTGCATAGAAGACCCAGAAATAAACCCACACACCTATGAATACTCAATATTTGACAAAGAAGCCAAATCCATTCAATGGAAAAAAGACAGCATCTTCAACAATGGTGCTGGACCAACTGGATGTCTACATGCAGAAAAATGAAAATAGATCCATATTTATCACCCTGCACAAAACGAAAGTCCAAGTGGATCAAGGACCTCAACATAAAACCAGATACTCTAAATCAGTTGGAAAAAAAA
>NW_026596444.1:0-1436 GCF_907164565.1 Psammomys obesus | reverse complement strand
GAAAGAGTTGTGTTTTTATTGGTTTTCTTGTGTGCACATGTGTGTCTCTACACACACAATATGTGTTTTTAATTCCTTGTTAAACTTGTTTTCTTTTGCTTTCTGTAGAAAGAAGGAAGGGAGTTGTAGTTGGGAGAGTTGGGAAGGGTCTGACATAAGTTTGGGGAGGGAATAGTGATCAGAATACACTATGAATTTTTTCAAAACTGCATATTAAAAGTAGACGCAAACAAGACAATATAAACCTCTGAAGTGTTTAACAAGGAATTCCCACTGTGTGGGTTATGTCAACCACAGCAGATGCAGGTCAGCTAATAGACTGAAGACTTTAACAAAGAATCCCCACTGTGTGTTATGTAGACCACAGCAGGTGCAGGTCAGCCTACAGACTGAAGACTTTAACAAAGAATCCCCACTGTGTGTGTTATGTCAACCACAGCAGGTGCAGGTCAGCTAATAGCCTGAAGACTTTAACAAAGAATCCCCACTGTGTGGGTTATGTCGACCACAGCAGGTGCAGGTCAGCTAACAGACTGCAGAAGGAAATCACAGAGGAGGCAGCTCTCCCTCCACAGCCACCTCACCTCTCTGCTGGGCATTGTTGGCTCCATTGTGCTCTCTGCTGGTCCTGAGCTCCCCTGCAGCTAGGCTTGCCATTGCTTAGACTGAAGTTGCCCAGTCTGGCTTGAGCAGTAACATATCCCTGCAACCTCAGTGTCCCCAGAGCTCAGCTGAGGGAGAAATGGCTCTTGTTTACCTGGAGACACTGACTAATGTTTCAGAGAGTGAAGTGAAGTTGCTTCTGTATTAGCATCTGTGACCTCTCAGAGTCAAGCTCTTTCCCAGTGACAGTTGAATCCAGCTCTAGCAGTTTCCAGTTGTAATGAGGTGAAACAGGAAAGATCGGGTGCAGAGAACCTTGTCTGAAAGGAGGATCACGTCTCCTCACTCTGACTCTCACAGATTGATACACCTGTCCTCAGTGGCAGATATCTAAGCCAGGACTATCCAGCTTAGAGATGTTTTGGGCTCTCTCTGGAGTGTCCCCCCTTAACTGACCTCTGAAGGAAGTTACACACTCTGCAGCCCAGTCATCTGAAACAGTGTCATGGACCAGTGCCTGGAATTACTACAGTCCGCAGCAGAGCACCAAGGATGACTGTCACACCCATTGTCTCAAACACTTCATAGATGGTCTTGTGTCACCGAGGTCAGTGCTCTGCAAGGCTTGTGATTCAGGGCAGCATACTGGGACGGGGGAAGACAGAGTGTGCAATCAGCGGTCAGGGCTTAGTCACTGAAACTCCCTCTCAAATCTCTTGAAATGACCTCAGCTGATGAAAAAATAATTTGTTAGGAGTTCTTCAACACAGACAGGCAGCAGTGGTGCACGCTTTTAACTCTGGAGGCAGAGGCAGGTGGATCTCTGGGTGGAG
>NW_026596443.1:5474676-5569076 GCF_907164565.1 Psammomys obesus | reverse complement strand
ATGGGGGGATACAAAATGAATAAAGTGTAATTAATAAAAAAAAATAAAAGATTTAAAAAAAAAAAACAAAGTTGGTTGACCATAAGATAAATGTTTATTTCTGTATGCAAAATTCTCTTTCAGTGTCTGTGTATTAATCAGAGTTCTCTGAACAAGCAGAAGTGTGTGTGTGCATGTGTGTGACTTGGCGTGTGACTTACAGGTTGTCATCTAGCTAGTTCAAAATGGTTTCTCCAAGGAAAAGCCAAGAATATGGACTTGTTCAGTCCACATCCTGAATGTCTCAACTGTTCTTAAGTCTGCGCTGGAAACTCATAGAAATGGCTTTAATAATGGGGAATGAAAGCCTCATCAGCAGGACAGATGAATTGCTCTTGAAAGAGGGAGAAGGCAGCCTAAAGCCAAAAGCTTTCTTTTGGCCATGTCCTTTTAACAGGCTGACAGTGGAGGCTGTGGCCTAGGCTGAGGGAAGGTCTTCCCATCTGTACTAATCCAGTCAAGAAAATACTTCCCAGACATGCTTAGGTTTCAGTTGATTTCAGGGTTGGGCCACTTAATAACCAAGAATGGACATGAAAATCCTAATGTCTTATCTGGATCTAGCACCAGTCTGACTTAGCTATTTTTGATATATAGAACATTTTGAAATTATGAAGTGTGAGTGGGACAACTCTGTTCTTATTTTAAGAATCTTTACGATTTTCTGAGACATTTCCATATGAATTTTAGGAACAAGTTTTAAATGGAAAACAGAAACTGAAATTTTGTTAAGGGTTGCATTGCCTCTAAGTCACAGACGGGGTAACATACCTTACATAGTAAGCCTTCTAATCTATGACTACAGATTTGTTCATGCTCTTCCACCAGCTACATACAGTTCCTTCCCATAATGCTCTGTGGTTTCTGGGTACAAATTCTACACTTCTTCCATTAAATTTTTTCCTATGTGTTTTGTTCATCTTGATGATGTGAGAAATTAAATAGCTTACTTATAATCATCTTCAGGTTATTCACTGATAATATGTAGAAATAAAGTAGATTTTTTTTTTATATTTTGCAGCTTTTGTCCTTTTTGTATTAATGGTTTTATTTATTTTTTATTATTACACTTCATTCACTTTGTATTCTGGCTGTAGCCACCTCCATCTCCTCCCAGTTCCACCCATCTTCCCTCTTCTTCCCCTATGCCCTTTCCCTAGTCCACTGATAGAGGAGGACCTCTTCCCCTTCTCTCTGACCCTAGCCTATAAGGTCTCATCAGACCTGGCTGCAACATCTTTCTCCGTGGTCTGACAAGGCTGCATCCCCCAGGGGGAGGTGATCAAAGAGACAGCCACTGAGTACATGTTTGCCCTTCTGAGTTTTCAGCCTCTTCCCTACGGTTCTCTTTGTTGTTTAGCTTCTTTAGGATTATATATTTTAGTATGTTTATCCTATATTATATGACTAACATCTACTTATAAGTGAGTAGAATATGTGTGTCTTTCTACTTCTGGGAAACCTCAGTCAGGATGATTATTCTTAGTTCCCACCATTTGCCTGCAAGTTTCATGATTTCCTTGTTTTTAATTGCTGAGTAGTACTCCATTCTGTAAATGTACCACAATTTCTGTATCCATTCCTCAGTTCAAGGACATCTGGGTTGTTTCCAGATTCTGGCTATTACAAATAAAGCTGATATAAACATGGTTGAGCAAATGTCCTTATTGTATATTTGAGCATGTTTTGGATATATGCCTAGGAATGGTATAGCTGGATCTTGAGGAAGCCCTATTCCTAATTGTCTGGGAAAGTGCCAGATTGATTTCCAGAGCGATAGTATAAGTTTACATTTCCTCCAGCAATGGAGGAGGGTTCCCGTTTTTCCACATCCTCTCCAGAATATATTGTCACTTGAATTTTTGATCTTAGCCATTCTGATGGGTATAAGGTGAAATCTTAGGGTCGTTTTGATGTGCATCTCCCTGATGGCTAAGGATGCTGAGCATCTCTTTAAGTGTTTCTCTGCCATTTTATATTCCTCTGGAGGTATCTCCATCCCCGATCTCAAGTTGTACTACAGAGCAATAGTAATAAAGACTGCATGGTATTGACATAGAAACAGAAAGGAAGATCAGTGAAACCGAATAGAAGACCCAGAAATAAACCCACACACCTATGAATACTTGGAAAAAAGACAGCATCTTCAACAAATGGTGCTGGTCCAACTGGAAGTCTACATGCAGAAAAATGAAAATAGATCCATATTTAGCTCCGTACCCAGTTGTTTTCTCTAGTAAGGGGAACAGGGAATATTTCTGACGGGAACTCAATGGCAGGTTCTTGGACCTCCCCACCCCCCACGGGAGGAGCAGTCCTGCTAGGCCACAGAGGAAGACTTTGCAGCCAGTCCTGAAGATACCTGATAAAACATGAAAGGGGAGGAGGTCCTCCCCAATCAGTGGACTTGGAAAGGGGCAGGGAGGAGATCAGGGAGGGAGGGAGGGCTTGGGAGGGAATGAGGGACCAGGATACAGCTGGGATACAGAGTTAATAAAATGTAACTAAAAAAAAGAGAAAAAAATAAATAAAATAAAAATAAGCTATCTAAAAAAATTGAAACAGGATAAAAAAGAAACAAAAAAGTGGGAATGTGGGCCAATATAATAGTCCTATTCTCTTCTTTAGTGTTCTCTATTCCATTTGATATAAAGTTCAAATTATAGTGTTTCTCAATGTATACAGAGGAAATATGCAAGACACTTTTACTATTATAGCAATATTATAGCCAATGCAAATTTTAAGACATAAGAGAGAAAATACTAAAATTGGGAAGCAAAAAAAAAAAATGAGAACAATTAGAAAAAAATGTCACATTTAGGCTCGAACGATGGTTATGCCCACTGTGAACCGCCTAATATAGCAATGAAAGACACGGCAGCAAGATGAAAGTGCACCTGGGCTCGCTCTTAGGGACAGGACGCACTGCAACAGGGCATCAATAAGTGAAGCTATCACAGCGCCTGCACCTCCTTCTTAGGCAAAGAGCATCCTTGGCAATTCTGCCACCACCAGTGCAGCCATGGGAAGAGGTCAAGAGGTCTCCCGAGTAGCATCCGCCAGCAAAGGAGGTGGAAGTACGGCAACAATGAGTAAGCATGCCTAAGACAGGTTTGGTGTATAGTAACGGGAAAGGGTCAGCTAGTGGGCAGAAAATACTGTAGAGAGGAAACACTGGATATTTTATCAGTTCCGGGGTTTTGCCTCCTCCCTTCAAAGTTTTACCACAGGAGAAACGAAAAAATGACAGCATGCTCATAATAGACCCTCGATGATAAAGCTGCGTATTAGGAGGCTGGAGCGGCGGCTCAGTTGTTAAGAGCACTTGTCCTTCTTACAGAGGGCCTGAGTCCAGTTCCCAGCAACCACAAGGTGACTCATAATCAACTCTAACTTCAGCTACAGTGAATCTGATGCCTTCTCCGGTCTCAGCAGACACTGCATGGCATGCATGACGTCATACACACAAACCAGCAAAACACTCATACACATAAAATTAATATTTTTTTATAAAATTGAAAATGATAGAATATTTTTAAAATTCCTTTTTTCATGATAAAATTTTGTCTCCCATGAGTTTTATCTTAGGATAAAATAAAAACAAGAAACAAATTTAAAAAACATAGTTAATGGTTAACTTCAAGGAAGAAAATAGTGAAACAGTAACAAAAAGATATTCATGAAAAATGCAGCTGGCTGTTCGTCACTGATAAGGAACCAGACAAAGAAGCACTGAGCTGTTTAATATTTTGCTTCTCACTTCTCTACAAACTGCAGTGACTTTCTCTGACAAAGAATGAGCAAACCTTGATAGAATGAATGTAAATCCATGTCGTGTAAAATGCTAAATAAATCTGCATTTTTATTTCCTCCATTTAAATCTCTGAAATGTATTATATATGGGATGGACTGTGTTACAAATCAGATAAAATGCCATCAGCATAGAACAGAGATGAGTGAAATGTAACAAGAAGAAATATGATAACAATAAGTGTAAAAACGCTCACTTGTGGCCCCCAAAATGTAACTGCAGAAGTACAAAATAGAGAAGACGCACTTATTTTTTTATTTCCTGTTATCAATGCATGTGGTCATTATAAAGCGTGAGTGATGAAAGGCTAAGTGCAAGGATGGAAATAGTAACTGTTGTGTTAGAGAGTAGGATGAGATGATGTGAGCTGTGCTAGGGAGCCAAACCCCTGTCAGTGATGAAGTAGAAGATGCTTTGGTTGGATATTGGGTTTACTTTCTAAAATCCATCAAACTGAAGTGAGAACACACAAGAATCAGAGCCCCTTAGAGAAGTCAATAATCAGCTGTAAGGAAGACAAAATGCACATTTCTCACAGAACTAGTGAACCATTCATACAAACATGGGAACAGCGTTTCTGTTGAATGCATGCCTTCTGGACAACAGCTTTGCCTCTGCGCACAAAATTCAGGATGGCATCATGTAGCTCAGTATCACCATATGGAAGTAAGTCATTTGACTGAGAGGGAGTCCCATCTGAGTTATCAGTGGGATACAGATGCTAACGTGGTGATACAATCATAATGGGATTTGTTAGCATGAATTACAAGAAACATGCTGTGAAGAACTAGATTGCGTTGTTGATATTTTACTTCTGTGCACCAGCTCAAAGAAAAAATAGAAAGCATAGATCACTAATCCTCCTAATAGCTCTGCTCAACTTACTTGTGATGGTAATTAGAATATTATCACAAGTAAGGATGCATTGATCTGGTCTATGAAATATCAAGGAGTAGACTTGTTGCTAATGGGTAAAATAAAGAAACACTTTTTCCTGAAAGAGGGTCTCAGTCCATAGTACTGATTAGCCAAGAATTCACTGTGTAGACCAGGCTACCCTCAAACTCCCAGAATTCCACCTGCCTCTGTCTCCTGAGTGCTTGGAGTAAAGGGGTTTGCCGCCATGATCAGCCATCAAATGTCTATATTTTTAAGATTTTATTTTATTCATGTGTATGTGTGTGTGTGTGTGTGTGTGTGTGTGTAAAAATATGCACATATATGTGTAGTTGCTGATAGAGGCCAGAGAGGAAGTCGGAGCATTGGGAGCTGGAGTTACAAGCATTTGTGAATCACCCAAAATGGGTATTGAGGTCTGAAATCTCATGCTTATGATTGAGTAATAATTGTTTTTAATTACAGAGCCATCCCTCCAGCCTCCCCCCTAAAAATGCATATCCAGAATAAATAAAATGATTGTCTTTCTCTCAAAACAAGAATTAGCCAGATCAAAACACAGTAAATCGGAAACACAGCTTATTAAAAAGCTTAAATAATGAATACATTATTGGATAAGACGAATAAGATCATTGTGACCCAAAAAGTTCATTTTAGTCATTGAGTGTGAAAGCAAGCAAGCTGAATGTTTTATTTAATGCCTTAGATTCAGCATTTGGAGTAATACAGAATGGGAGCCTATATAAAAAATGAAGTGTAATTTGTATTTTTCTGATGGCTAAGATTTTCCTGATGGTTAAACATTTCTTTAAGTTCTTCTCGGACATTTGAGATTCTTCTATTGTGAATTCTCTGTTTAGCTCTGTATCCCATTTTTAATTGGGTTATTGTTTGTTGATGTGTAGTTTTTTGAGTTTTTATGTATTTTGAATATCAGCCCTCTGTCAGACATGAGGTTGGTGAAGATCTTGTCCCATTCTGTAAGCTTCTGTTTTGTCCTTTTGACAGTATCCTTTCTCTTACAGAAGTTTTTCAGTTTCATGAGATCTCATTTATTAATTGTTGATCTTAGCGCCTGAGCTATTGCTGTTTTGTTCAGGAAGTTGTCTCCTGTGCCAATGAGTTCAAGGTTCTTCCTCACTTTCTTCTCTATCAGGCTTAGTGTGTCTGATTTTATGTTGAATTTTTTATTCACTTTGACTTGAGTTTTGTGCAGGGTGATATATATGGAGCTGTTTGCATTCTTCTTACATGATGACATCCAATTAGACCAGCACCATTTGATAGAAATGTACATTTTTTTTCCATTGCATAATTTGGCTTCTTTGTCAAAAATCAAGTGTTGGGCTGGAGAGATGGCTCAGAGGTTAAGAGCACTGCTTGCTCTTGCAGAGGTCCTGAGTTCAATTCCCAGCAACCACATGGTGGCTTACAACCATCTATAATAAGATCTGGTACCGTCTTCTGGCCTGCAGGCAGAACACTGTATACATAATAAATAAATAAATAAATAGAAATTAAAAAAATCAAGTATCTATGGGTGTGTAGATTTACTTTTAGGTTTTCAATTTGATTTCATTGATCAACCTGTCAGTTTTTATGCCAGTACCACATGGTTTTATTACTATTGCTCTGTGGTACAGTTTGAAATCTGGGACAGAGATAACTCCAGAAGTTCTCTTATTGTACAGGATTGTTTTAAAGAGCCTAGGTTTTTTTCCAAATGCAGTTGAATATTATTCTTTCAAGGTCTGCAAAAAATTGTGTTGGAATTTTCATGGAATTTCATTGAATCTGTAGATTAGTTTTGGTAAGAGAGTCATTTTTACTATGTTAATCCTACCGATCCATGATCATGGGAGATCTTTTTATCTTCTGATATCTTCTTCTGTTTCTTTCCTCAGAGACTTGAAATTCTTGTCATGCAGGTCTTTCACCTTCTTGGTTAGAGTTACAACTAAGATATTTTATATTATTTGTGGCTATTGTGAAGGGTGTTGTTTCCCTAATTTCTTTCTCAGCCCATTTATCATTTGTTTATAGAGGGATTCTGATTTTTTTTGAGGTAATCTTGTATCCAGCAACTTCACTGAAGGTGTTTATCAGCTGTAGGAGTTCTCTGGTAGACTTTTGGGGCTCACTTATGCATACTATCTAATCATTTGTAAATAGTGATACTTTGACTTCTTTCCAATTCCTATCCCTTTGATCTCCTTTAGTTGTCTTATTGCTCCAGCTAAAATTTTAAGTACTATATTGAATAGATAAAGAAAGAATGAGCATCTTTATCTTGTCCCTAATTTTAGTGAAATTGCTTTAAGTTTCTCTCCACTTAATTTGATATTGAATATTGGCTTGCTATGTATTGCCTTTATTATGTTTAGGTATGTGTCTTTTTTCCTGAGCTGTCCAAAACTTATATCATGAAGTAGTGTTAGATTTTGTCAAAGACTTTTTCAGCATCTAATGAGATGATCCTGTTTTTTTTTTCCTTTCAGTTTGTTTATATTGTGGATTACATTGATGATTTTTTTTCATACTTTGAACTATTCCTGCATCTCTGGGGTGAAGTCTACCTGATCATGATGAATAATTTTTCTGATGTGCTTTTGGATTTGGTTTGCAGGTACAACACTGAGACTCCATCTTACATCCATCAGAATGGATAAGGTCAAAAACTTGAAGGACAGCCCATACTGGCAAGGATGTGGAGCAAGGGAAACACTCCTCCATTGCTGGGGATAGTGCAAAACTGTGCAATCACTTTGGAAATCAGTTTGGCAGTTTCTCAGAAAATTGGGATTAGATACATCTCAAGAACCAGCTATACCACTCCTGGACATATACCCAAAGAATGTTACTCCATACCACAAGGGTACTGGCTAAACTGTGATCACAGCAGCTTTATTGGTAATAGTTGGAAACTGGAAGCAACCTAGATGTCTCTCAACAAAAAGATGGATAAACAGAATATATAAAGAACTAAAGAAGTTAAAAAGCTACAAATGAAGTAATCCAATTGAAAAATGAGGTACAGAGTTAAACAGAGAATTCTCTGTAGAGAAATATAGAATGGCAGAGAAACACTTAAAGAAATGCTCAACATCCTTAGTCATCATGGAAATGCAAATCAAAATGACCCTGTTATTTCACCTTATACCCATCAGAATGGCTAAGATCAAAAATTCAAGTGACAATATATTCTGGAGAGGATGTGGAAAAGCGGGAACCCTCCTCCATTGCTGGAGGAAATGTAAACTTATACTATCGCTCTGGAAATCAATCTGGTACTTTCTCAGACAATTAGGAATAGCAATTTCTCAAGATCCAGCTATACCACTCCTAAGGATCCAAGTACACAAGGACATTTGTTCAACCATGTTCCTAGCAGCTTTATTTGTAATAGCCAGAATGTAGAAACAACCCATATGTCCCTCAACTGAACAATGGATACAGAAATTGTGGTACATCTACACAATGGAATACTACTCAGCAATTAAAAACAAGGAAATTGTGAAATTTCCAGGAAAATGGTGGGATCTAGAAAAAAATCATCCTGAGTGAGGTATCCCAGAAGCAGAAAACACATACAGTATATACTCACTTATAAGTGGATACTAGACCTATAATATAGGATAAACATATTAAAATCTGTACACCTAAAGAAGCTAATCAAGAAGGAAGTCCCTGAGTAAGATGATCAATCATCACTCAGAAGGACAAATGGGATGGACATTGGAAGAAGAAGAAAACAGGCAACAGGACAGGAGCCTACCACAGAAAGCCTCGGAAAGACTTTACCCAGCAATGTATCAAAGCAGATACTGAGACACTTAACCAAACTTTGGGCAGAGTGCAGAGAATCTTATGAAAGAAGGGGGAGATAGTGGGACCCAGAGAGGACGGGAACTCCACAAGGAGAGCAACAGAACCAAAATATCTGGGCACAGGGGTCTTTTTGGAGACTGATAATCTAACCATGAATCATTCATGGATATAACCTAGAACCCCTGCTCAGATGTAGCCCATGGAGGCTCAGTAATCCAAGTGGGTTTTCTAGTAAGGGGAACAGGGACTGTCTCTGACATGAACTCAGTGGCTGGCTCTTTGACTCCCCCCCCCACCCTAGGGGGGAGAGCAGCCTTGCCTGGCCACGGAAGAGGACAATGCAGCCAGTCCCGATGAGACCTGATAAGCTAGGGTTAGATGGAAGGGGAGGAGGACCTCTCCTATCAGTGGACTTGGAGAGAGGAATGGGAGGAGATGAGGGAGAGAGGGTGGGTTTGGCAGGGAATGAGGTTGGGACAACAGCTGGGCTACAAAGTGAATAAACTGTAATCAATGTAAAGTATAAAAATTTAATTTAAAAAAGATAAATTGTGGCACATTTACACAATGGAATTCTACTCAGCTATTTAAAACAACGACATGAAATTTGCAGGTAAATGGATGGAGCTAGAAAAGATCATCCTGACTGAGGTAACCCATATCCAGAATCACAAACATGGTATGTACTCACTTATAAGTGGATATTAGCCATAAAGTAAAGGTTAACTATGCTACAACCCAGAAACTCAAAGATGCTAAGTGACAGGGAGAACTTTGAGGAAGGAAGCATGAATCTCACTGAAAAGCAGTTGGAGACTGCATGGGTGTCAGGATGGGAATGGGAACAGGAAGGATCAGGTGGAAGGACACTGGAGGGAGAAAGTACATGAGAAACACCTGGAATTGGGGAGAGAAGACATCTAGGATGAGATGATGAGATAAAAACCTACGGCAATGGAAACTCCCAGAAATCTATGAGGATGACCGTAGCTAAGTCTTCTAGCAATGGGGGATATGGAGCCTGAACTAGCCATTTCCTCTAAACTGGTAAGACTTTCAGTGGAAGGACTGGGACACCAAACCAACCACAAAACCTTTGACCTACAATTTGTCCTTTCTACAAGATGTGCAGGAGAAAGATGGAACAAAAATTGAGGGAAGGGTCAACCAATAAGTTGTCCAATCTGAGACCCATGCCATAAGAGGGAGCCCATTCCTGACACTGTTAATGATATGATGCTAAACTTTCTAACAAGATCCTAACACAACCATCATCAGAAAGGCTTCACCCAACAACTGATGAAAACAGATGCAGAGACCAAACATTAGGAGGAGCTTTGGGAATCCTGTGGAAGAAAGAGAGGAAGCATTGTAGGAGACAAAAGGGTCAAGGATACCATAAGAAAACCTGCCGAATCAACTAACTTGGCCCCTATAGGGCCCGCTGAGACTGTGCCATCAACCGAGGAGCCTAGATGGGACTGAGCTAAGCCTTCTGCACACATGTAAGAGTTCTGCCACTTGGTCTTCTGACAGAACTCCTAACAGCAGGATCAAGGGCTGTCTCTGACTCTGTTGCCTGCCTTGAGACCCTTTCACTTTACTGGGCTGCCTCAACTAGCCTCAATAGGGAGAAGATGTGCCCAGTCTTACTGAAACCTGATATGGCAAGGCAAGCTGATATCCATGGGAGGTCTCTACTTCTCTGAAGCCAGAGGAGGAGGAGTGGCGGTGGGGGTGACTGGAAGGAGAGGACAAGAGAAAAACTGTGGTCAGGGTGTAAAGTTAATTAATTAACTAATTAATTTAAAATTTAAATAATTAAATTACCAGAAAAAAAATGAAGCTTGAATGATGAGATCATTTGCTCCCAATTACAAAATCTTACTCTTTATTGCTCTTGGTAATCATTATCACTACTCAAGCCATTCTCCTTAAGTTGTTGGTTATGGCTTTCATTTGCTTTAATTTGACCTGATCTTCAAATGTTGCAAACAATAAATTAATCAGTAACAATGGTCAAACCTAATTCATACTCACCAGCCATCCTTTCTTCCTTTTGTGGGTATCTTTCATTATCAAATGTGTTTTTCCAAAGCTATGTATCAAAGGAGGGGAGCCTTGGCAAATGATTGATGAGTTAGTCAGTAGTTAACAGTTCTCTTCAGTCTAGAATTGCAATTTAGAGTTTTTGTCCAAAAGTTCTTTATTCAGTTTCAGATGGAAATCATTTGTTTTCCTTTGGGACTCACTGATGACATTGCACTTTGATTTTCTACCTGTGCATACCTAGAGACAGACAGTTTTAATTGCAGTAATATAAAAAAAAAATACCTAAAAGCTACAGGCACATGTGCAATCAAGAGAGGAAGAGAGAGTGAGTGGTGGGTGTGGGAGGTGCTACATCTTATGACAAGCCCTTCTGCCAAGGGCATTGCAGTGCAGCGCTTATCTTCCTGTGAAAATCCATCACCCACCTGTCAAATGAAATAAATCTCAGCTGCTCTGCAGGAGAAGACTTAGCCAGTGTGTAAATATGATGGAAGAACCTAGAAGCAGAGGCAAACTATATGTACCAAAGGCCAAAAGAAAGAGAAAGAAATGCTCAACAACCTCCAAATTCTTCATTAAAGGCGAGGGATAATGGTTGCAGCTGTAAAAGTCGAAGGACTATAAAAGGTCACTGAGGTCATTCCAAACAAGTTTTTTTCTTATCTATAACTAATAACCTAGAAGTCTGGAAGTCTGGAAGGATGGTTTGTGCCACCAGCAAAGCTTGCTTTTACTGCCTCACCGTTAAGGTCCATGTCTCTAGGTCTTCAAACTTCAGTTGAGTCATTCTTGTCAGCTCTATTAATACTGCCGAGACATTGCTGACACTGCAATAGGCAATGAATAAAGACTTAGCTGCTGACCAGGAAGGCCACATGGGACTCCAAGTCAAAGTGTGACTCTAGAAGTAAGATGTGGTTCCATTTGGGGAAGTTTTCTTAAAGGGAAGTGCTGGATCTATCCCAGGTAGGGTGGTTGGTGTCTTAGTTAGGCTTTCTATTGCTGATAAAAGACACCATGACCTGTCCCCTCTCTTCTACCACTTCAGGTGTCTATCCTGTTTTCCCTTAAGAATGAGAATTAAGTATCTTCCCTATGGCCCTCCTTTTTGTTTAGCTTCTTTAGATCTGTAGATTTTAGTTTGTACATCCTATATTATATGTCTAATATTATATCCTATATTATATGTCTAATATCCACTTATAAGTGGGTATATACAATGTATCTCTTTCTGCTTGTGGGATACCTCACTCAGGATGATCTTTTCTATTCTATCTATTTGCCTGCAAATTTTATGATTTCCTTGTTTTTAATATCTGGGTAGTATATCATTGTGTAAATATACCACAATTTCTGTATCCATTCTTTGGTTGAGGAACATGTAAGTTGTTTTCCAGATTCTGGCTATTAGAAGTAAACCTGCTATGAACATAGTTGAGCAAATGTCCTTGTTGTATGGCTGAGCATCTTTTGAATATATGCCCAGAAGTGGTATATCTGGGTCTTGAGGTAGCACTATTCCCAGTTTTCTAAGAAAGCACCAAATTGATTTCCAAAGTGGTTGTACAAGTTGACATTTCCACCAACAATGCAAGTTGGTTTCCCTTTCTTCACATCCTCTCCAGAATGTGTTGTCACTTGAGTTTTTTATCTTAGCCATTTTGATGGGTGTGAGGCGGAATCTCACAATTGTCCTTTAAGACTCTAACCAGCAGAGATAGAAGCAGTTGCAGAGACTCACAGCCAAACTTTGGACAGAACACAGGGAGTCTTACTAAAGAAGGGGGATATAATAAGGCCTGGAGGGGACAGGAGCCACACTAGGATATCAACAAAGCCAAAAAACTTAGCAAGGCCCTGGAGGGTTGGCAGAAACTGATGCATCAACCAAAGAGCATACCTACATATATACATATATGCAGACAGACAGACATAGCTCCTGTTCACATGTAGTGCATAGACAGCTCAGTCTCCTTGTGGATGCCCTAGGAAGGGGAGAAGAGATAGTCTCTGACATGAACTGGATTGCCTGCTCCTTGATCACTTCTCCCTGGTGGGGTGACCTAGCCAGCCCACAGAGAAAGAGGATCCAGGGAGTCTGATAGGACCTGATAGGCTAGGGTCAGACAGTAGGGGAAAAGGATTTCCCCTATCAGTAGACTAGGGAAGAGGGATAAAGGGGAGGAAGAGAGAGGGAAGGTAGGACTGGGAGGAGATAAGGATGGAGGCTACAACAAGGATACAAAGCAAATGATTTGTAAATAATGATGATGATGATGAAAGCAAAAATGCAAAAGAAGAAAAGACTCCATAACCACAGCAACTCATATAAAGAAAAACATTTAAGGGCTCTTTTACGGGTTCAGAGGTCTAGTCCATTATCATTATGAAGGGAAGCATGGCTGTGTGCAGGGAGACATGGTACTGGAGAGGGTTCTACATCTGTATCCAAAGGCAGCAGGGAAAGAGAGGGACACTGGGCTGGGCTTGAGCTTCCAAAACTTCAAAGTCCCACCCCGTGACACTCTTCCTCCAAAAAGGCCACAGCTCCAATAATGCCATCCCCTGTGAGTGTTTAGGAGCCATTTTCATTCAGACCACCACAGATGGCATCAATATACATTCAGCTCAAAAACAGAAGGGACTTTGTTTCTTTTTTTTTGGGGGGGGGGGGTAACCGCAAGGAAGTTCACTTTTATTGTAGAAAAACTGAAATCTAGACAGAACAAGGGAGTTTCAAGCTCACTTCTGTGATACAAAATTTTCAACAAAATACTAGCAAATGAAACTCAGAAGTGGGTCACATGCCAGGACCAATGGGATTTAACTCAGATTTGCAAGGACTGTTCAACATATGCAAATCAATGAGGCCAACAGAAGGAAGTTGACTGGGCCTAGGTGTATAGCTCTGCGAGAGAACGGTTGCCTAGTGTGGGCTCCATCCCCAACGCAAAGTCAAGGTCTTTTTTTTCTTTCCAATTCTTTTATTCTTTTTTATTTTAATTATACTTTATTTACTTTGTATCCCCCCCTCTAGTTCCCTCCCTCCTCCTCTCCCAATACCTCCCTTCCTCCCCCTTCTCCACACACTCCCCTCCCCAAGTCCACTGGTAGGGGAGGGTTTTTTTTTTCTTCCTTCTGATCCTAGTCTGTTAGGTCTCATCCAGAGTGGCTACATTGTCTTCCTCTGTGGCCTGGTAAGGCTGCTCTACCCTCAGGGGGAGGTGATCAAAGAGCAGGCCAATCAGTTCATGTCAGAAGCAGTCCCTGTTTTCTTATCTGTAAGTGATGGACTCTATGAAGCATTCTCACAATGGTAGGTATAACCTCTGAGAAGCATCTTTAATCACAGGACATGTCTGGTTTAGGATAGTATATTATCTATGCAGATAGGCAGGGAAAGAAACTAAAAACATGAATGAAACAGAAGGCATACCCAAGCATATAGAATCTGCTTCCTGTGTGATTCTCTGGGCATCTTCTTCGAGTGCTCCTGACAATCTATCATTTCTCACTCAAGCCTCCATCAATAACCACAGCAGCCAGCAGCCTGTGTGCACTGTGTGTGTGTGTCTTAAGTGTTCAGCTAGTGCTGGATTGTTATTCAAGCCTCGAAGAAATAAATAGGAGTAAGCTGACAGTCTACCATGGGAGATCCACACTATTCTGCTCCAAGAGTAACAAACAAAAGAAGTGATGCAGCCAGTGTGTTCTGAGAATTAAAGCAGAAAATGGGTGACTGGCAGAAGCCAACAAGGCTCCTCCTTCCTTGCCCACCCCTTTCATTTCTATCCAGTCCTCTGCCACAATCCACATCCTGGGGCAAAATCAGAAACTGGAATTGCACTCCTATGGGAGGAGAAATGAGAGTTCAGTGCAGTGGGAAATTAAATAATCCTACTCTTTTTTTTGGGGGGGGGGGGCGACCTACACATTATTTTTTCCCTTTATAAACAATAGATTTTTTAATCACATAATGTAACCTGATTACAGTTTACCCTACCTCTACATCTCCCAGTTCCTCCCCACCTCCTGCCTCATCTTTCGGTCTCTCATTAGAAAACAAACATGTCATTGAGTTCCCTGATAGGTCACAGAGGAGGACTTTGCAGCCAGTCCTGAAGATACCTGATAAAACAGGGTCAGATGAAAGGGGAGGAGGTCCTCCCCAATTATGGACTTGGAAAGGGACAGGGAGGAGATGAGGGAGGGAAGGTGGGATTGGGAGGGAGATACAGCTGGGATACAGAGTTAATAAAATGTAACTAATAATAAAAATAAAAATAAAAAATAATAAAAAAGAAAATAAACATGCTCCTAAGATAGTTAAACAATATCATAATAAGGGACTCATACTCTTAAGCAGTAACATATAAAGAACTAAAAACGAAATTAAACAGGTAGTAGGTTTTTTTAACTTTTATTAGTTACACTTTATTCACTTCATATCCCCCCATAAACCCCACTCTCCTCCCCTCCTAATCCTACCTTCCCTCCCCCTTCTTCACCCATGCCCCTCCCCAAGTCCACTGATAGGGGAGGTCCCCCTCTCCTTCCTTCTGATCTTAGTCTATCAGATCACATCAGGAGTGGCTGCATTGTCATCTTCTGTGGCCTGGTAAGGCTGCTCCCCACTCAGGGGGAGGTGATCAAAGAGCAGGCCAGTCAGATTATGTCAGAGGCAGTCCCTCTTCCCATTACTATGTAACCCACTTGGACACAAAACTGCCATGGGCTACATCTGTGCAGGGGTTCTAAGTTATCTCTATGCATAGTACTTGGTTGGAGTATGAGTCTCTGGGAAGACCCCTGTGTTCAAATTTTCTGGTTCTGTTGCTCTCCTTGTGGAGTTCTTGTCCTCTCCAGATCTTACTATTTCCCTCTTCTTTCATAAGATTCCATGCACTCTGCCCAACAGTTGGCCATAAATCTCTGCATCTGCTTTGATAGTCTGCAGGGCAGAGCGTTTCAGAGGCACTCTGTGGCAGGTTCCTAACTTGTTTCCTGTTTTCTCCTTCTTCTGATGTCCATCCTCTTTGCCTTTCAGGATGGGGATTGAGCATTTTAGTCAGAGTCCTCCCTCTTGGTTAGTTTCTTTAGGTGTACAGATTTTAGTAGGTTTATCCTATAATTATATGTCTATATGAGTGAGTATATAACGTGTGTGTCTTTCTGTTTCTGGGACAACTCACTCAGGATGATCTTTTCCAGTTCCCAACATAGTTTTTTAATATAAAGAATTATTTTAAATACTTCTAATTTCAAAATTATTCTGAATTAAAGCTAACCCAGATATAAACAAAAACCTCAAGAAAAGGGGTTGTTTATGATCTACGAGAAGATGTAAATTATTTTCCTCATTTAATTCTTTTACAGTTTTGGTCACCTTTTACTAACTGAAACATATGATATTATTTTTGGCTACATGCCTTTAGTAGAAGTTTTTTAGTGGAGAAAACACCTTCTTGCCTGAGATATGCACAATGCATAAAATATTAAAGATCCTAAAGTAGAAAAGAGGTTATATCCCCAGAGAGGACTTCCGTATGCCTGTGGCACATCTCAGACCTGCACATATTTCTCTTGGAAATCCAAGCTGAATTTTAGTCCCTTGGCCTCCATCAACCTGTGCAATAAACTAAAAATTACTTAAGTAATGTTTCCAATAGCAACCACACTTATGATGCACAAAAGTCATACCCCAGCTCTGATGAATCAGATGCAATTCAATATTCAACTATTAAACAATTTTACAAAAGCCACATGAATTCAGTAAGAAAGAAATTCTCTTAATCAAAATATCATTAGTGTAAATTAACTGATACTTTCTGAGGGAGGATAATCTCTTTAAAATATATTTTAATAAGAGATATTTTAATAATTAATATGAAACATTTTGAAGATAAAATACATTTTAAAAATAAATTTGATCATTCATATGAGTTATCAACATGGTGCTAAGGGACACTGAATGCTTTAAGTAAGAAATTCCTACCATTTGGAATCTGGCACAGAAAAACTAAATGTTTAGGAAGTGAATTGATATCATGAAAATTTGCACTAGACACAAGAAAGATGTTAACATTATCTTTAATTCCTTACATACAATGTCAGGTATTGCCTTCCTTTTTTGTTAATTTTTGTCTATTTAATTTTTTTTCCTGGAGAAAAACATGAATTAAGAACCAAAAAGTTGAAAATAGTGGCATATAAGGCAAGGGGTTTGCTGAAGTTAAAAGGTAGGCTGGGGTAGGGAAAAAACAAAGCAAACACAAACATGTTCATATTATTCTTCACAACCCTCTGATAGTCAAGAACCATTACCCCTGGGCTCTTTATTTCCTTGTGACCTAAACTGTTTCATCTTTGTTGGTGAGTCATATTTAAATGTTTTATACTTTGATGATGATTTCCTCTCATCTTTCCTGATTCAAGAAACCATAAACTGTGCCACATCTTCAGTTGCCCATTCTAATGCTATGGCCCAACTTTATTAATCACTCAGCTGCTAAAACTGAGAGGCCTCAAGCCATGCTGCAGATAGAGCATGGCAGTCTTTTGAGGTTCATGGCACTCAATAATAATTGCCTGAGCTTGATTGACGCTGTTGGGACTCTGACTACCATATCTTCTGGAATATGGTCTCATCTGTAGCTGAATTCTTCTGTGGATGAAAAGAGTTCATCTGGCTGGGGTAACAAAGTTCCAGCACAGCCCAAAGACACCTATTGTGCACCACCTAGCCAGGGTTCTCATGTGTTGGAAGAACAAAATGAAGTCACTGGGTAGGATTCTGACAATAGCTAAGTCCGTTCATTTCTTTTCAATGCCTGGCACTTGCAAGTGAAGACAGCCCTCCTCTTCCCCACAGGGATCTTGCAGTCTGGTTCTGAAGATAATATTGATTCAATGGGAAATAATTTGTGCACACCATGAATTCAGCAGGTCGGTTCAATTAGTTCGAGAAGACTGGAAAAACAGAGTTCTTGCCCAATGCTAGAGTTGGAGGAGAGACATTCCCATAGCATTTGTTTAGTTCAAGCACTTGCACTGCAGGATTTCATCGAAACTCCCCATCTTTTCTGCTATAATTACACTTAATCCCCTTTGAAAAGCTAACTGCTACAGAATGCAAACAATTTTTCTAAGACCACCCAGTCGGGGAGTCTGGGCATAAATAAGCTCTCTACACTAAATCCCATCATCTGTTTGTTGTATCAACTTTCCTTGTTGTATCTACCTTGGCTCTGCAATATTGAGGGCAATGCACATTGCATTACAAACAAAACAAAGCTTGAATTCACAAACGGTTTGCAGTAGTATAAAAGGATTCTTTGTAACAATATTTTCTCTTAAAGCATATCATTCTCATAGTTAGAGACTCAGGGTAGTTAGATAGTGAAAATGAACGCTGACTCACGGACTCATAGGTAGGGAGGCCCGTGTCTACACAGCCTCAGCTTAGCTAGATTATCGACACCATATCTCAGGATAGTCACAGCAGCCCAGAAGAAACCATTCCTTTCTGAGGTATTCTTTCTAAAAGAGTTAAAATGAAAAATCAGAAGCACTTTCATTTTATCGTGAAACCATCAGAAATGCCTTGAAGAAATGGAAAAAGACCAATACAGTCTTCCTTTGAGCACTGTTGAAATTTTCCCTTGAAAGGCCTCTATTCTAGTATACCACACAGCATGTTCAAAATAGTCCCAGGAGAACAGCTGGACTGATCAGGCACAGATTTTGAAAGTAGATGAAGCAGGAGTGTTGTGTCATCAAATCTCCCAGCCCCGGAGCAAATGATAAGGCATGTTCTCTTGCTTACTTTTCATTTGCAGGTGCAATCATTTACAGCTAAATGGCAGGACCGTCTCTCACACAAGCAGTTAATATGCTCTAGAAATTTCCCAGGAACCAGATGGCATGCATTTCATACCAAGCTTGTTGAAATAAGAACTAAAGTCA
This sequence comes from Psammomys obesus, assembly GCF_907164565.1. Lineage (NCBI taxonomy): Eukaryota > Metazoa > Chordata > Mammalia > Rodentia > Muridae > Psammomys > Psammomys obesus. The sequence goes on along the minus strand of NW_026596443.1, from coordinate 5,550,484 downwards.
TCTGCCAATAAGTTGCATGGAATTTTTCCACAGTCTCCTTAGGTGACCCCATGTAAGATTTTGAAGTTTTTGAGGTCAGGAAGCTTATAAATATTCAGCACTCAGTGACTCATTTCCAGGGCTGTGGTGGCGTAATTATAGAATAATTCTAGTTAGCCATCAATGAAAATATTCTGACTTCAGCTAATATTAGAATGCTTTTTTCCCTTATTATCTTTCCTTTGTTTTTGCATATGTTCCTAACTCAGAATGCCACCTAATGAGAAGCAGACGAATCAAAACAGCCAGAGGCAACACTATTTTCTTTCTCTATGGACACCATCAAGGTGAGTTCACAACTTTAGAGGAGATATGAACACGTGGAAATTATACTTTAAAATTTCAGTGTTTTGGCCCAAACAACATCTGTAATTAATACTCTAATTGTCCTTGGAATGGTACTCTTCATCCTACACTCACCTCCAGTGGGGAGAGCCACGTAATAAAAGCTTGCCCAGTTCAGGTGTATCGATGCTCACAGCTCCCACTCAGCTCAGCAAGTCCTAGCCAGTGAAACACAGCTCAGGTATCCTTGTTGGAAGTTCTCAGGACAAATGTCTTTTTCCTTCGAGGCTATGAACATGGATCTACTGTGGACACGCTGTTACCGTTAAGGGGGCTTCTTTGAGGAAAATGGCAAAGGCGGGAGACCTTAATAGTGGGAAAAGAAAATGGGTGAAGTGGGTGAGGGGGAATGATCTTTGAACCCCTATTCCTGCAGGAATCTCATTGTGAACTCAAGATTTTGTTGTTGTCATTGTTGTTGTTATTATTACATAGAAAAATACATCCCTCATTGGCTTGTTATTATGAGATGGGTTTTCTGCTATTGCAAAATTAAAAATACATATTGCAAGTTACATGTTATATAAGAATATTACACACTATTATATATGTTCATATATAATAGTATATAATCATCCTACAACAATGTGCTCCAGTGAGCACGGAGAGCACCTGGAGGGCCCTCCCCAAAACAATCTCTCCCCAGGGTCAGTTCCACATATGGTGGCGTCTTCACCTCCACTGCTCCTCAAATATGCTGAGTATTGTCCTGCCTTTGTCAGCCACCGAGACTTCTTCAGGCTTTAAGACACAAACCTGATTAAGGAACTCCTCAACACTTTGCCTTACAATAAAACACAATGTCTCCTCAGGCATGTTTATAGTGTGAGCTACATTTTAGGCATCATGCTGAGAAAGGATGAACAAGATGTAATCCTGCCTCTAAACTGTGCCAAATCTTGCAGGACATAAAGATGTCTTGTGAACTTAGCTTATCTACAGCTACTCTTCACTTCTTACTTAGATTCTATTCCTTAGTCTTATTCAGCTCTCAGAAATTACTCAAATGTGCTCTGCTCCCACATCTTCCCTGGAAGACTTCCTTAAGCCTTGGGTGCCCATCTTCTATGTTGTTAAAAAGACCTGGGAGAGTTTCTTTCGGTCTTTCCAGCCCGTCAGCACTTAAATTCTGTGGTAGCCACAACATAGCATAAGCCAAGGATACATTACTCTGTTCTGATTATTGACATTCAATGTCCGGTACTTTGATTGTCTCCTTCACAAAATAAGAACCATGTAATTGAGTCATCTTTAAGAGAATTTAATTTCTCCCTGAAAGCACTTTATCCCTTTCCACAGAACACGTTTTCCAACATGTACTTTATTTTCTTGAGACAGGGTTCTCACTATGGAGTTGGAAATTTTCTGTCTCATCCTCCCTACTAACTGGAATTGCAGGCTACGCTGACATACCCAGTGTGTTGGGTTTCTTCTTGCTCCACTTGGGCTCCATTCTCTTTACTACTTAACATTTGCCAGCTGTTAAGTATTGAAAAATTATAATGAAAACAAAATAATCTTATTGTCTAGGAATGACACTAACTGGCAGGTCGATAGTCTTGAAAGTGAACAATATTGTTTCAATATTCTAGTTCTTCAGTAATGAAGTCTAGAAACACAAATTCTAAACCTTATTGCTTCCCTTCCTATAGTAAGCTCTTACGAGAATTAGGACTATCAGAAATGCACTCCTAGCAAAACCCTAAGGTAGCCATAACATGCTAGGTGGTCCACTTCTCTATCCATGCGTCCATCCATGCATCCATCCATCCGTCCATCCATCTGTACATCTACCTTCCTACCTACCTACCTACAATCCACCCAATAATGCTTTGTTGATTAACTTGTTTTATCAAGCTTTCTTTTAAAAAACCCTCAGGGCCTGACTTTTATTGCCTTGTTAAAAAGATAAAACCAAGAGTGATGGCCACACAAAGACTCATGCTCAGAGATTTTTTCCAGCCACTGAGCACATGAATAAATTATCAACGCACTCAGCAGAGGCCTCCTCTCCCACTTCCTAGAGAAAGTAATGTCATTAGACAGGCACTCCCTCCACTGTTCACTTCCACATTTGCCTTCAGGTCCACAGTCAGGAAGCGTGTCTCCAGATCAACTTTGCCTTCACAAAGCTGTCTGCCTCCAGCTAACACTCATTCCATATCTTTATTAACTCCAACCACTCCCTCCACTGAACTGTCCACATCAGGAGTGGCTGTCACTTAACCTGGTGTCCTGGGTCTGCTGTATCTCATACAGATGGCATGTCATCTGTTGATGAATGTCTGTGGAATAAATATATAAATCTCAATCACTACTTGCTCGTGATTTACATTTTTGGAGATACCAGAACACTGCTGATCTTCCATGAAAATGGCAGATTCATGGCTCTTCTATATCTGGATGATCCAGATAATAAAAACTTTTAGATTGCAGTCTTCTTACTTTCTTCACAGTGAATCCCTTACTGTAGCCTCTGAAGGCTCAAAAGATGCTCCTGCTTCAGAAAATGCCTGCATATGTTCATCCTTCTTCAGAATGCCCTTCCGCAAGATTTTTCCTCAGCTGCTCCCTCACTGCCTCTTACTCTTGCCCTGATTTGATGTCATCTATAGTTTAATTTATAAACCATTATTTTAGTGATTTATTTATTTATTGTGTGGGTCTTATAATAGTGTGCATATAAATACAAGTTTTATAGATATTTTGTCCATTTTATTTCTTTATTTCTCACTCTTGGAATGGTACCTGCCACATAGCTGTGCTGTATTCTTATCTCAAGTTATTTCACAAATATTTATGAAGAAAAGAATGTATGGCATGAAATACTGAAAGAACAATTAGTGCAATGAGTATGACAAGCAGGAGCTTCAACTTTACAAAAAATATATTTACTTTAACTGTATGCATGACTTTTATAGTATATTCGTTTTTGTTAGTTGAGACAAAGAATGTGTATATAGTATATTCTTATATATTGTATTCTTACAATTTACAGAATAAATTATAGACATCTAAAAGAAATGAGTTACACTTTCTATTTATTTTGTGTGTGTTGTCAGAAGTACCCTACTCAGAACAAAATACTCAGAATTGTTCTAATAATTGCATAAAAGTATACATGTCAGAAGACGATCCTTGATTTCATGACTATGTAAGAAGTTTTTGTCCTATTGTCCTCAATACAATAGCTCAGAAATATCAATGAAAATATTTCAAGGATGAGAGCAGACACACAGAAAGTAGTTAGGAGGTTAACAGCTAACAGTTATTCAGGCACAGCAAATAATTACTTGAACTAAGAGGAGGCAGATGAAAGCAGCTTCTATGACCGAACTAAATAGAGGAGGATTTCTTAGATCTCAGGTAAAGGAAGATGGAAGGGATCAGGAGAAACTAAGGGAGCTGTCATTGTTTGGTGCCACTCTGATCCTGAGAGGAGAGAGGGTGAGGAGGTTGGTAGAAGTGCCCCAGACTGTCAGGCAGTCAAAGAAATGTTCAGTAAGGCCATCAAAGAGACCTCAAGCTAGAGTGAGCTGTCAGAGGAGTTCTGTGTCTCCCAGAAATGGGGCTGACTTAGTGCAGGTTCAGCACTTGATATATTGTGTGAAGAATTTGAGGTAAGGATGGGCATAGCTGAACACTATGGAGACATTTGCAGTTTTGGAACAAAGCTGCTGTACTTATTACTTTTATATGTGAGCAAACTCTTGTAAAGCACAAGGTAGGGGAAAAAGAGTTTGTGTGGTTCACGATTTTAAAGTTATGGTGTTTTGAATAAAGAGCTCTCATAGGCTCATGGGGAGGGGGCACTATTAGGAGGTGTGGTCTTATTGGAGTAGGTGTGGCCTTGTGAAGGATGTCTGTCAGTGGGCAGGTGCTTTGAGGTTTCTGAAGCTTAAGCCAGGCCCAGAATATACCCCTCTCTTCCTGCTGTCCACTAATCCAGATGTAGAAGTCCTTCTCCATCTCCATATCTACCTGCATATTGCCATGCTTCCTGCTGTGATGACAATGGACTTAACCTCTGAACTGTAAACTGTAAGAAGTTGATCACAAAGGACCAAATTTTCATGCAATGTGAATTGCCTGTAATAATGGTGATGTTTTCTGATGCACCAAACCATAGCCTAGGCATGCACTGCGCTTTATCAACAAGTTGTATTGTGAAATCAGGCAGGCACAGAATTTAAGGCACAAATATTTTACATGAGAGAGTGACCCAGAATTTTATGGCTACTGTCTTTGCCAGACTCTCTGTCTCTTGACTCTCAGCCCACATCTGTGACCTCATGGGAAATGTGTTATAACCAGCTGACTAAAGAGCAAAATTGTCAGAATTTGTTTCAGATGCTTCCACATGATAATCAGCAGATCCAAAAAATAAGCAGCTACAGTACTACAGTCATTCAGAAATAGGTCTTAAGATAGGAAAACTTTAATTTGATCATAATTTCAAGGAGTGCAGTATTTGATCATTTGTTTTCAGTAAGACCTAGCTAGAGGTGCAGAACTATCCTGATTCTTGTTCAGAAGCTAGCAGTGTGGCTAAATGGTCAAGAGCACAGAAACGGAAGTATTGGCAACTTGGGGATTGGTGATATTTTGTGCAGCCATGCAGTAGTGTAATTCTCAGTAATAAAACAAGCTGTTAAGCAGACAACAGCAAGGATGACTCTCAAAGTAATTATTTTGAGAAGTTTAGGTAATATAAAAGACATAAGACTGATTCATTTGGATAGCGATGTAGAAAAGGCAAATTGTAGGGACAAAATAATTACCAATTGTTACCAAAGCTCAGTGTATAAAAGAGGTTACAAAAACAAACCAACAAACAAACAACCCAAGAGGTATCAAAAGTGTGATAAAATTGTTTCACATCTTTGTTTGTAGTGGAAGCTAACAACTATCAATGTTTGTTAGAAAAATAAAACATCTGAATAATGGTGAATTAACTATGTAATGCATTTCAGTAATTAAAAAGAATGTAACTTGAATGTATTAACACCTGACATATTATACTTTGTACCAATATCCTTCCTTACACCCTATCTAAGCTTCAGGGATCTCTACCAAAAAAAGGGCAAAAAAAAAAAGGAAGACTTGGACAATATGAAGAAGGACTGCACAATGCTATTTCCAGAGCATGGCACAGCCAATGCCATCAGGACTTCAAAGCAGCTGCGGGTTCCTGCAAGATCTACAAAAACACTGTCATACCAACGGTCAGTAATGGATCATTGCAGGACTGGGATCTTCCACATCAGAGAGGGGTTCTTAGGACCCTAATCCTTTCTGCTGGAAAACTGGCTACTGATAAATTCTGAGGGAGGGACAGGGATTGTTACCAGTTATGTACCCACAGAGTAGTTTACCAGGTTCTAATGGGTAGTTTAAAACCCATAGCCACACAGACAATCTTAGTTAATCTCAGTGGATCTAAAAAGGGAAAAGGTAAAAAGAAAGACGTGGTTGTGAGAAAAGGAATTATAGATGGAGAGGGGGTCACAGGAATGGAAAGGAGATTAGAGGGTAAGGCCAGAATACATTTTATACATATGTTAAATTATCAAAAAAAATCCCTATATATTAAATAATAAATACTTAAAAATCAATTATCTAAAGTTTTGACTTGAGGAGTGAGGTGAATAAGATCAAATAAAATTCAGTGTCATATGAAGACAGGAAAACACAAAGAACAATTTCATGGAAGAGAAAATGGGAAATAATTAATGAAGCCATAGTCTAGTTCTTTGAGATTAACAACACTGATAAACTTCTAGTCAACAGATCCAGATATAAGAGTAAAGATACAATCAACCAATATGGTAGCTCCTTGCTCCTAGATGATAGATATTCCTCCGCAATCTGCAGGTACCTGGATAAAGATATAATCAAACCTGATATATACTGTTTTTTTTTTTTAGTTTTATAGGTTTTATTCTTTTTTTATTAATTACACTTTATTCATTTTGTATCCCCCCCACAAGCCCCTCCCTCCTCCCCTGCCGATCCCACCCTCCCTCCCCTTTCTGCATGCATGCCCCTCCCCAAGTCCACTGATAGGGGAGGTTCTCCTCTTCTTTCTGATCTTAGTCTATCAGTTCTCATCAAAAGTGGCTGCATTGTCCTCTACTGTGGCCTGGTAAGGCTGCTCCCCCCTCGGGGGGAAGTGATCAATGAGCAGGCCAATCAGATTATGTCAGAGGCAGTCCCTCTTCCCATTACTATGTAACCCACTTGGACACTGAACTGCCATGGGCTACACCTGTACAGGGGTTCCAGGTCATCTCCACGAATAGTCCTTGGTTGGAGTATGAGTCTCTGGGAAGTTCCCTGTGTTCAAATTATCTTGTTCTGTTGCTCTCCTTGTGGAGTTCTCGTCCCCTCCAGCTCTTACTATTTCCCACTTCTTACATAAAATTCCATTCACTCTGCCCATCAGTTGGCCATCAGGCTCAGCATGTGCTTTGACAGTCTATACTGCAGAAGCTTTCAGAGGCCCTCTGTGGCAGGTTTCTTTTTTTTTTTTTTTTAAGATGAAACATACATTTTAATGAACAATTTTCAGGAAAACTAAACAACACATTTCACAGGGTAGGCTTTGTCCTCAGTGTGGTATCTCCAGTGCAGCTTTCGGTGACCGCAGAGAGGTTTTCAGCATGTTAGAACCCCTGCTTTTGGCTCACCATTCTGAATTCAATATATGCTATAATAACTCAGAATACATTAGAAGACATAATTGTAGATTTGTGGCAATCTCATAGTTAGGAGATATAGTCTCTACTTGAGTAAGAATAAGGTTATATTTGACTAGGAAAAATAGGTAATGAGAAGAGCATTTGAAAAAATACTAGGTTCAATAAATATATAGCTTTTGGTGGGGAGCTAAGCTATAGCATCTCTCTGAAGAGAAATTAACAATATTTGACAAGATTTTTAAAAGAATATATAACTTAACCTAATATTTCTACTTTCAGAAGTGAGTTTTACAAATAAATTTGTGTATCTAAGAATAGATGTAAGCACACAGCTAACACTGACACATTGGTGGCAGAAGCAGAAATGGTCAGACCTGACAGAAATGTTCATCGGTAGAAGACTCATTACACCCAAAGCTTGATATACATTGCAATTGCTAATAAGAGTACATTTTAAGTAGCAGGATACTAAAGCTGATAAAAGATAATAGCACACAAAACAATATTACCCTTAAGATGCTTTTGCTTAGTCAAAATAGCTAAGCTGGAAGTTTAACTGAGAATGTTCTTGATGATATAATTCTAATGATGGAAGTCCTCAAGAGATGTTCTCTCCGAAAATTCATAAAGGGAAAAGAAAGCTTTGGCGTTTTTAGTAAGATATTCTTTCTTTATCCTAGTTGCTCAAAAATATAGAAGCCATTGTAATGAAATTTCATAGATGTGTTTAAAGTTAATAATCAGTTGACTTTTAATTAATCAAAAGGGAATATGGTTGAGATTTTCCAGAGATCATTTAGAAGACAATTCTGTCTAGCCACCACCTGGACAATAGAAAGTTTGAGCAGTAATTGTGATATTCTTATCTGGTTTCCCTTTTTGCCTTCACTATTTTTCTTATAACTGATTTTTTATTAAGTGACACAACTATGTAAGCAAATTGAACTTAATCCATATTGCAATGTGTATATGCAAAAGTTTGTACATGTATGCAATGGTATACATATTATATTACATATATAGTATAGTAAAATTTGACCATGACTAAAAACATATAGAATTTAAATATACATTTAAATCAATATGCTCTGTTAAGAAAATTTATGCACTAAATATTCTGTGGCAGGTTTCAAGGTTGTTTCCTGTTTTCTTCTGGCTTTCAGAGGCCCTCTGTAGCAGGTTCCGAGGTTGTTTCCTATTTTCTTTTTCTTCTGATGTCCATCCTCTTTGCCTTTCAGGATAGGGATTGAACATTTTAGTTAGGGTCCTCTCTTTTGCTTAGTTTGTTTAGATGTACAGATATAGTGGGTTTATTCTATATTGTATGTTTATATGAGTGAGTATATACTATGTGTGTCTTTTTGCTTCTGGGACAACTCACTCAGGATGATCCTTTCCAGGTCCCACCATTTACCTGCAAATTTCATGATTTCCTTATTTTTCATTGCTGAGTAATACTCCATTGTATAGATGTACCACAGTTTCTGCATCCATTCTTCAGTTGAGGGGCATCTGGGTTCTTTCCAGATTCTGGCTATTACAAATAAAGCTGCTACAAACATGGTTGAGCAAATGTCTTTTTTGTGTACTTGCGCCTCTTTTGGGTATATGCCTAGGAGTGGTACGGCTGGATCTTGAGGAAGCACTATTCCTAGTTGTCTGAGAAAGCGCCAGATTGATTTCCAGAGTGGTTGTACCAGTTTACATTCCCACCAGCAGTGGAGAAGGCTTCCTCTTTCTCCACAACCTCTCCAGCATGTGTTGTCCCTTGAGTTTTTCATCTTGGCCATTCTGATGGGTGTAAGGTGAAATCTCAGGGTTGTTTTGATTTGCATTTCCCTAATGGCTAATGAGGTTGAGCATTTCTTTAAGTGCTTCTCTGCCATTCGATATTCCTCTACAGAGAATTCTCTCTTTAGCTCTGTTCCCCATTTTTTAAGTGGATTACTTGGTTTATTGCTTTTTAGCTTGTTTAGTTCTTTATATATATTGGATATGAGTCCTCTGTCAGATAAAGGGTTGGGTTTTTTTTTTTTCTGTATACTGCCTTAGGGTTATCATTGCAGTGATGAAACACCATGACCAAAAACCAACATTGGAGGCAACCAACATTAGGGTTTATTTGTCTTATACATTTGCATTAGGTAGTCTATCATTGAAGGAAATCAAGACAAGAGCTCAAATAGAGAAGGAACATGGAAGCAGAAGCTGATACAAAAGCCATAGAGGGGTGTTGATAATGGCTTTCCAAACCTCCATGACTTGTATAGCCTACTTTCTTAGAGAACCCAGGACAATTAGTGTAGGAGCAGCATCACCACAATGGACCGGGCCCTTCCACATTGATCCCTCACTAAGTAATTGTCCTAAAGGATTGCCTGCAGCCTGATCTTATGGAGGCATTTTTTTCAATTGAAGCTCCTTTGTTTCAAATGACTCTAGCTTGTGTTAAGTTGACATAAATTTAGCCAGCACATATACATATATACAAAAAGACTAATTTATGAAGTAGGCACAGTGCTAACAATAATGATAAAATAGAATATATTAACTTGCTCTAATAAAAGTTGCAGGAAGGAGGTTTCTCATGAAAGAGTAAAGAAAAATATTGGCATTCTGGACTGTGGCTAACCAGAGGAACTAAAGGGGGAACATGAAAAGCTGCTGAGAAGAAAGGACAATTGTACCAAGGGGAAAAGATAGATAGTAAGGTCATATTGTAAAGAAAAAAATCATATCCATAATTTCAACAACATGGAGAATGGAGAATTTTCTTTGACAGAGTATAATACAAAGTTCAGTCAAGAAAAACCTGATAATCTATTAGAGAAATCAAACCACAATTTATAATCTTCTAAGAAAGAAAAGTAAGACTTCACTGGTGAATTTTACCAAGTGTTTAAAGAAGAAATAACACCATTTTTACATAGCTGCTTCTATGAAATTGACAAAGAGAAATACTACCCAGAAATATAAACTAGATGATCAATATTCCCAGGAAGAATATAGACCCACTTTCTCATGATCACAGGTGCAAGCTCTAACATTTTAATGATAAAATCCAACATTAGCTAAAACTCTAACAGTTAGAAACTGTGACAATTTTTCCACTAATTAATTAATTTATTAATTAATATACTTTACATCCTGATCAGAACTTCCCCCCTCCTTCCTTCCAATCTCTCTTCTCCCCCCTCACCTGTGTCACCCTTCCTTTCTCCTCAGAGTAGGAAAGACTTCCCACGGGAATCAACCAGCCTTGGCATATCAACTTGTAGTAGGACTGGTTGCATCTTCTCCTCCTGGAGTAGACAAGACTGTCCAGTTAGGGAAAAGGGATCCAAAGGCAGGCAACAGAGTCAGAGACAGCCTCTGTTCCTGTTGTTAGAGGTCCCACATGAGGACCAAGCTGTTTTTCTGCTACATATGTGGGGAGGAGGCCAGGCTGTCCCATGGATGCTCTCTGGTTGGTGATTCAGTCTCTGTCAGCCACTATGAGCCCAGGTTAGTTGATTCTGTAGGTTTTCTTGTAGTGCCTTGACCTCTCTGGCTCTTTTGATCCTTCCTCTCCTACTTCTACTAGATTACTTGAGCTCCACCATGTCCTGACCATCTTGCCTCATCTTCACCAGGCCAAGCTATGGGCAGATATCTGATTAAATGATCCAGTGGGTGTTGAAAGTTAGTACACTGTTCCAGGAGTGCACTTGAAGTAGTAAAGGGCCCTTCCCCAACATAGGTGGGTATCTCCCTCTTCTTTGAATGTCTGAGTACACCACAGTAGTGTGCAAGACTTTCTCTTAGTGTGACTGCTTGAACTGAAAGGTCAGTCTTCTTTTGCTCTTAATCCATTAGCCCTCCTCCTTTTTGAGTTACGTCATCATTATCTTAGGTTGTAGACAGAAAGTCTTAAGACTTCTCAGCCTATATAGTCATGTTAGCCAATTATATATTATATGGCTCTCTATGTATATAGTATATACAATATATATACATATATGTGTGTATACATATAATACATATATATACACATAGATATATGTGTGTATGTACATACATACATATATATACATACTGTCTGTGTGAATAGGCCTAACATTAAAAAACATCTATAAAAATCCTGCAATAACATTTTATTAAATAATTTGAAAATTATGGTTTTTCTCCCTGATACCAGGCAATCTGTTCTTATGACTTCCATTTAGTATTATACAGGACAACCTAACCACTGAAATAAAGAACAACAAAATTTTCTATTTGGTAATAGAAAAATAAATCTATACTTTTTCATGGCTATTTTAATTCACTCTTAAAAATCATCAAGGTATTAAAATCTGCTCCTTATATATAATAATTCCTGAACAGAGCTTCAGAGTACATGGTTAATTAATGTACAAAAATCAAGTGTACAATAAACAAGTAGAAAAGAAATTTAAATCAAATACCAGTTAAAATAACACACAAAAAATATCAAACACTTAAAATATATATACAAATATAACAAATAGAAGCAGAAAGGTGGGTCAATGGAACCAAATAGAAGACCCAGAAATAAACCCACACACCTATGAATACTTGATTTTTGACAAAAAAAAAAAGCCAAAACCATTCAATGGAAAAAAAGACAGCATCTTCAAAAAATGGAGCTAGTCCAACTGGATGTCTACATGCAGAAAAAATGAAAATAGATCTATATTTATCACCCTGCACAAAACTAAAGTCCAAGTGGATCAAAGACCTCAACATAAAACCAGATACTCTAAATCTGTTAGAAGAAAAAGTGGGGAACAGCCTAGAACTCATTGGCACAGGAGACAAGTTCCTGAACAGAACTCCAACAGCACAGGCTCTAAGAGCAACAATCAATAAAGGGGACCATATGAAACTGAAAAGCTTCTGTAAAGCAAAGGACACTGTCATCAGTACAAAACGACTGCCTACAGATTGGGAAAGAATCATCACCAACCCTTTATCTGACAGAGGGCTAATATCCAAAATATATAAAGAACTAAAGAAATTAAAAAGCAATAAATCAAGCAATCCAATTAAAAAATGGGGTTTGGAGCTAAACAGAGAATTCTCTGTAGAGGAATAGAGAATGGCAGAGAAACACTTAAAGAGATGCTCAACATCCTTACCCATCAGGGAGATGCAAATCAAAACGACCCTGAGATTTCACCTTACACTCATCTGAATGGCTAAGGTTAAAAACTCAAGTGACAACACATGCTGCAGAGATTGTGTAGAATTGGGAACCCTCCTCCATTGCTGGTGGGAATGTAAACTTGTACAACCACTCACTTTGGAAATCAATCTGGTGCTTTCTCAGACAACTAGGAATAGTGATTCCTCAAGATCCAGCTATACCACTCCTAAAGAAGCTCAAGTACACAACCAGGACATTTGCTCAACCATGTTTGTAGCAGCTTTATTTGTAATAACCAGAACCTGGAGACAACCCAGATGTCCCTCAACGGAGGAATGCATACAGAAATTGTGGTACATTTACACAATGGAATACTACTCAGCAATCAAAAATGAGGAAATCATAAAATTTGCAGGCAAATGGTGGGATCTAGAAAAGATCATCCTGAGTGAGGTTTCTCAGGAGAAAGATGCACACGGTATATGCTCACTTATATAGACCTATAAGATAGGATAAACATACTAAAATATGTACACCTAAAGAAGATAAACAAGAAAGAGGACCCAGAGTAAGATGACCAATCTGCTCTTAGAAAGACAAAGGGGATGGACATGGGAAGTAGGAGAAAACAAGTAACAGGACAGTAGCCTATCACAGAGGGCTTCTGAAAGACTCTAACTAGCAGTGTATCAAAGCAGATACTGAGACTCATAACCAAACCTTCAGCAGAGTACAGGGAATCATATGAAAGAAGGGGGAGTTAATATGACCGGGAGAGGACAGGAGCTCCACAAGGACAAAATATATCAGGGCACGGGGGTCCTCTATGAGATCGTTTCTCCAACCAAGGACCATATAAGGATATAACCTAGAACCCCTGCTTGGATGTAGCCCATGGTAGCTCAGTAACCAAATGCATCTCTTAGTAAGGGGAACAGGAACTATTTCTGACATGAACTTAATGACTGGCTCCTTTACCTCCCCCACCCCCCGAGGGAGGAACAGTCTTGCTAGGCCACAGAGGAGGACATGGCAGCCAGTCCTGATGAGACCTGATAAGCTAGGATCAGATGGAGGAGAGGAGAACCTCCCCTATCAGTGGACTTAGAAAGGGGCAGGGAGGAGATGAGGGAGGAAGAGTGGGATTGGGAAGGAATGAGGGAGGGGGCTATGGCTGGGATACAAAGTAAATAACCTGTGATTAATATAAAAAATAATAATAAATAAACAAAAAAAACAAAAACAAAAAACAAATGTAACAAATAATTTGAAAAGTACATTCTATTTTGAAAATTCCTAAACATTAGTCATAGAGTTCGAAACCTTAGTGAATGAAAGTATATTATCATGGTCATGAATTAGAAAAGTGAAATATTTTAAAATGTCATTTTTCTTCCTTTTGCTGCAGTCAGTCAATGCGATCAAGGTCAAAGTCACATTTCTTATATACCCCGGGCCCTCCTTCCCAGGATGGTACAGACCACAGTGAGCTGAGCCCTCCCACAGCAATCAGCAATTATGAAAATGCCCCACAGATATGTCCATCCACAGGTCAATTTGATAGAGGCACTTCATCAGTTGAGATTCCCTCTTCTCAGCTGTGAAGTTGAAACTTAAGCTAACTAGGTAACTGCGGTAAATTTTTTTGTGTTGAAAATAAACTGTTTTTCTCATACAATATATTCTGATCATGATTCCCCCCCAAGTCGTCCCAGATCCTTCTCACTCCCCCACCCATTCCTTTCTCTATCTCTCATTAGAAAACAGGCATCAAAAAACAAATAATGAAATAAATAAACACCAGAATAGGCCAAAACAAACAGAAAAAAAAAAAAAACAGGAAAAGCACAAAAACCACTTACAGACGTAGGTATAAACACATTGACATACACAGAAGTCTCATAATAAAGTAGGAAGCCGTAGGGAACCTGTAAGTGGGGGAGGGGCCCAAACAAAGAACTATGGGACGGAAAACCTCCACAAATACCACAGAGTTCATTTTGTGTTGGCCATCAACTATGTCATTTGCCACACTTTGTCAGCTTTGATGTACGAGTTTGTCAATTTACACCACAACCTTCTCTTTCTTCTTTGTACCCAAGAACTTCTGGTAATATCATATTAAATGTCCTGCTGTCCTTAAAATATTCAACCCCTTTAAAGAACAATGTCTCTTTAAATATCCAGTCTCTTAACTAAAGGCTCCTATAAAATCAAAAGCAAGGAGGTCCCCCCTATTAGTGGACTTGGCAAGGGGCACGGTGGAGATGAGGGAGGGAGGGAGGGACTGGGAGGGAATGAGGGATCAGGAAACGGCTGGGATACAGAGTTAATAAAATGTAACTGATAAGAAAAGAATAAAATTAAAAAAAAAAAAAAAGAAGACCAACAGAGCCAACTAATCAGGGCCCAGAGGGGCTTGCTGAGACTGAAGCATCAACTAAGGATCTTGGAGGAACTGGACCCAAGCCCCCTACAAAGATGTGGCAGATGGGCAGCTTAGGCCTCATGTGGGTCCTCTAGTAAGGGAAGTGGGACTGCATTGAACAGGGACTCACTTGCCAGCTTTGTGATCACTTTCCCCTGGTGGAACTGCCTTGCCAGGCCACAGGGAAAGAGGAGATGCTCAGACCTGATAAACTGATGAGCTGGGGTGGATGGGAAAAGGGAGAGGGGAGGAAAAGCGAAAGGGTCTGGGAGGAGGGATGGGGCTACAAAAAAGATGTAAAGTGAATAAAAATAAAAACTAGTAAAAAAAAAATCAAAAGCAAGTTATATAATTTCTTACTACTAATGGAATAGTCAGAACACGAAAACAATCATCCTCAGGCAAAACCAAACTCCAACAATGTAAAATAGTTGGGTGTATGATGTATGGAACTCCTCATCTTCCGGCTGCCCAACAATTTAGGCACCTTCACTTCTCTGGCACTGCTGTCCTTAAACGCAGCCCATCTCGTCGACCTGGGCTAGCTTCAGCCCACAGCTTCCACTGGCCTTTTGACTACCTGTGGCCCTGGCAGTTTCAGTGCCCTGGGTCTTTACTGTAACTGCTGCAGTGGCTGTACCAGTGGCCTTTTCTGGCCTTCCATGACACCAAGCCGGAGCTTCCCTCCATGGCCATTTCAATACCAGGGCTCCACTGAAACTAAGGCTGCGGCTGACCCTATCCAGAAAATTTCCTCTCAGCAACGCTGGGTTTTCTTCATCCCAGCTGACCTCTCAGCCCTAGGTAACTAGCATCAATTGTCCCAGAAGCGAAAAGGTTTCATTTCAGTGGGGCTGGTCTCTTGCTACTTACAGTTGATTCTTCAACCCCAGCTAACCATAACTCATAGATACTTAATTCAAAATATTCCTTAAATACCTCCGGTGGCGTCTTTGAGAGGCTTTCAAACTCCTTTCCAGAACTGTGAGCTAGACTTCCATTGTCTGCGTTGCTCTCAGCTATGTTTTTCAAGTCCCTACATAGCTCACTAAGCTCTAAGTGTTTAATAAGTTTTCCAGCCCACAGTTCAAAATGCCACCCTAATTCTTTGCCAAAACATCATGGTCATGTTTACCACTGCCAAACACCAGGATATTGGGATCATAAAGAAATAGAAAACCTGAACAGATCCATAAAAAAAAAAAAAGATTAAATCAGTAATAGTGATTTTTTAAAAAGCTATATTTCATGGGAATAGTCAACTAAATATTTCTTAAATAATCAACTATCTTCTTAAAGTTTTTTGTTACTCTCCTCTCAAAGAGGAATAAATATTTTTAAACTTATTTCATGAGGCTCTAATCACTCTGATACTTAAGCCATATAAAAACACTACAAGAAAACTGTAATCCAGTAACTAAAAATAAATGCAAAAATATTTGCATTTCACAATATTTCTGAGTAAAATACTAGCAAGCCAAGTTCAGCAACATATCAAAAGGAATACTTACCCTGACAAAATGAAATTTATCCCGAGAAACATGTAGGCTTAACATATACAAATTAATCAATATGATACACCACATTAACAGAATGAAAATAGAAATGGCATTAACACCTCAGTAAATGGAACAAAAGCATTTGATGAATCCTAGCACTGCTTCATGATAAAATTCTCAATGGTCAGCATGCTGAACATATCTAAGGACTACTTATGAAAAGACCAAGGTGATATGATAACCAATGTAGAAAATACAAAAGCTAAGATATGGTGCAAAGCAGAGTTGCCCACTCTTGCCACATTTGTTCAACAAAGTACTCTAGGTTTTTAGCAAAAGAATCATAGGAGAAAAATTAGTGATAAGCAAATCAGTACAAGAGAAGTAAAATGATTTGTTTGGAGCTAACGTGAACTGGTGTTTCTAAAGACTCCCAGCAAAAATAAAAGTTTTAGAATAAACATTTACAATTAATAATAAAGTTACAGTATACAAAGTCCATATATAATATGTGATTGCCTTGTATATTAACAAAACTTAACAGAAGATGACCTATCTGAAAAAGCTATTCATGATGTAAAAATTAAATCTAATATTCAATGCAGCCACTCCTGATGAGATCTGATAGATTAAGATCAGAAGGAAGGAGAGGAGAACCTCCCATATCAGTGGACTTGGGGAGGGGCATGCATGAAGAAGAGGAAGGGAGGGTGGGATTGGGAGGGGAGGGGGGGCTTATGGGGAAATACAAAGTGAATAAAGTGTAATTAATAAAAGTTAAAAAAAATAAAATAAATTTAACTAGGAAGGTAAAAATCTGCAAACTAAAAACATAAAACATTTAAATAATTAATAAAATAATTTAAGTAATTTATAAAATTGGAGAACTTATTCTATATTCATGAAGAATTGATATTGTTAAACTTCACATATGGCCCCAAATGATATATAGAGTCAATGAAGTGACTGTAAAAATGGAGGAATGGGGCTCAGTTACAGAATGGCTGTCAGCATGAGGGAGCTCCTACGTTCAATCACTGTAAATAAATAAGCAAAGTTTTAAAACATAAAATCTCAATGTCATTTTGAAGGAATGTCTTCTGAAGGAAGACACTTCAAAAATTTATATAGAACCAAAAAAGACTGAATAGTTTATACTCTTGACAAAAAAAGAGCATATAGGGAACAAGACAGGAGCCTACCACAGAAGGCCTCTGAAAGACTCTACTCAGCAGGGTATTAAAGCAGATGCTGAGACTCATAGCCAAAGTTCGGGCAGAGTGCAGGGAATCTTAGGAAGGAAGGAGGAGATAGAAAGACCTGGAGGGGACTGCAACTCCATAAGGAGAGCAACAGAACCAAAAAATCTGGGCCCAGGGGTCTTTTCTGAGACTAATACTTCAAGCAAGGACCATGCATGGAGATAACCTAGAACCCCTGCACAGATGTTGCCCATGGCAGCTCAGTCTCCAAATGGGCTTCCTAGTAAGAGGAAAAGGGGCTGTCTCTGACATGAACTCAGTGGCTGGCTCTTTGATCACCTTTCCCTGAGCGGGGTCAGCCTTACCAGGTCACAGAGGAAGACAATGATGAGACCTGATAGTCTTGGGTCAGATGGAAGGGGAGGAATTCCTCCCCTGTCAGTGGACTGGGGAAGGGGCATGAGAGGAGAAGAGGGAGGGATGGCAGGATTGGGAGGGGCCGAGGGAGGGGGCTACAGCTGGGCTACAAAGTGAATAAATTATAATAAATCAATTTTAAAAATTTAAAAACAGAGCAAAGTTGGAAAATCACACTTTTTGATTCCCTATAGAGTTTCAATAATCCAAATAGCTTGTTACCAGCATTAATACAGATAAGCAAACCATGCAGGAAGTCTAGAAATAAACTCACATTTATTTGTCTATAACCAACTCCAACAAAGTGTATGTGGCCAACAAATGTTCAGCAAGAGCACAAATAACACACAAAGGAGACTGGACAATCTTGTCAGCTAATTCTTCTGGGGGAACTGGATATCCACATGCAAAATAATGAAATTGGATATGTTATGCATAAAAATCAACACAAAATGGAATAAAGATTTAAATATTGGGCCAGAAAAAGCAAGGCTCCTACAAGGAAATAGAAGAAAGGTCTCTTGACATTGGCCTTGCTTGTGGTTGGTTTGGATATGACCACAAATGCTGGGAGACAAAAATGAAAACAGACAAGCGGTACTGCATCAAACTAATAGTATCGGCCCTGAAATGGTCATTATCAAAAATGTGCAAAACAGCCTAAGGAATTAAAGAAAATGCTTCTAAAACATCCATCTGATAGAGAGCTAATGTCCAAATTGTACAAGGAACGTCTACAATTCAATAGAATCTTTAAACAATTAACGGACCAAAGTGACATTCATTCCACAAAGGTAATATGTAAAAAGATGGTTCTTGTGATTAGTCACCAGGGACAGCAAATTAAAACCAAAGAAATATTACTACAATACCTGTTAGAGTGGTTATGATCAGAAGATGAGATAGTAACTTTAATGAGTATAGAGAATCAATGGAGAATCATATGCCTTTGGTGGGAACATAGAATAGGACATCCATTGTGAAAACATTATAGAGGTTCTCAGTAAAAATGATGAAAAAGAAAAGATATATAGAACATGGAGTTCACAAATACTGTAGCTGAAGTGGTGAGGGAATGAATAAGGTGTAGTCTTGGATAGTTCCAGAAAACTGTTAAGCCGGGCACCATATCCAAGCCAGAAATATGACCTCAGAGATTGCTCAGTCCTTCCCTCACCTCGAGGTTGCAGCAGGATTAATCTAAATGATTTTTTTTTTTTTTTTTGTCATTCACAGATACTATTTTGGCGGCAAGTCACAGACCAAGATCTCCACAGAGCAGGAAAGGAAGTTGAGAGCGTGCAGACTTTTGGAGCTGGACAAATCTTGAGGGTTTGATTAACAGCATGTTCTTATTTGTGGAACTCATTGTGAGAAGTTTTGGAAGAGTCTTCCTGTATACAGAAGAACACAATGAGAAGATGCATGCCGCCTAAGGCTTTAATCTGATACACACCAGTGAGAGAAGTGTTGGTATAATGTTCTTGAGAAATGTATAAAATTTACCCTTGTTCTTTCAAATGTTGATTTCCCTACACCACTATCTGGTTTCAATCTGGACATTGCATTATGCTGTTTATTCTAAGCGTCACCTGTCTCAAGTTTGTGTAAACATGTCACCATTTGTTCTTTGCATTGTCAATAAAACAACCAGCCAATGATGAGCAATGGAGAGAATAGGTCAGGACATCCTGGTCCAGAGGGAAGGAGGAGGTGAGTGGAAGGAGTCAGAGAGGAGAGATCAGCAGGAAAGGACTTGAAACCAGGAGGAGGGATGAACCATACCTAAGATATGATTAAACACAAGTATAATGTGGGAAATCTGAATGGAGGAAAACTATGCAGGCTTGGAGGTTTAGGATAAAGTAACTATTGCCAGCTTTGTGCTCTAGGTTAATTAAATAAATCCTAGTAGTTTCTGTGTGGTGATTTTGATGTACAGCTGGTTTAGGAATGACCACTGTTTAAGTAAAAGATAAATCGATATTAAATATTAATAACCCACCTACAACAGAGAAGACTTCCAGTTACTGAAGTTATATGAACAGAGAAAGGCTCACCACAGGTTTGGAGACCCCCATCTCCACCTACAGCTATCATCTACCTCTGACAATCATGAGTGTCCTTACCTTCTCTCCAAACCTCTATTCTTTTTTTTATTGGCTATTCAGTACAAGGGCTTTGTAATATCCCATGACTGAAGCAACCTCTAGTCACACATTATCCACCTGGCACCTTCAAATTTTGTCAGATCCCATAATCTTTTTACCTGATCTGAGAAAGCACAATAGAGTGTTTCATAGCTATCCACATATTTATTCATATTTAGTATATAAAATATGCAGTTGGTCAGCCCAGGGGAAAGTTTATTTTTTAGCTGCTGCCAGTACCATTGATTGCCTTTATTCCTTGTACCAGTTCCCCAAGTGACTTTAGACTTCAGCAGGTTATGTCTTAGCCAATGTTCAATATTATTTCCCCAAATTAATAAAAGACTTCTCTCCATTTGAAGGGTATAATGTATCTGTGGTTTATGCCAACCCCTCTCCTAAATGTCAAAGAATTACCAATTGTGCCAAGATTCAACTCCTAGATATAAGTTCAGCTTCTCAAACTACAGCTCTTGGCAAAAATATTCTGAAATGTTATCTATTTTATAATAGTCATTATTAATAACTAAGGCAGTTCTTTATTGTAGTGTGTTTTCTTCCCGGCCCCAAGCTCCCGGAATAATGACTTATGCAACTCAAAATGTATTTACAAATACAAATACAAATAGCTAGGCTTTTCTCTAAATAACTCTTAACTTAAAATTACTCATTTATTCTAAATGAGTACATTCTGCCACCTGGATAGTTACCTCTGTTTAGATACCATGTGTTTATCCTCTTCACACATCTTTCCAGATGAATCTTCTGTGCCTGGCTTTATCCCAGAACTCTTTCTGCCTTCTGGATGTCCCACATTTTATTCTTCCCTATCTGATAGGCCATACCTTTTTTTTCATTGACAGGTATAGCATCCATACAATACACAAGATATTCTCTGTATAGCCCTTAATGCAGCAAATTAAAATATAGCTCAGTGATCCACCAAATCACTGTTTTGTGGACACATTAAAGGAAATAAATTCATATCTCAAAGGATTATCTTCACTCCCAGATCACTGCAGCATTCTACACAAAGTCATGGTATGGAAACATCTGTCAAAATATGGATAAAGAAATCATATCATGTATATGCATTTCACATATTCATGTGCTATATATATAATAAAATTATATGCTGCCATTTATCAAGGCCAAATCCAATCGTGTCATGTGCAGAAAAATGAAAGAAATCATTATGTTAAATGAACTAATCCATCCCCAGACGACAAGTACTATATGCTTCTCTTGCTTCAAGGGAGCTTAAGCATGGCAGTGAGTTACAAGATACAAATGAAGATAACCGGATGCCAATGATACAGATGTTAATTTGAATGAGTCTTGATATAAAGGAGAAGAAAAAAATTAAACAGACTCTGGATGGAGTAAAATATCAAGGGTTTTTTTTCTTAATAGAACATTTTATGAGGTTATATTCTGATTCATAGAAAAGGAGATTTTGCAGCTACATGGGAGCAGAAGCAGGGGCAGTATCAGGAGTGTCACCTACCATTGTTAGATAGCATGATGTTCTCACTTAATGGCTGTTTTCTTCATTGGGAAGGACTCTTCTGGTTACACTTCTCTGCAGTCACAATTCTCTAAGACCCCTGAAGCTATTGACTCAATATTGAAATTCCAACCCCACATTCACAATCACAACCTGCTATCACTTTGATGGTTTTCTGTATGCGTAGCTGATGGATTCTTCCTGACATATTGTTGGTCTGAAGGGTCAATTGTCTTCCAAGTAGGAATGGTGTGTCTGGCACTGTACAGACATGATAGGTCACAAGGAAACCTGGGGAACTGCTGAACTATAAACTGGACAAATACAGTGCGCCTTCAGAAGTGAGTATTTCTAACAGTTAACACAGTGAAAATTTCCTCACTTTCAGAACAACAGAAAATGTAACTACAAAGTAAGTTGACATTTTTAATCAAATCCTAGCAAAATAGAATTAATTTAAAAAACACTTAAGTATTTTTATGTTTATAACAACACTGTGAATATCATGATTAAAATGCAAAATGCAGCTTTTCATCATGCTTTTAATCCAACAACAAAATAAGTAATGCAGTATTTCAGTCTGTCATAGTTTTGTTTTGTTTTCTGCCAGTTTTGTTTTGTTTTTTTTTCATTTTGATTGAGTGTTAATTCTATCACATCTAACATACATGATGTGTTTTAGTTCTCTCACTGTGATAAGCCCTGCAGTAAGACGCAGTGCAGAGACTGTTCCATTTAACTCTGCATAAAATGACTCTATCCTTCAAGTTTCCAAATACAGTCACAGAATATGAAACTTCTGGCTGAAGATCTACTCTAATCAAGTTTACTCTGACCTCTTATTGGCATGTGTATGTGAAGACTGAGTTTCCAGCACTTCCTGGGCTCAGTAATTGGAAAATCCACAGTGTTCTTCAAGTCCCATTCCCCTAAAAGTTGACTTACCTTCAACAGAGATGTTAGTTAAGGCTATGCAGTGAGTAACTTGAACACACATTTATCATTTTTTTCTTGAAGGTAACTTTTAGAAGAAATTTTCCTGCCCAAAGTTTTTAGCAACATTAATAAGGACCAGCCCAGTTGAATCTTGTTCCTTGTAGACATTTCTGTGCTCTGTGTGCTGGATTGTGTGGATAGGGCATCTTCACATTGCATGTGTATGTGTGCATGCGTGTGTGTGTGTACACACATGTACGTGTGTGTGTGTGTGTGTGTGTGTGTGTGTGTGTGTGATACCTTGGTAGTTCGTGCCTTTAGCTTGTTTGCAAATTTTTAAAAAATGCAAAGTGGCCCTAACTTTTTAAGTTTTGTCTTAGCATTGCCTTTGCCATGTAATAAATAATAATCTGTAATAACAGTTACAGATCTTGTGTATATTGTAGCTTACAGGAAATCACTATGTGTTCCTTATTGTAACCCAGTATTTTATATTTGCAGATATATTTTTAAAATGTGTACATTTTAGAAAAGCCTAATATAGTCGATATTCACATTTAATTGTATGAACCCACAAAAGTAATTGGACCTGATTGTATTGGGAGATGCCTATCTTACTATTCCTATCTTTCTTGAGTTCATATTTTATATCTAAAAAGAAAAATTTACTCCAAATATAAATGGTCTTCAAATCGAATTTAAAATACTACATAATTTGAATTATGTTTGTCTTATAAGTTGATTCCCATCTTGGCAATGGGAACCAGGGTGTTGGCTTTTGGAAGAAAATAAATTCTCCCTTCCTTTGTTTTGTCCTAATTCCTTCCTTCCTCTGTCAAAAATCACAATGCCGAATATCACAAAGGACAAGCCATGAGTCAGAGATCCTGTCTCTCCAGCATTCATTCTGTAGACACTGGCATTGGCAAATGACACAGTTCAGTGCCAGGGCTCTGCCTGCCTGTCTATTAACGTAATTGACAGTGCTTCTGACACCCGTCGGGGTGATTCCTCTCGGAATAGCTAACGGATATGAACAAATCAGAAAAGGCAGGGAGGGAAACCCTAATCCCTCCTCCCCTTTCATTGCCAGAAGAATAAATCAGCAGCTTGACTGTCGAGGATCATGTCAAAACTCAAAAAGAAATGATTCATAGGAAACATACAGGGGAGTGGGGGTGGAGGCGAGGAGCTTTCTGGGAAACAATGGAAGCCTGTTACTAATGTGGTCATGTAATCAGGATACAGCGTGTGATGACCAACAAAGGGATTTTCAAAGGGTTCCTGGACAGTGATGACTGAAATTATTCATCTCTAGACAGGTGCTGTAAAGGGAAGAATCACTCTAAGGCCTGATGTGGAGAATAGATGTAAAGGGCCAAAGACAGGAAGAACAAGAGGATCACAGAAAGCAAGGGGGGACGCACATTGCAATACTGATGAATTAGTAATAGAGCCTCAGGCTTTTTGCCAAAAAAAAAAAAATTAAAAATCCCCAATACCGTGGCTCAAAATGTCATGAGGCGTATTTAACAGTTGTCAAAAAGTCAAATTCATTCCCCTTATCTAGCAGAAGACAAAAAGACATATATTTAAAATGCCCCATTTCGATCTCATCCATAGGATCATGTGAAATCTGCTATTTTAGCATACCGTGTCTTTTCTACATACGATCAAAATGAAGAATTTAAGTAATGAAACAAATGAAAGTTAGTCATCAATCCCTCTTTGCACGGGATGTTCCACAGTCAAAACAGAGGATTGCTGTCACTTCTGTCTGCTTTGATGCACACATGTAAACACGGCAGACGTTGTCAGGTGCCAGCCAGCCTAACTGGAATTCCACAAGCATCACACCCCACACACAGTGGACATTAATGGTTCTCGTGGGTTTAAGCTCTGAAAATACTGTGCCTGTTTCTTAGAGATAATGATTTGATTTCCTTCCTCTAATTTCTATTGCAGGCATCTCCAAACTCTCCATTTATTTATTCAACTAATATTTATCAAGTGCACCATACCCTCTGAGACAACCTTGTTACTGTGACTCTGCATGAATTCTGCAGGAAGCAGACACTGTGGGAGGGAAATCTTTGCATGGCTTTGAATATATAGAAGCTGCTCATTAGTATAGCTATAGGCTAAAACCCTGAGGAGTGATTTTATGTTCGCCCTTTAGAAACTGTGTCTTCTACATTAAATTATAAGTGAGTTGTTTGTTTTAATTTTTGTTTTTCTGATACATATCATTCCACATAAAAGTCCATCAGCATTTTTTTTACAAATGTCACCACAAATACCAACAAAAAATAATGCAAGATATTGTCAATTATTGGAACAAAATAAAAATGTAATAAAATTGGGATTTTAAAAGACCCATTGTTTATACTCCACTTTTATTCATTTCTTTATCCATTCATTTAGCCTTTCATGAATTATAGCAAGATTTCACCATGTATTGAGTAAAATACCATATAAGAAGGGTAAAACAATAAATAAATCAGTAAACACAGGAGAGACTATTTTTCTGAAGTAGAAAGTAAAAAACACGTAAACAGACAACTGAAGAGGTAGGTACTCGCTGCTTTAGAGACTGAGAAGGAAGATCCCCTGGTTGAGAGGACTGTTCTGAGCAAGTGAAATTTAACTTGAAAACTGACAAAATTGGAGAACTTCAGCTGTTTTGGACAGTATAAGTTTCTAAGACAGAAGAAGATTTTAGTGATGCATTATGTACTGAGAACAGCATCCACCCAAAACTCATTATCTACCCAGAGCCACAGAATGTAACCTCATTTCTAGATAAAATATTTGTACATATTATAAAATTGTAATGACATCTTTCTGGAACAGAATAGACCCGAAGAGGAGGGAAATGAGAACAGTGACACACAGAAAAGAAAGCCATTTGATAGCAGGCAGTGATGAAATGATGCTGCCACAGCCATCGACCAGAAGCCCAAGCAGCTGCTAAAGGCAAGGCAGGATTTCCCTTGCACCCTCCTGAGAGCAAGGGCTGAGCCAAAACTTTACATTGCACTGCTAGCCTCCTGGTGTGTGGCAGAATGAATTTCTGTTGTCTTAAGATACCAAAAACATATGCTAAATTGTTGCAAGAACCATAGGAAACTAAACGTGTTTAGGAAGTGCCAAAGGTGATGGGACCGAGAACTGATTTATTGCTGGGGCTGTTGACCTAGCAAGCCAGGGCACTAAGCTTTGCTTCCTGGAGACTTTGGCAAATAACAAAGACGTTGTAGACAAGAGGGTTCAATATATATAGAGAGAAAGAAGTTCCCCAGGAACATCTATGGTGAAACCTCTGGTGACAGTTTGGGTAGGATTTCTGCCATTCGTGGCTCTAATAATGCCTAAATGATACAGAAAATACTGTTGCCTATGATGGCTTCTCCATGTCAAGAAGGACTTTGGAGCCATGAGCTGTCTCAGTCTTGAACTGAGGTTGGAATCTCCTGGTTATGGCTGGAAGGCACCTAACTGAGCTGATGCCTGTCATCTACGAAGACAAAGAACACTGCTTCAGTAAGCCTGGAGTCTCACAAACTTCAGAAGTTTCATATCCATGCTTGTCATTTTAGTAATCTTTTGTTATCATTCTATGAAGAGAGCTTGAATTGAAGAACACGAAAATGTTAGATGTGTTTTGGGTCAGGACAACCACAGATAATTGCATAAAATTGAATGAAAATATTTTGGAGTCCCTTGTTCTTTATGTGTTGTGAAGCATTCATTTTACATTCTCCTTCTTGTAATATTTGAGAATACCATACATGAGTGCCATGGACATCATTTCTACCCCTCCAACTCCCACAGTGCGCTCCCTCTAAACTCAAGGCCTCTCTTTAAATATGGTTGTCACTTCTGTGCTCATGTGTGCATGCATGTGAATACACCCACTGAGTTCTCTTAATATTGATCATATGTGCATGTGCCTAGGAAGACTATCTAGCTTTGGATAGCCTATCCTAGCATTTGTATCAGGGGATGGGGGGGGGATGATGTTCCTTCTCTCAGCAGCAACGATTGTGGTTCTTCATGCAGGAGTGCAAACTTGCAAATTTTTTACTTCATTTTGGTAGGTCAACTGCTGTTACCATCACACAAGTCTTACCTCAGCCATTTTGTTGAGAGTCCCTGTCTTGTGTTGAAGACAATGGCTCACTGCTGTCATCTGGTCTTCTGTGACAATCTTCCTGCCCTCTCTTCCATGATATTACCTCAGCCTAAGTTGTAGAGGCTGTGTTGTATTAATCAGGGCTGTACATAATGTAGTCACTTATTTTCTGCACTTTAACTAGTTGTGAATCTCTGGAGTAGATCCTGTAATGCTCTAAAAAGGAACTTTACTGCAAAATGAAAGCTGCACTAACACTTGTCTTTTGACAAGAAAGTTGAGACCATTAATATTTAAAGTTAATATTAAAAGGTTTCTGTTTTTCTACTGTTTGTGTTGTTAATCCTAGTTTGTGTTTCAGTAATTACAGCTTTGTTTGTTTCCTTTCTGCAGCTTCTTCTTCTCTTGGTCAAAAACACTGCTTGCAGTATTCCCTGTGGGGCTACTTTACAAGGATGTAAAGTGAATAAAAAAATTAAAATAAAATCCTTGAATTCTTTGATCATGTTCATTATTGTTCTTTTAAGTCCAGTTTCCTCAGTTCATAAACGTGATTTTCAGTGGAGAACACTTCTAAGAAACTGGTGGGTGCTGTGGAGAGCATCTTGTCTTGACCTTTCATATTGTTTGTGGTTTTGCAAGGTCACCTGTGCATGTAGATTTCTCTCGTTGATTAGCTATCAAATACAAGATTCTGGACTCTGTTTGGTGATTAATTTGAGTTTAGTTTTGATTTTGATTTTGCCAGAATTTGGTTGATTTCAGTCCAGAAATGAAGAGTTGGTGGGTCAGTTTTCGATAGGAGGGATACAGGTGATTCCAATTCAGTGTTATCCAAGAAAGCATGCGGTTGAAACTGGCTGGGTCTCCCGGGTTGCTCCAACACTCTGGGGCCTACACCTCCTGAGCCAGGAAGTTTGCAGTCACTGTAGGTAGAGATTTGGGACACTCACACCAGACAGGGCTTGTGTAGAGTGTGTGTGAGGGTCGGATAGAACAGTAACAAGCTTCTGGTGAGCCCACCAAGGATAGCTCGCTGTACAGAATCCAGGCTGGGTCGGGGACTGGGAGGAGCACAAGGCGGTGTATGACATCCATTAGCTTAGCAGCTGCCTCACCTGCCTTGCTGTCCTGGAAAATGCCCAGTTTTTCAAAGCCAAATTTAAATATTCCATTTTCTATAAAAACTTCTTTATTTCCTTCTCACAGTATTATCCACTCCCTCTGGCTTAGTTTATTTTCTTGTTTCACTTGATTTTATTTATTAAGTACCTAGAATGTAGAATGTTTGAGCATTATACATGGGAATGCATAAGCCGTTGTTTGAGAGATTTTATACAAAATTTAGGAAATAGAAAAAATAGATAAGTACTTACAATGTATAATTAATATTATACATTGTAATGTATATAAGGTATTTTCAAAAAATTACTAGCTGAATTCATTGATAACAGGAACTATATTATTGACAGAGATATAAATCTTCATGAATTAGATATGTATGTTTGAGGCACATATATTTGAAAACCAGTGTCCCAGAGAAGCTGAATGAAAATTCCACACTAAGTTAAATGTTCAGAGCTCAGAGAAAAAAAAACCCATAATTACCTTTATTCATTTTTCTTTTGTGCTTTTAAAAATAAAATAACCACAGAAATAAAAACAATGCAACTAAATCAGCAACAAATGAAAAGGGTTTTTTTCAAGTTAAATGTTTGTGAATAAGTTTAAATGTAGTAGAGGAAATAATATATATAGAAGACAGATAAAGTAGATTCAATATTTACAAAATATTGGGAGGAAGAAAAATAGTATGGAGATATAAAAATATACTTAAAGAAAACTGAAAATGAACATTTAATACACTAAAAGGAAGGAAAAATGGGGAGCCCAAAAGAAAGAGGAGGAAGGATGAAAGAAGGGAGGGAGGGCTGGTTCACAGCTATTCACCACACTCCTGAAAATGTTTCTGAGAATAGCCACATCAGAGGAGAACTGTAGCAGCTCAGGGGACTGAGATGATAAGAGTAATGGATGTTCAAGATTAGAACCTGAATTCTCAGTGCTGTTGCTGCCACCCATAAACATACGACTGACTATTGACTTCCTTCATGTATCAACAAATACATTATAGTATCATTGTGAGGAGTCTTTCATGATAGCCCTATATTCCAACAAAGTAAGGCCTCATGAAATTTGTACCAGGCTTCTTCATTTTTTTTTAATTTTTATTTATTTTTTTAATTTCTTTTTACACTTTTTTCTTTATTAATTACACTTTATTCCCTTTGTATCCCCTCTGTGGTTTCCTCCCTCCTCCTGTCCCAATCCTTCCCTTCCTCCACCTTCTGCATGCATGCCCCTCCCCAAGTCCACTGATAGGGGAGGTCTTCTTTCCTTCTGATCCTAGTCAATTAGGTCTCATCAGGAGTGGCTGAATTGTCTTCTTCTGTGGCCTGGTAATGCTGCTTCCCCCTCAGGGGAAGGTAATTAAAGAGCAGGCCAATCAGTTCATGTCAGAGACAGTCCCTGTTCCTATTACAATGGAACCCACTTGGATACTGAACTGCCATGGGCTACATCTGTGCAGGGGTCTTAGGTTATCAGAATGACTAAGATCAAAAACTCAAGAGACAACATATGCTGGAGAGGTTGTGGAGAAAGGGGAACCCTCCTCCACTGCTGGTGGGAATGTAAACTTGTACAACCACTCTGGAAAGCAATCTGGCGCTTTCTCAGACAACTAGGAATAGCGCTTCCTCAAGATCCAACTATAACACTCCTAGGCATATATCCAAAAGATGCTCAAGTACACAATAAGGACATTTGCTCAACCATGTTTGTAGCAGCTTTATTTGTAATAGCCAGAAGCTGGAAACAGCCCAGCTGCCCCTCAACTGAAAAATGGATGCACAAACTGTGGTATATCTACACAATGAAATATTACTCGGCAATAAAAAACAAGTAAATCATGAAATTTGCAGGTAAATGGTGGGATCTGGAAAAGATCATCCTGAATGAGCTGTCCCAGAAGCAGAAAGATGCACACGGTATATACTCACTCATATAGACATATAATATAGGATAAACAGAATAAAATCTATACACCTAAAGAAACTAATCAAGGGGGAGGACTATCGCTAAAATGCTCAATTCTTATCCAGAAAGGCAAAGAGGCTGGACATCAGAAGAAGGAGAAAAGAGTGTACCAGGCTTCTTGATCTTCACTAATGTAACAGATCTTCTTGAGACTTTGGAACCAACTGGTGTTTGTTTGTTTGTTTGTTTGTTTTTTAATTCCCTTGACCAGCAAAAATAAAATGGCTGTAAAATGGCTTCTCAGTACAAACCTATTCTTTACCAATCTATTACTCATTGGAATCCATGCTAACATCTGGTTTTGACTGTTGTAGACACTAAGGGAGGTAGCTGAACCATGTTTGGTGGGGTATGATGAAATATCACCCACATAGTGCATAGTGGGGGCTACTTCATGAAAAACCATTCATGGGAGCCTCTGGGAGAAATGATGTTTCCAGAAGTTTTTCTTACATAAAGCTACCAGGACCTTTTCAATCAGTGAAGGGGGGAAAAATAAAAATAAATAAATAAATAAATAAATAAATAAATAAATAAATAAATAAATAAATAAATAAAATAAAAACAGCCATGCTTCTGTGAAAAGATGCCAGCAGGTAGAATTTCATTATTCTTGTTTATGACTATGTGAAAACAACAAACGTAAGCAAAATTGATTTCATTTTTTCCTTTCTCCTATAACCTGGCTCAAAACCTCAAGAGGAAAATATATGGAAATAGCAAAATAATTTGACTCCAAAGGGAGGTGTGGGTACATTCAATTAAGCAAGTAATTACTACAAATGTTTGTGCTTTGGGTCATTGGAGACAGTCACTAAAGTTAAGCAATAAAAGGAAAGTTTGAGCTTCAGGTTGCCCTGAAATTTTGAAACTCAATGTCCAGGGAACTAAGCACAGCATTCTTGCTGGACTATTGACTAAATCAATGTCACTAGGTTAATATTTTCATTAGTAGGAAGAAATTTAATACAGAAAAATCTCTCATGAGGCTTTAATTGAAATAAGAAGGGTAAAATTAGATGACAATCCACAGAAACAAGAGGAGGGCTCTCCAAGTCAGCCTGCAAAAGCTCCTGCATGGGCAAGTTTCTCGCAGACTTCAGGACACAGTAATAAGACGTGGGCTGGGGGAAAGGACTATTTCATAAAAATAGCAAGTATTGGAGACATAAATAGCCTGTTTAAAAAAAATAAAACCACAGGCTATTTGGAAAGAAGATGGCTTAGACATAAGTAAAACAGGGTGAGGAGAAACATGGAGGGGAGGCTATTTTGAGCAGAGAAAACAGTGTGTGAGAAGACCCTGGGGAAGGGAGTAGCCAAGCACATTTGCAATTGTGAAAGAAACCCATTGTGGATGGAGCATACTTGGGCAAATGAGAGTGGAGGGACTTGGGTTGGACAACTGGGAAAGGCATGCCATGAAATATCTGCTGAGCAGAGTAAAGATAAGATTTATTCCTGGCTCACAAAAATCAAATGTCAAAGGCTGTCTGTTAGGGTGATTATAAATTATATTACTGGATAATTATAGCCAGGATAGATTCTGAGGAGGTAAAGAGAGCCCAGATGGGAATACTGCAAGACACTTCCGGGGGTGGGACAAGATGTCAGTGATTTGGGTCAGGTTTGCAATGACAGGCTTGATAAAAGAGAAATTAATATAATCATAAAAAATAGAGAACTGTGTGATAATTGGCACATGAAATAGTAGCTTATTGTACCACTGTAGGAAATTACTGGTGAGTTTTTAAGATTTGATACAAGGCAACAACTTTATGCCACTTTTCTATGACAGTAATGCAAACAGCAGAAGAAAGTGAGCCTGGGCTTTTAAAAATTAATCAGTAAAAAAAGAGGATATGATGGCATAAGATGCCTAGGAAAACATCCAGCATTTGGGTGATTTCAAGGAGAAATGGTAGAGAAAGGAATCAAGGAAGAGCAGCTCCTTGTTTTAACTCATGTAATGAGTTGGGAGTCTCAGGGAGGTAGTAGAAATTATGAAGATCCTGGGCAATTTGGGTAGTAAATAAATAGTCACTTTAGTGAACACCTGTGTGACATTGGCATGAAATGCCAGAATCAGTTACCTGGTTCAGGGAAGCCTGGAATTTTGGGTCACGATAACTGCCTTGGGAAAGCTGAACTTGAATCCTCTTTTCTTCAGGGACCAATAGACTAGAGACATAAGCTGTATCCTTCATCTCCAGCTCATCTTCCTGCAGTGAATTCTGACCCTGGCAGCATGCTCATCTGGGTGAATGCACAAGAACCACAGGATAGCATGAATCTAAATCATTTTCCAGTCTCAGTCTCACTGCAAAATTGCTGAAATCTGCTAACTTAGATCACCAAGTACAGGTGTCCTTGGGAGACACTAAAATTTCCTCAAAAAGGGACCCTCAGTATGTTCCCAGTGTGTGCTAAATGTTGAAAATTGGCCGTAGTTATGAAAGACAGCAAACAAGACCAGTGTGAAATTGCTGAGGAGAACAAGGAAAGCTAAGAAGGATGCAAACCCCAACAGAGTGGAAAAGCCTCAGGCAAAAATTGATTTTCAACATGAACTTAGATTTATCACACTCTATTTTAAATGTCTCTCAGTCTCTGTAATGTCATACCAGGTCAAAATTATATAACATTCTATTGGGCAACCTTACACATTACAAAAGAAATCTAGAATTAGCTGAAGTTTTGCCCCGAAAGGTAGTTTTCCACTGATACAGCCCCGTCTCCTGCCTGCAACAGGTATCAAACATCATGAATAGGATGGTTCCATTTTAGTGATAAGCTACTGAATGTGGAATGGTAAAATACACTCCCAATTTAAGAAAAGCATTAGTGGACTAGGGGAGGGACATAGGGGGAGAAGAGGGAGGATGGGATGGGAAGGAGACAAGGGAGGAGGCCACAGCCGGGATACAAATTGAATAAATTGTAATAAATGATAACAATTTAAAAAGAAAAGCATTAGTAGCATATTTCAAGAGATAAACTGCACAATCACAGGGCCAAAATACATACCTGTGAGGCAATGCTCAGGCTGGTAGATGCCGAACTAGAAACTACTGCGTGAGAACAATTGCAGTCTCAGCAGCTAGCATGACAGGCCCAGGAGAAATAGTTCATGGAGTGGAGTGAAGACACAGTCAGGCGGACAAACGCTATTTTTTTCTTTATTTTTATCTTCATAATTGCTTTTGACTTGGTGTGTCTAGCTTCTTGTGGGCTACCACCCACCCGTCCTCCATGACCATGTCCAGCCGTTATGTTTAGACTGTTACTGTGCCCCCCCACCGTCATCAGGGCTCAGTGAGACGACCCTGTTTACACTGCTGAAGAGGAGGTGACTCAGAGGGGGCTGCACATCCCTCCTTTATGAAGCTTAACGCCTTCTGGAAACGTTCTTGGTTGTAACAACATGAAGGATGGATTTTGAGGCTGCTATTACCATCTAACGGGACACACCAGTGTGCTGCTAGACAGACCATGGACAAGACAGTATTGACAAAAAATTATTGCTCAATTTAACATGCTAACACTGGCAAAGCAGAGAAGCCCTGTGCTGATTAAAGAATTCTTTATCTTTCTGGGACCTTACATGTGTTGCCACATTTTTTTTTTCTTGTGTCTTTACTATACAAGTAAATGTTTGGTGATCACAGCATTGTACTTACAGACAAAAGGGATCAAAGAAATTTGCTCCTTCAGACTTTATCTAGTGTCACATCTAAAGACTGAAACTAATGGTCGGTTTTCAATGAGTTACTAAGTATTGAAGTTATTTCTTCAGCTCTCTGATTTTATCTTTTATCTCTCAGCTGCCCATTTAAATGATCTTGGACATATTTGCCTGTCTCTTACTATCTTGATGATCAAAATTATAATGTGGAGGGGCGGGGCAAGATGGCGGCGCCGGGAGGACTCTCATTCTGAGGAGCAACACGGCAGGACTGGCACAGTGACCAGCAATCAGAACTCGCGGCCATAAAACACAAGTGGTTGTGTTTCACAGGTGAGAGGATACCCCACAGTGGGGGATTCAATCAGCTTTATCCCACCCGGCTAAACTGCGGAAGAGATCCCGGTTCCGCCAGGCACTTGGTCGCCAGCCCAGAGCTACACGCCAGCGCAAACTGGTCACAGTCCCAGACTGAACTGTGGGCCCACAACACCATAGACTGGATTTCCCAGTCGAGAGATAACCCCATGGAGCAGGAAACAATTGGGACCAACCTCAAGTTACCCAGACATCCCCTGGAAAAGACTCAGGTTCCGTGGGTGCCCCAAGAGCCAGTCCGGACCCAGACCCGGGACACAGGCGCCTGCCTGCGCGCCTGATTCGCCGCCTCAGATAGAACTGTGGGCACCAGGGCACCAGGGCACCAGACTGCGTGTCTCTGGCAGGAGGAAACCCCCAGCGGAGGGGGTCAGCAGCTCTAACGCTTAGGACACCCAGCACCAAAACACTTCCTGGACTCACGCAGACTCTAGTGCAGGCAGGAGCGCTGTGCTCTGCTGCCATTATTGAGTTCCCCTAGGGCACTGGGACACACAGCGGCATCCTCAGACCTACAAAAGCCAGAGAGCCATTACAGCCCTCAGATACTGTGCCAAGGATCAACCAGTTATTCCTAGCTAGACTGTCAAAACTGTGGGAATCCCTGGTTTTTCAAGAGGGCTGCACCCACAGCATCTGGAACAGAGCAGTGCCTACAGCCGCCATCCCAGACAGAGACACACAGCTTCTGGTCCAGAGTGAGGCACCCAGCCTCCAGACCAGAACAGTGCCCCCAGGTGACAACTCAACCTAGGTGCACATTCTCAAGGTCCAGAGCAGAGCAATCAGCCTCTGGCCCAGAGACTTGCTGAGTGCACCTCCCACTTTCCCGGACAGAACTGTGCGCCCCAGGATAACAGACTGAGGTTCCCTGTTGGGAGAAAACCCCACAGCTAGGGAATCAGCAGTTTCTTCAAGAGGACTGTACATGGAAATTTAGTGAGCAGCAGCACACTAAATTTATAACAAGAAACCCAGCAGTGGGCTATAAACCTGAGGTGAGCAGTGGCAACTCCTGAGAAACACTGGCCATACAGTGACCATAACCAAAAAGCAGAGAAGGACTCCTTCAGGAAAAATCATCTTCCAGCCAAGGGGATACTCCCTACCTCAGGACTCCAGGAAGCACAGAAACTAACAGCCAACACCTAAATCAGCCCAATGGGTAGAGGTCAGCGTAAAGGCTCAACCAACAAAAGACAGAGCAATATGGCATCTCCAGAACCCAGCCATCCAGAGGCGAACAGCCCTGAACAATGCAGCATAATAAAAAATCAAGAAGATGACCTTACATTTATGTTGATGAAGAGGATAATAGAGGAGACAAATAAAATATGTAAAGAATTAGAGGAAGATAAAACCAAACAGATCATGGCTATCCGTAAAGAAATGGAGGAAGATAAAGACAAGCAGATTAGGGCCATCCGTGAAGAAATACGGGAAGATGCAGCCAAACAGCTTGTGGCCTTCAGAGAAGAAATAATTAAATCACTGAAAGAAATCAAAGAGACAGAGTTGAAGGAACTAAAAGAAAAAGAGGAAAATACAAGCAGACAGGTGAAGGAAGTAAACAAAACAACTCAAGACCTGAAGATAGAACTAAAAAAATTAAAGAAAACACAAATGGAGGAAATAATGGAAAGGAAGAATTTAGGGAAGAAAACAGGAACTACAGAGGTAAGCATAACCAACAGAATACAAGAAATGGAAGAAAGAATCTCAGGTGTAGAAGATACAATGGAAGAAATCGACGTATCTGTCAAAGAAAATGTTAAATCCAAAAAATTCCTGACACAGACCGTCCAAGAAATCCAAGACAATATGAAAAGACAAAATCTAAGAATAATTGGAATAGAGGAAAAAGAAGACTCCCTTCTCCAAGGCCCAGAAAATATTTTCAACAAAATCATTGAAGAAAATTTCCCCAAGTTAAAGGAGAAGCCAATAAGGATACATGAGGCCTACAGAACACCCAACAAATTTGACCAGAAAAGAAAATCCTCCCGCCACATAATAATCAAAACAGTAAGTATACAGAATAAAGAAAAAATACTAAAAGCTGCAAGGGAAAAAGGCCAAGTAACATATAACGGCAAACCCATTAGAATCACACCTGACTTTTCAACATAAACTATGAAAGCCAGAAGGGCCTGGACAGATATCATGCAGACCCTAAGAGAACACAGATGTCAGCCCAGGCTACTATACCCTGCAAAACTCTCAGTCCTCATAGAAGGAGAAAACAAGATATTCAATGACAAAAGCAAATTTCAACAATACCTACACACAAATCCAGCATTACAGAAGACACTGGAAGGGAAAATACAACCAAAGAAAATTAGCTTCTGTCAAGAAAACACAGGAAATAATTAACCTTACTACAGCAAAACAAAAAGCAACCAAGCACACAACCTTATGAACACAGCCAACATCAAAATCAAAGGATCTAACAGCCACTGGTCATTAATCTCTCTCAACATCAATGGACTCAACTCTCCACTAAAAAGACACAGATTAACAGAATGGATACGTAAACAAAACCCAGCAATCTGTTGCATACAAGAAACACACCTAAGACACAAAGATAGACATTACCTGAGGGTAAAAGGTTGGAAGACGACTTTCCAAGCAAATGGACCCAAGAAACAAGCAGGAGTAGCCATTCTAATATCTGATAAAATAGACTTTCAACCAAAATTAATAAAAAGAGATGAGGAAGGACACTTCATACTCATCAAGGGAAAATTCCACCAGGAAGACATCACAATCCTGAACATCTATGCCCCAAATACAAGAGCACCCACATTTGTAAAAGACACATTGATAAAATTTAAACCACATATAAATCCCCACACATTAATAGTGGGAGACTTCAACACCCCACTCTCAACAAAGGACAGGTCAACAAAACAGAAATTAAACAAAGAAACAATATCTCTGACAGAGGTCATGGATCAAATGGACCTCACAGACATTTACAGAAGTTTACACCCAAACACAAAAGAATTTACCTTCTTCTCAGCACCTCATGGAACCTTCTCCAAAATAGACCATATAGTTG
This sequence comes from Psammomys obesus, assembly GCF_907164565.1. Classification (NCBI taxonomy): domain Eukaryota; kingdom Metazoa; phylum Chordata; class Mammalia; order Rodentia; family Muridae; genus Psammomys; species Psammomys obesus. The sequence goes on along the minus strand of NW_026596443.1, from coordinate 5,513,756 downwards.
GTCACAAAGCAAGCCTCAACAGATACAAGAAGACTGAAATAATCCCTTGTATCCTGTCTGATCACCATGGAATAAAACTGGACTTCAACAACAACAGAAATAGCAAAAAGCCTACACACACATGGAAACTGAACAACTTGTTACTAAATGACAGCTGGGTCAGGGAAGAAATAAACAAAGAAATTAAAGCCTTTCTAGAACTCAATGAAAATGAAGACACAACATACCCAAACTTGTGGGACACAATGAAAGCAGTGCTAAGAGGAAAGTTCACAGCACTAAGTGCCTTCAAGAAGAAATTCGAGACAGCTTATTCAAGCAACTTAATGGCCCACTTAAAAACCCTAGAAAAAGAAGAAGCAGACACACCAAAAAGGAGTAGACGGCTGGAAATAATCAAACTCAGGGCTGAAATCAATCAATTAGAAACAAGTAAAACAATTCAAAGAATCAATGAAACCAAGAGCTGGTTCTTTGAGAAAATCAACAAGATCGACAAACCCTTAGCCAACCTAACTAAAAGGCAGAGAGACACCACCCAAATCAACAAAATCAGAAACGAAAAGGGGGACATAACTACAGACACTGAGGAAATCCAAACAATCATTAGGACTTGCTTCAAAAGTCTATACTCAACAAAATTTGAAAACCTAAATGAAATGGACAATTTTCTTGATCGATTTGACTTACCAAAGCTGAAACAAGACCAGGTAAATCAATTAAATAGTCCTATATCCCCCAAAGAAATAGAAGCAGTCATCAAAAGTCTCCCATCCAAAAAAAGCCCAGGACCAGATGGTTTCAGTGCAGAATTCTACCAGACCTTCAAAGAAGAGCTAACTCCAATTCTCTTCAAACTATTCCACAAAATAGAAACAGAAGGAACATTACCAAACTCATTCTATGAAGCCACAATCACCTTGGTACCTAAACCTCACAAAGACTCAACAAAGAAAGAGAATTTCAGGCCAATCTCCCTTATGAACATTGATGCAAAAATACTTAACAAAATACTTGCAAACCGGATCCAAGAACACATCAAAGATATTATCCACTATGACCAAGTAGGCTTCATCCCAGGTATGCAGGGGTGGTTCAATATACAGAAATCCATCAATGTGATCCACCATATTAACAAACTGAAAGAAAAAAAAACCACATGATAATCTCCCTAGATACTGAAAAAGCATTTGACAAAATTCAACATCCATTCATGTTTAAAGTACTGGAGAGATCAGGGATACAAGGCACATATCTAAACATAGTAAAGGTGATATACAGCAAGCCTATAGCCAACATCAAACTGAATGGAGAGAAACTTAAAGCAATCCCACTGAAATCAGGGACAAGACAAGGCTGCCTACTCTCTCCATATCTCTTCAACATAGTGCTGGAAGTCCTTGCTAGAGCAATAAGACAGTTGAAGGAGATCAAGGGGATACAAATTGGAAAGGAAGAAATCAAATTATCACTATTTGCAGATGATATTATAGTATACGTGAGTGACCCCAAAAACTCTACCAGGGAACTCCCACAGCTGATAAACACCTTCAGCAAAGTGGCCGGATACAAAATTAACTCAAAAAATCAGTAGCACTCCTGTATACAAAAGACAAAAGGGCTGAGAAAGAAATTAGAGAAACAACACCCTTCACAATAGACACAAATGACATAAAGTACCTTGGAGTAACCCTAACCAAGCAAGTCAAAGACTTGTATGAAAAAAATTTCAAGTCTCTGAAGAAAGAATTAGAGGAAGATATGAGAAGATGGAAAGATCTCCCATGCTCACGGCTTGGCAGGATTAACATAGTAAAAATGGCCATCTTACCAAAAGCAATTTACAGATTCAATGCAATTCCCATAAAATTACCAACACAATTCTTTACAGACCTGGAAAGAAAAATTCTCAACTTCGTATGGAATAACAAGAAGCCGAGAATTGCTAAAACAATCCTCTACAATAAAAGATCTTCTGGAGGTATCTCCATCCCTGATCTCAAGCTGTACTATAGAGCAACAGTTATAAAAACTGCATGGTACTGGCATAGAAACAGAATGGTGGATCAATGGAATCGAACAGAAGACCCAGAAATAAACCCACACACTTACGGACACCTGATTTTTGACAAAGATGCCAAAACCATACAATGGAAAAAAGATAGCATCTTCAACAAATGGTGCTGGTCCAACTGGATGTCTACATGTAGAAAAATGAAAATAGATCCATACTTATCACCCTGCACAAAACTGAAGTCCAAGTGGATCAAAGACCTCAACATAAAACCAGACTAGAAAAAAAAGTGGGGAATACCCTAGAACTCATTGGTACAGGAGAAAACTTCCTGAACAGAACACCAACAGCACAGGCTCTAAGAGCAACAATCAATAAATGGGACCTCATGAAATTGAAAAGCTTCTGTAAAGCAAAGGACAGCGTCATCAAAACAAAGCGACTGCCTACAGATTGGGAAAGAATCATCACCAACCCTTTATCTGACAGAGGACTCATATCCAATATATATAAAGAACTAAACAAGCTGAAAAGCAATAAACCAAGTAATCCACTTAAAAAATGGGGAACAGAGCTAAAGAGAGAATTCTCTGTAGAGGAATATCGAATGGCAGAGAAGCACTTAAAGAAATGCTCAACCTCATTAGCCATTAGGGAAATGCTAATCAAAACAACCCTGAGATTTCACCTTACACCCATCAGAATGGCCAAGATGAAAAACTCAAGGGACAACACATGCTGGAGAGGTTGTGGAGAAAGGGGAACCCTTCTCCACTGCTGGTGGGAATGTAAACTGGTACAACCACTCTGGAAATCAATCTAGTTCTCAGACAACTAGGAATAGAGCTTCCTCAAGATCCAGCCATACCACTCCTAGGCATATACCCAAAAGAGGCGCAAGTACACAAAAAGGACATTTGCTCAACCATGTTTGTAGCAGCTTTATTTGTAATAGCCAGAAGCTGGAAACAACCCAGATGCCCCTCAACTGAAGAATGGATGCAGAAACTGTGGTACATCTATACAATGGAGTATTACTCAGCAATGAAAAATAAGGAAATCATAAAATTTGCAGGTAAATGGTGGGACCTGGAAAGGATCATCCTGAGTGAGTTGTCCCAGAAGCAAAAAGACACACATGGTATATACTCACTCATATAAACATATAATATAGAATAAACCCACTAAAATCTGTATATCTAAACAAACTAAGCAAAAGAGAGGACCCTAACTAAAATGTTCAATCCCGATCCTGAAAGGCAAAGAGGATGGACATCAGAAGAAAAAGAAAATAGGAAACAACCTCGGAACCTGCTACAGAGGGCCTCTGAAAGCCAGAAGAAAACAGGAAACAACCTTGAAACCGGCCACAGAGGGCCTCTGAAAGCTTCTGCAGTATAGACTGTCAAAGCACATGCTGAGCCTGATGGCCAACTGATGGGCAGAGTGAATGGAATTTTATGTAAGAAGTGGGAAATAGTAAGAGCTGGAGGGGATGGGAACTCCACAAGGAGAGCAACAGAACAAGATAATTTGAACACAGGGAACTTCCCAGAGACCCATACTCCAACCAAGGACTATTCATGGAGATGACCTGGAACCCCTGCACAGGTGTAGCCCATGGCAGGTCAGTGTCCAAGTGGGTTACATAGTAAAGGGAAGAGGGACTGCCTCTGACATAATCTGATTGGCCTGCTCATTGATCACTTCCCCCTGAGGGGGGAGCAGCCTTATCAAGCCACAGTAGAGGACAATGCAGCCACTTTTGATGAGAACTGATAGACTAAGATCAGAAAGAAGAGGAGAACCTCCCCTATCAGTGGACTTGGGGAATGGCATGCATGCAGAAAGGGGAGGGAGGGTGGGATCGGGAGGGGAGGAGGGAGGGGCTTATGGGGGGATACAAAATGAATAAAGTGTAATTAATAAAAAAATTTTAAAAAATTATAATGTGGATGCTATGTACAAAAGTGGCATATTTATTCTTTAATTCTATGCATAAAGCCTTGAAAGGAAGCTTTTCCAAGCATGAACCCTTCATTATATAAAGCATTCTTCTTTCCCCTCTCCAGCTCCCTGTCTTCACTCTAATTCTCTGGGCATGGTCAAAAAGGCCACAAACCCCTGGGGATTATACTGACCCATCCCATTCACTGGGACAAAGATTTTTGAACACCGAAGTCCATTATCAGTTGTGGCCTTTGGTTTTTTCTTATTTACCAATGGGAAGAATTTGTGTAGGTTGATCAGACTTAAATTCTCTCTTAAAATAAATAAATAAATAAATAAATAAATAAATAAATAAATAAATAAATAAATAAATAAGCCCATGAGACCTGTTCCTCCACCTGGTTTGTGTTTAAGTGAATCGTTTTCCATTCTCTGTTCTGCTGCTAACTCTGGAGGCTGCCTCTGGGGACAAGAGAAGCCTCTCTGAACAATCTGGGCAAGAGATATGGTTTGGGCTGAGGGTGCTGGCATTGGGGTGTCTGGGAGCCAAGGATCTGTCTCACCTCGTCCAGAGCACCTACAATGGGGGAGGTCTGTCCTCTTTCCTAACCTTGCTGTCTCCACTAACAATGCAAGCATAAGCTCTAATGCTCCTCTTTCTTGAAGAAGGGAAGATCATGCAGGAGCCTCTTAAGCAGGGACTCTGGAGCTCAGAAGGCTGACCTGTGAGGCTGTTGTTCTTCATCTGTGTAACTAGGAACATTTTAACCCCATCTTCCTTATCCGCAAGGGGTGAGACCTATTTACAGTGCTTTGAAAGTGGAATCGTGATCAGGCGCTTGCAACACTGCCCACTTAAAAAACAGGAGTTTTGTTTTATGTTAGCCCGTAACAATAAGTTGGAGACTTTAGGTGTATGGCCTACTTTAAAATCCATTTTTTTAAATAAGAGGGATAGGTGCAATGAATCACAGCAACAAATTGTGTCTTCTGCATGAGAAAATACAGAATGTAACTCTTAAGACGCAGCATGGCTCTTCTTGGTCTGGCCTTTAACACGATAGCAACTCAGTGAGCCTTTCTGAGAAAGTATCCCAGCTAACTCTGTCTTGAATTAGCATCATGCCAGCGTCTTGTTCTTTCTAGCTTTCATGTGGCTGTCTCCTTTCTCTCAATTACAGGCACCAAGCTTCCAGCTGGTTAATAAGTCACATACCGTGGAATAAATGGTACTTTAAATTAAGGCATTTTGAGAACACAAGAGAAAGTATATAAAACTCATTTGAATTTAATTTCTGTGCCCTTTTTGCATAAATACTTAGAGAACCCCTTCCAAATCTCCCCAGTGGCCTATCACAAGCCATCTTAAGGGAGATACTTACTACAGCAACTGACTCCCTAGGAACCGACTAGAAGCAAGTGACTCTGAGACCCCAGCGTCCCTAGCCTGCTCATTTACTTCCCACAAACTGGATTTTGTGCCCCGGTGATCACTTTCCTTCAGCAAGAAGCAATTGTGTTTCAGCTGCTGCTCTTGCATATTTGGAGCTCCGCAGAATCTTTGATTGCTGAGACGCTGCATATTGCCACTTTAATGACGTGTTCACGGCAAATTAATCTGCCTCATCAGGGACTGACATTCATCGCAACTGCTGTGGGAATGGGCACTGCTGCCTTCCTGAGGCCGGTACTCAGTTGCAGCGTTACTAATAGTGAGAGCACGCCAAGTCTGCTGAAGACCTTCATTCACTCAAACATCCTTCTAGCATCGCAGACAATGCTTGCCACGGTCAGCACATCTACCTGCGTCATAACTGTGCAGCTCTTTTTCTTTCCGCTTTTGGGATTACATCAGATTAAAACTTCTCTCTTCAATAGATCTAGTACCATTTTTGTTCAAAATAAATGCCTACAATTTGTTTAAGAATAAAAGAGCTTTGCAACACTACATCTGTTCAGGCCATGACTCTGCCATTTCTTATATCACTATGATCAGGAAAAGGGAGGTTTAACACTAGAGTGTGTCAGTCAAGATGAGGAAATCTCCCTACTATCCTATGCTTGACCCTAAAGTGCAAGAGACAGGAGTATCACTGGGAGTATGACACACATTCAGGCCTTACAAACTTCAGAATTTGCTTGCCGCAGTGCACACACACATAACGGGAAATCCAGTGAGTAATATTCTGCGCCTAGCAACCTGGAAATTTAAAAATAAAGTGAAAGTTTCTTTCTATGTCCCTGAGATCACTTCTTATTTTTGATACTAGCTGCTTCCTATTTTCATTGTGTTCCAGGTTCTCTCATACAAGATTAATACTTCTAATAGTAGGAAGTCTGATACGGCCCTCAGTTTCAAAAATGTTTGTCCAGGTGATGATCCTCACACCCTCTGGCATGTCCTTGGGAGTCTGAATTCCCCATTTCTAACCCTGAGATCCTTTCAGGTTTTCTGCATGCATCTAGATTACTCCATGTCATACTGCTGGAACAAAACTGCTAAGAAGGGTCATTTAGAAGGAACAGAATTACATTGGCTCAGAGTTTTGAGGCTGAAAAACTCAATAGCAAGGCTGATGGCATTGGAAGAGGGCTTCTCGCTGTGTTGTGAAAATCACAAAGGATCACAGTGCAGAAGAGCAAAGACAGACAAGATAAAACTCATCATTTTCAGAGAAACCCATTCCCACAATAATGGATATTCGTTTGAAAGTAACTGCATTGGCCCATTCGTGAGTTGAGCCTCATGACATCACACTCCTCACTGCTTAGAGTAACACAGAGGCAGTCAAGATTCATGGTGAATTTTGAAGGGCATAAACATTTTGTGGGGTGTTTATGTCTATGTCCCTGAACTTTGCAACACCAGCTTTGCTACCAGACAACGCCAGCCGTGGAAGTTATATGAAATTACGAGCTTTCTGACCTCAAAGTCATTCATCCATCGGCATTCATAGGTAGGTCTGACCTTGTTCTGTGTCTCAGCTTTCTGTGGGCATGAGTTGCGGGAACTGTTGGCTCTGAGAACCCACTGGACTTGCTGTGTTTCTTGATACACCTGGGACTTACTTCAGAGTTGGAGTGTAGTACTAAGGACCTCTTCCCACAGACCAGCAGGGTTTAAGTATGCTAGCTTCTCATCTAAGGACAGCCCCACTTCAGTCTAGGTAAAGTGACATCAGTCACATTGCAAGGAATACTGGTTTCTTTGTTTAACTTCTATTGGGCTACAGATTTTAATATGTTTATCCTATATCCTATGGCTAATATCCATTTATAAGTGAGTATATACATGTGTCTTTCTGCTTCTGGGTTACCTCACTCAGGATGATCTTTTCTAGTTCCCACCAATTGCCTGCAAATTTTGTGATTTCTTTGTTTTTAATTGCTGAGTAATATTCCATTGTGTAAATATACCACACTTCCTGTATCCATTCCTCTGTTTCCAGATTCTAGCTATTACAAAAAATGCTGCTATGAACATAGTTGAGCAAGTGTCCTTATTGAATGGTGGGGCACCTTTTGCCTAGGAGTGGTGTAGCTGGATCTGAGGTAGCACTATTCCTAATTTTCTGAGAAAGCACCAAATTGATTTCTAAAGTGGTTTTACAAGGTTACATTCTCACCAGCAATGGAGGAGGGTTCCCTTTTCTCCACAACCTCTCCAGCATGCATCATCCCTTGAGTTTTTTAAAATTTTTTTTATTAATTATACTTTATCCACTTTGTATCCCACCCATAAGCCCCTCCCTCCTCCCCTCCCGACCCCACCCTCCTTCCCCCTTCTTCACGCATACCCCTCCCCAAGTCTACTGATAGGGGAGGTCCTCCTCTCCTTCCTTCTGATCTTAGTTTATCAGATCTCATCAGGAGAGATTGCATTGTCATCTTCTGTGGCCTGGTAAGGCTGCTATCCCCTCAGGGGGAGGTGATCAAAGAGCAAGCCAATCAGATTATGTCAGAGGCAGTCCCTCTTCCCATTACTATGTAACCCACTTAGACACTAAACTGCCATGGACTACATCTGTGCAGGGGTTCTAGGTTATCTCCATGCATAGTACTTGGTTGGAGTATGAGTCTCTGGGAAGACCACTGTGTTCAAATTTTTTGATCTTGCCATCCTGATGGGTGTGAAGTGAAATTTCAGGGTCATTTTGATTTGCATTTCCTGAATGACTAAGGATGTTGAGCATTTCTTTAAGTGCCATTCAATATTCCTCTGTTGAGAAATCTCTGTTTAGCTCTGTACCCCATTTTTAATTGGCTTACTTGAGGGAAGATGCTTAATCCTCATTCAGAAGGGCAGACAGGATAGACATCGGAAGTAGGAAAAGACAAGGAACAGGGCTGGAGCCTTTCACAGAGGACCTTTGAAAGACTCTACCCACCAGGTATCGAAGAAGATACTGAGACTCATAGTCAAACTTTGGACAGAGTGTCAGAATCCTTATGAAAGAAGAGGGAGATAGAAAGACCTGGAGGAGTCAGTATCTTTACAAGGAGAACAACAGAGCCAAAATATCTAAATCCAGGACTGCCTACAGGCACTGATACTCCAACCAAGGTCTGTGCATGGAATGTACCTAGACGCCCTCTTCAAAGGAAGCCATTGGCTACTCATTTTCTAAGTGGGTACCTTAGTAAGGGGAACATGGGCTGTCTTTGACATGAACTCAGTGGCCAGCTCTTTGATCACCTCTTTCTGGGGGTACAGCCTTGCCAGGCCACAGAGGAAGCTGATGCAGCCAGCATTGATGAGACCTGATAAGCTAGGGTCAGATAAAAGGGGAGGAGGTCTTCCCCTATCAGGAACTAGGGAAAGGGCATAGGGGGAAAAAAGGGAGAGTGGGTGGGACTGGGAAAAGAGTAGGAAGGGGGCTGAAGCAGGGATACAAAATGAATAAATTGTAATAAATAAATATATAAATAAAATTAAATTTTTAAGAAAGAAATACTGGTTTCCCTTCAAAGATAGCCTCTACTCAACTTTGGGGAAAATAAATTTTTATTATCTATTAAGGAAGCCCTGCTCTGAGTTCTTTATCTATTGCTTGGAAACTGTATTTCTTTCTGGCCTATAGGAAATCAAAAAGCAGAAATACTTTTATCTCTTCTGCTGCTTGCATTTTGCTGCTTGAAATTCCTCTCTGATGCATTGTAAGCTTAGTGTCTGAGTGTCCAAACTGCAGAAAGTTATGCAGCCTAAGGAAAAGGCAGAATTAAAACCTTGGTTTATATATACTTCAAAGTATGGATACACAGCACTAAAATTTGCTGAGCTTCAACTGTGTGTCACACAAAGTGTTGACAAAATCTTAGGTGGCTCTCTAACCTAGTCATAGGAAAGCCTATTGCCAGCATGTGGTCAACATTTTGATGTATGCAAGTAAGGGAAATCAAAAATATCTCTTAGATCATGCTGAATGCCTGGAAATTTTATGACTCTAGAATATCAGTTCTCCTAGATCTGTCCTTTTGAAAACAAGACTCCACAACTGTAATGGAAGTTTTGTAACTATGTTTTTGTTTTAATCCCAAGTGTGGGATTTAGTTGGGCTATAGTTTGTCCACCATTGTTTATTGTCTCATGCGGGGCATGGCTTTTGCCAGCTGGTAACAGCCTACTTTGTGCCTCAAGGAATGGAGAAAAGCACGGTCTAGGACTCTGAGGATATAAATTGAGAACCCACAAAGAGAAGGAGGCATAGGGTGGTGGTGTGTGGCAAGTAGCAGTTTGAAGAGACCAGCGATGGATAGTGTGGCAGTTTGGAGCAGACAGACAGAGAGACTCTTCAGAGCACAGCAGCTTGGAGGAGACTGCTGGTTGTTTGCTGTTGATGGAGATTGGCATATCCCCCAAAGACCCATTGACATAAATAGGTGAGAGATGTAAAGGTGTCTAAGTCCACTCCCCCCACTAACCTTCTCTCTCCTACATAGAGTTGGGAGGTTGGAAGGAAAGTAGAGGCTTAAACACCCCAAATAAAGAACAGTTTTACAAATGAGTGCTGCATACATCTGGCATTGTGTTGGCATTAAAACAAACAGGTTAATGAATGGAATCAAATCAAAGACCCAGACAGCTGTAGACACCTGACTTTTCATAAAGAAGCCAGAAATATACAATGAAAAAAAAAAAAAAAACAAAAACAAAAGTATCTTCAACAAATGGTGCTGTTCTAACTGGATGTTGACACATACAAGAATGTAAGTAGATCCATATCTATCATTCTGCACAAACCTCAAGGGCAATTGGATCAAAGACCTCAACATAAAACCAGATTCACTGAACCTGATAGAAGAGAAAAATGGGGAACAGCTTTGAATGCATTGGCACAGGAGACAACTTCTTGATCAGAACACCAGCAGCTCAGGCTCTAAGATCAACAATTAATAAATAGACCCCATGAAACTGAAAAGACAAAGGACACCATCAATCAAACAAAAAAAGCAGCCTACAAAATGGGAAAAGATATTCACAAACTCCACATTGGCAGAGGGCTAGTATCTATTTCCCTACTGGGAAATGGAATAGATTCTGTGGATGGACTAGGGACATGTGAGAATGGGAATAGGAGGGAACAGGTAGGGGGGATAGAAGGGGCGAGTACTGGGAGAGAGAACTGGAATTGGGGAGAAGTTCAAGGGGCAAGGTAGAAACATAGTCCAGTGAAAACTCCGGAAATCAATGAGGGGGACCCTAGCAAAAAAATCCCAGTAGTGGCGAATACAGAACCTGAACCAGCCATCTTCTGTAACCAGGCAAGGCTTCCAGGGAAGAGAACTGAACACCACCTACACACAAAACCTACATTTGTCCTTCCTGTAAAATGTGGTGGGGTAAAAGTAGTGCAGAAATTGTGGGAGTAGCTAACCACGAACTGGTCCAACTGAAGACCCTGCCACATGAGGGCGCCCATCGCCTGGAGGGAGAGAAACCAGAGGAAGGATATCCCAGAGACCTAGGACAGAACCCAACATGACTGACAAAAATGAATAAACAAAATACAAAAATAAAATAAGCCACTAAAATGATTTCTAATGATACTCTGCTTTCTTTGTAGACTGAAGCCTAGCATAATCATCATCAGTGATGAAGTCATTCAACAACGTATGGGAACAAATGCAGAGACCTACAACCAAAGGTAAGGCTGAGCTTGGAGAATCCTGCAGAAGAGGGGTTGAAAAATATTGGAGGAGCAAGAAAAATCCAGGACACATACCACAAGAAGGCCACAGAATCAACCATCCAGAGTTCACGGTTCAGAGACTGACGTGACAATCAAGGAGCCTGTATGGGTCTGACGTAGGTCCTCTGCTTATATGTTACAGTTGTGTAGCTTGGTGTTCTTGTGGGATGCCTAATGTGGGAGTCAGGACTGTCTCTGACTCTTTTGCCTGCTTTTGGGATGCTTTATCTTCAACTTGGTTGCCTCGTCCAGCCTTAATATGAGGAAACGTGCCTAGTCTTATTGCAACATGCTATGCCACATTTGGTTGATATTTCTTGGAGACCTGCCCTTTTCTGAAGGGAAATAGAGGAGTAGTGGATCTGTGGGAAAGGGGAGATGAGGAAGAGACTGAGAGGGGAGAAAGAAAGGGAAACTGCAGACAGGATGTAATATATGAGAAAAGAATAAGTTTTAAAAGAGGAAGGAAGAAAAGAAAGAGGTGAAAAGAAAGGGGAAAAAAAGAAAAAAGAACCCCCCCCAAAAAAAGAAAGAAAACCAGACCCTACAACCAAGAATTAAAAGAATGATGAAGAAGAGGAGGAGAAAGCCTAAACTGGCCAGAAAACAAACAATATTGGCTGCATAAGGTTCTGTATTGATTTTGCTTTATGTTCCTAACTACAGTCGTGTTACTTAATGACAGTAATGTATTTTAAGAAGTATGACACCAGGCCCTCTTGTCATTGGGAGAACATTATAGAATATACCTACACAAACCTACGTAAGATGTGACAATCATTCAGCGTGGGTCCTTGATGTGCTCAAGAGGCTCAGTAAATACGAGGTTGCCTGAGGCTGCTGCCAATTTAACCCGGAGGAATGCTTTTCAGTGGAGGAAGTACACTCTAGAGTCGCAGCAATTTGTGTGTTGTAAATACATGAACCAGCCACACCATTGTCTGTTATCTACGGACATACGCCCTGCAGGGCTGTGCTATAATAGCACTGCTTCAGCTTCCTTATTACATTGAGATCACCATCTATGTGTATCCCATTGACCGAAGGACCATCATGCCTCAGCTGGCTGTATTATAAATATAAGAGCCTTCATTTATAAGACAATAGTTGCTTTATTAAATTCTGTTACTCATCCTAATGTCTCTGCAATACTCAGCTTCACCAACTCTTATTTATCATCCAAATATTAGTTATTTGGTGATTTTCTCACACTGAGAAAATCATGGACATGAAAGTAGAAGCAAAACTCTCTAAACAAACAAAGAAAACAGATGGTAGGAGGAAGGTGAGAAAGAGTTGACCAGAAGAGTATGGAGGGTATGCCTAAAGAACATTGTATATTTGCATACATTGTATACTTGTATGAGAATGGCTTTATGGAACCCAGTACAATAAAGAAGAAATAAAATCATTCAAAAGTCACTGTTGAGCAAGTACTATATGCAAAGGCATTTTGTTTAATAAAATAAGCAAAGCACATAAGATCACAAAATAAATGAAATAAAAAGTAAATAAATGTTTGGAATGTTCGTCACCTAATATATATATATATATATATATATATATATATATATATATATATATATGGCAAGGCAGAGAAACAAAGTGAGTCTCAGAGTGGGAGGTGTCACTTTGATGCAAGCTGTTCTGGAACAAGTAAACGCCTCAGATAAGGTTATATTTTAGCTGAGTCTCAAAGAAGAAGGGAATAAATGATCTAGTATCAGAAATCCATGAAGTAGGGAACATTCCAAGCACACTGAACAGTGACTACAAGGATTCAGTGCATCAAAGAAGAGTAGGTGGGACAGCACAGGTTAAACCAGGGTGGGGAGAGAAGAGCTCTGAGCCACTGCTTCTGCAAGCGCTTTGAAATAGTAACAAAGTTTTGGAATCTCTTGAGTGGGATGGGAATTCATCAGAAAGTTTTAGAACCTAGATTGATGCGATCTGACTGAAGTTGTTAAAGTGTCATTCTAAGTGTTATGGTAGAAAATCCAGATGGAAAACAAGAATGCCAAGAATGAGGTTACTGCAATGCTGCAGGTGAGAGGTGATGGAGGCCTAATCAGGGGAAGGAGAATGATTCTGGGTCTCCTGAGATTGCAGAGGCAATAGAATACCTCATTACAGTGACAGAGATTGGGAAGTAGCCAAATTAAAACCTGTTCACGATTTGAGACTTGACCTACTTGATAAGTAACCCTACTATATTCTAAGACAAGAGGCACCGAGGAAAGAGTGAGGAGAGGCAAACAGTAACAGAGACAACAAGAGCGTCCACTCTCTCAAGACGAGTCTACTTGGTGAGGTCTGTTTGATGTGCAGTTGTAAACAGCAGAGGAATGGAGCACAGAGACTAAGAACAAATATTTCGAAATTCTTATCTTGCCAGTGGTCTATAGGACCATAAAAACAGGTGAGATTATATAGAAGAATGAAGAGAGGTTGGAGTATGGAGAATCAGCATTTGCTCAAAATAAGTAAAAACTGAAGGTGAAAACAAAGAAATATTAATTTTCTCTTTCACATCCATGGCAGAGAGAAAAAACTCCATCTCTGCTCACCAGCATCTGATGTCCACCTGCAGTCTAATGTCCAGGTAGTCAAAGAGGGTGGGGGTAGTGATTGAGAGCAAATAATGGAGAATGGAAGATTGGAATAAGAAGTGAGAACCACAGGCTGAATTTCTTGAGGGAGGAGGGGGGAGGCACTGAAGACACTGACTTATTCCATTATAACAGTATGGCGGGGACTGAGCGCTGAGGGAATGGTAGAAGCAGTAAATACACATAACTCTTTGTAGCAACTTTTCTACATAAAGAGCAGAAAGGAGGACATGTAGCTAGAAATAGCTGTGGGTAAGGAAAAAATTACTGTTTTTTTTAAACTTTCGATTTTTAAGTGATTGTAAACTTGCAGCATGTTGAAAAACTATTATAATGATCCTGTATGCCCTTCCTCCTTGCTCTGGGTTGTAAAAACCTTTGTGATATCACAACACTTGGAAAGCTAAACAGAGAAGATAAAGGATTGAGGCAAGTCTGGGCTATATGAAAAGTCTGTAAAGGAGAGGGAGAAAGAGAGACAGAGAAAGAGAGAGTAAGGGAGGGACTGAGAGGAGAAAAATAGAATCAAAATCAGCGAAGAGAATATGTGTTTTACTGTGTTTTTCTAAGAACTAGTCAATGTTCTGGAGAAAGTGGAAGAAGTCTAATGCATGTGGGTAAGTGCAGCCATGAAGCCTCTCATGGGCAAAGGGCTTGTTTCAATTTCACACGCTGAGTTTCTCAAGTGAGGGAAGAAGGATCTGATGTGAAGCCATGTGAGCACCATGGAAGTGCTGTGCTCTGGAAGAACCACTCTTCCTCCTCAGGAAGGACAGGATTGTGCAAGAGAACTGTGTCTCCGGATGATCTGTTGCAGAAGTCAAGAATGGAAAAGGCTGGAAACTTTTGTGTTAAGGGAGAAGCAACTGAGGAGAGGGAAAACAAAGGAGAAGATCTCGAGGGAACTGTGCCTCCCACCCAGGTTCACCTGTATATGAATGTGAAAGGAAAGAAATTGCTCTCTGTGGAAGCAAACAGGGAGCAGCTGACATTCAATGAGAAGGTGAAGATACTTTCCCAGAAAAGGGGATATGGGTACGCTCTTCCTGAAGGTCGTCTGATAGATGGACACTGTAAATGGGGTCATGGATTCAAGGAGGTGAAGACTGGATCAGACTAGAGAGCATAAAGTCTTGGAAAGGACGACTCTGGCTCAGAACTATAGGACGCTTGGGCTTTTTGTGGAGATTGAAATAATTTGGGATGAATATAATAGAATTAATCCTGTTCGTACCTCGAGGAAATCAAGTCTAATTGAAGCTACCTTCTGAGGATTAGATTCTCTGTCATCCTGGGTGATGGAGAGGGAACAGAGGAGGGGAAGCACGGCCAGGAGGTAGACTGGCCTGGGGCTGCTTTCCCAAGGTGAGTGTGGAAACTGACAAGAGTGGCTTACAGCAAATGCAAAGTGTGGCATCACAGCTGCTTGCAGTAAGACCTAATTTATTCAGGATAAACTCCTTTGGAAGGTGGCTTATTTGGGCCAGAGCCGAGCTAAGGTTTACAGTTTGTAGAATTTGAAGGCCAGACTCTCTCAGAATGTTATTAGTGCAAATAACACTGCAGGTGTTTAACTTATTTTGAAAAATTCTATGGGTGATATTTTCACATAAATATGCTAAACTGATCCTGGAATGAGTCATTTGGTTTGCTACAAATATGACAGACGAGCATTTCCACACAGTAAGACCCTGTTCACAGTCCATGCACAGATAGCAAGCTCTATAAATAGATAGGTGCCTGCTTGTTTTAGGAGCAAATGTTTTCTGCTTGCTCTCTGTAGTAAAAAACTAAATTTTGTTCCCAGTTATAGAATCTTTAGCATCTACTCTTGTTTTCATTGCCTTGACTCTGTTGAATACCTAAATGTTTAACTCACAAAACATGACACAGCATGGTGTATTATCAGAACCACTGCTAAGGAAAGTTCTCCTCGGCCATTAATTACCTATCAGAACTCTATGAAGTAACTTTACTTCATTAAACAATTACAGTGACTCGATTAAATAATCTTCTGAGGTTACTTTCAGCTCTAAGTACTTTAATATTAAGTTTTAAATCATCAATTGTCCTAATATTCATGTGTACATGTGTATAGATGTTCATGCCATATATACAAAGCTGCCTTAGACTCAGTAATTGAAATTAAGAAGCATTTATTTAATTCCATTTCATCAGGACTTATTAAAAGTGAGTTGTTTATAAAGACTTGAAGATGATCCCTACTATACTATAAACTAAGCATAACTTTTCAAATATTCCCAACTAACTCTATAATCGAAAATTAAATGACTATTGGTTATTGAATATTCATAAAATGAAGATAATGAAGATAAAAATCTCACCACCAAACCCTATGTAATTATCCCATTCTTGTCTCTTTCTGATGAATGTATGTTAACAAATTGTTGTACAATAAAGTAGTTCTGTAGGATTTGTTAGTCCCTAATTGGGTATTAAACCATCCAAAAATCATTAAAAGTGTGAGTTTTAGGAAAGATAATTTTAACTTTGATCTTCTGGCTGTGATGGAGTAACAGTTACAAAATCTGTCTTCCGGGAGATAATTACAAATCAGAACTAAATAAAACACAATTTGTCCATTGAACAAGCGCACAAATCTATAAATTCTAAGAGGGAAGAAAAACACAAACCCTAATATTTCCCATGCTTTCCAAACTACAAAAAAAGGAGGTAACTGAACAGAACAGAGCACTCACTAAAATATAAGTTTAAGAAGGCCAGGGTGGCTTAAACTAAGTGACAAAGACCCTGAACGTGAACAGGCACATAAAGAGGGGGAGGAGGAGGGAAGAAGAGAGAACATAACCACATACTTATGTCTTTGGCAAAATGCTGAGCTGAACGCCATAGGGAGAGACTGTGGTGCTGAGCTAAGAACTAGCAGTGAAGAAATGACTAAGTGGAAATGTGGCTGACTCTCATGTGAAGCAGAACTGGAAAGTATTATAATTCTCAGTACCCTAAGTAATGTGTACTTACTCAAATTCTTGCATGTTCAGCAGAGATGCCAAGCTGGAATACTCTGTGGTGATAAACTAACTATAAAGTATGCTATAAACCCTTCCTAACAATATTTAAAGTGTGCTTTTAAATTGGATAATCAGAACTGATTTTAAAAAAGCAATATACACTCACACACATACACACACACAAAATGGAAGTTTACACAGTCATAAAAAAAAGAAAGAAAGAAAGAAAAATACACCAACCCAGCCATAAAATCTTTGATCTAGAATGCTGTCCTGCCTGCAAAATATGTTAGGGCAATGGTGACACAAAGCTTACAGAAGTAACCAACAGAAGTTTGATTTGACTTAAGGCCCACTTCCCAAGTTGGAGCCCATACTTGACACTGCTTGGGTGACAAAGAACCAGAGACTGGATATCTAAGAGCCTTAGGGTAAACCAAAATACTACTAGACTTTAAAAAATAAAGTAGTGATAAAAGTAACTTCTCATGCTACTCTGCTATAATCATAGATCAGTGCTTAATTCAGCAGAAGGGAACAAATACGGAGACTCACAGCCAGACATTACATACAGAGACTTGGAACACTAAGCTCTAAATGAGATGTCTCCATCAAATCCCTCCCCTCAGATGTCAGGGAACCCATATAAAAGGCAGAAAGAATGTTAGGAGTCAGAGGTGTTGGAAGATACTATGTCTCCTTACATCAACTGAACAATGTTTCTATGCACTCACAGAGACTGAGGCAGCAAGCACAGGGTCTGCACAGGTCTTCTCCAGGTCTGCGTATGTATGATATCTTCCAGGTTACAGTTATATGTGTGAACGAATGGGTCTCTTACTCTTGTGTGTGCTCTTGGGCTCTTTTCCTTCTGTTTGTTGGTTTGCTTTGCCCAACTTTGATGTGATTTTTTTTTGTTTTATCATATTATATTATATTTTGTTGTGTTTAGTTGTTATCTTTTAGAACTCTGCACTTTTCTAATGATAGAAAGGAAATGGAGTGAATCCAGATGGAATGGGAGATGGGGAGGAACTTGGAAAAGTAGAGGGAAGAGAAACTGTAGTCAGGATATATTGTATGAGAAAATAAAATAAAAAAATAAAAGAGAAAAAAAGAAATAATAACATTTTCAGGAATACGGATGTAACTGAAAATATTTATGTTAACAAAAATAAGGAAAAACACAGGAAATAAATAACCTCACTACAGCAAAACAAAAAGTAGCCAAACAACCAATACACTACCACAACCAACATCAAAAGCAAAGCATCTAAAAGCCACTGGTCATTAATCTCCCTCAGCATCAACAGACTCAAATCTCCAATAAAAAGACACAGACTAACAGAATGGATATGTAAACAAGACCCAACAATCTGTTGCATACAAGAAACACACCTAGGTCACAAAGATAGACATTACCTGAGAGTAGAGGGCTGGAAGACAGTTTTCCAAGCAAATGAACCCAAGAAGCAATCAGGAGCAGCCATTATAATATCTAATAAATAGATTTTTCAACCAAAATTAATCAAAAGAGATAGGGAAGATCATTTCATACTCATCAAAGAAAAATTCCACCAAGAAGACATCACAATTCTGAACATCTATGCCCCGAATACAAGAGCACCCACATTTGTAAAAGAAACATTAATAAAACCTAAACCACACATAGATCCCCACACATTAATAGTAGGAGACTTCAACATCCCACTCTCAACAAAGGACAGGTCAACATAACAGAAATTAAACCCAGAAACAATGACTCTGACAAAGGTCATGCATCAAATGGACCTAACAGACATCTACAGAACCTTTCACCCAAACACAAAAGAACTTACCTTCTTCTCAGCACCTCAAGGAACCTTCTCCAAAATAGACCATATAGTTGGTCACAAAGCAACCTTCAATGGATACAAGAAGATTGAAATAATCCCTTGTATTCTATCTGACCACCATGGATTAAAGCTGGACCTCAATAAAAAGAAAAATAGCAAAAAGCCTACACACACATGGAAACTGAACAACTCACTAATCAATGACAGCTGGGTCAGAGAAGAAATAAAGAAAGAAATCAAACACTTCCTAGAATGCAGTGAAAATGAAGGCACAACATACCCAAATTTATGGGACACAATGAAAGCAGTGTTATGAGGAAAGTTCATAGCACAAAGTGCTCTCAAGAAGAAATTAGAAACATCTCATACAAATAACTTAAAGGCCCACCTGAAAGCCTTAGCAAAAAAAAGAAGCAGACATGCCCAAGAGGAGTAGATGGCTGGAAATAATCAAACTCAGGGCTTAAATCAATCAATTAGAAATGAATAAAACAATTCAAAGAATCAATGAAACCAAGAGCTGGTTCTTTGAGAAAATCAACAAGATAGACAAACCCTTAGCCAAACTAACTAAAAGACAGAGAGAAACTATTCAAATCAGCAAAATCAGAAATGAAAAGGGGGACATAACAACAGATACTGAGGAAAGCCAAACAATTATTAGGTCTTACTTCAAAAGCCTATATGTCACAAATTTTGAAAATCTAAATGAAATAGACAATTTTATTGATCGATTCCACTTGCCAAAGCTGAATCAAGAACAGGTAAACCAATTAAATAGTCCTATATCCCCTAAGGAAATAGAAGCTGTCATCAAAATCTCCCATCCAAAAAAGCCCCGGGCCAGATAGTTTCAGTGGAAAATTCTATCAGACCATCAAAGAAGAGCTGACACCAATACTCTTCAAACTATTCAACAAAATAGAAACAGAAGGAACATTATCAAACTCATTCTATGAAGTCACAGTCACTTTGATACCTAAACCTCACAGAGACCCAACAAAGAAAGAGAATTTCAGGCCAATCTTCCTTATGAACATTGATGCAAAAATACTCAACAAAATACTTGTAAACCAAATTAAAAAACACATCAAAGATATTAACCATTATGACCAAGTAGGCTTCATCTCAGATATGCAGGGGTGGTTCAATATACAGAAATCCATCAATGTGATCCACCACATAAACAAACTAAAAGAAAAAAAAAACATGATAATCTTCTTAGATGCTGAAAAAGAATTTGATAAAATTCAACATTCATTTATGTTTAAAGTCCTAGAGAGATCAGAGATAACAAGTTACTTACCTAAATATAGTAAAGGTAATATACAACAAGCCTATAGCCAACATCAAAATCAA
This sequence comes from Psammomys obesus, assembly GCF_907164565.1. Lineage (NCBI taxonomy): Eukaryota > Metazoa > Chordata > Mammalia > Rodentia > Muridae > Psammomys > Psammomys obesus. The sequence goes on along the minus strand of NW_026596443.1, from coordinate 5,493,806 downwards.
TGGAGAGAAACTTAAATCAATCCCACTGAGATCAGGGACAATGCAAAGCTGCCCACTCTCTCCATATCTCTTCAACATAGTTCTTAAATCATACAATGAAAAAAAAAAGATAGCATCATCAACAAATGGTGCTGGTCTAATGTATCTAATGGATATCTACATGTAGAAAAATGCATATAGATCCATACTTAATACCCTGCACAAAACTAAAACCCAAGTGGATCAAAGACCTCCACATAAAACAAGACACACTAAATCTGTTAGAAGAAAAAGTTCAAGAAAAAGCTCAAGAAGACCCTTGAGCTTATTGGCAAAGAAGACAACTTCCTGAACAGAACACCACAGCACAGGCTCTAAGACCAACAATCAAAAAATGGAACCTCATGAAAGTGAAAAGGTTTTGTACAGAAAAGGACACTGTCTTCAGAACAAAATGACAGCCTACAGATTGGGAAAGAATCTTCACCATCCCTATATCTGACAGAGGATTAATATCCAGAATATATAAAGAATTCAAGAAGTTTAAAAGCAACAAATCAAGTAATCCAATTAAAAAATGGGGTACAGAGCTAAAGAGAAAATTCTCAATAGAGGAATACCAAATGGCAGAGAAATACTTAAAGAAATGCTCAACATCCTTAGTCATCAGGGAAATATGAATAAAAATGACCCTGAAATTCTACCTTATACCTATCAGAATGGCTAAGATCAAAAACTCAAGTGACAACACATGCTGGACAGGACAGGGAGAAAGGGGAACCTGGTATGAATGTAAACTTGTACAACCACTTTGGAAACCTATCTGGCACTTTCTCAGACAATTAGGAATACTGCTACTTCAAGATCCAGCTATACCACTCCTAGGCCTATATCTAAAATATGCTCATGTATACAACAAGGACATTTACTCAACCATGTTCATAGCAGCTTTATTCATAATAGCCAGAATCTGGAAACAACCCAGATATCCCTCAACTGCAAAAGTGTGGTACATTTACACAATGGAATACTACTCAGCAATTAACAAGAAAATCATGAAATTTTCAGGCAAATGGTGGGATCTAGAAAAAAATCATCCTGAGTGATGTATCCCAGAAGCAGAAAGACACACATGGTATATACTCGCTTATTAGTAGATATTAGGCATATAATATAGGATAATCATACTAAAATCTGTACACCTAAAGAAGCTAAGCAAGAAGGAGGATCCTGCGTAAGATGATCAATCTTCATTCAGAAAGGCAAACAGGATAGACATCGAAAGAAGGTAAAAGCGAGGAGCAAGACTGGAGCCCACCACAGAGGGCCTCTGAAAGATTCTACCCAGCAGGATATTAAGGAGGACGCTGAGACTCATAACCAAACTTTGGTCAGAGTGCAGGGAATCTTATGAAAGAAGGGGGAGATAGAAAGACCTGGAGGGGACAGGAGCTCCACAGGAGAGCAAAAGAACCAGAAATCTGGGTCCAGGGGGTCTTTTCTGAGATTAATTCTCCAACCAAGGACTAGTCATGGAGACAAGTTAGAACCCCTGTACAGATGTAGCCCGTGGCAGCTCAGTCTCCAAATGGGCTTCCTAGTAAGAGGAACAGGGACTGTCTCTGACATGAACTCAGTGGCTGGCTCTTTGATCATCAACCCCTGAGGGGTGTGGCAGCCTTACCAGCCACAGAGGAAGACTATGAAAAACAGTCCTGACAAGACCTGATAGGCTAGGGTCAGATGGAAGGGGAGGAGGTCCTCCTCTATCAGTGGACTGGGGAAGAAGCATGGGAGGAGATGAGAGAGGAGGAGGGCAGGATAGGGATAAGGATGGAATGAGGGTGGGGGCTACAGTTTGGATATAAAGTGAATAAAGTGTAATAAATAAAAAATTATATTAAAAAGAATTGAACAAACAGCAAAATTTAAGAGTAAAACCACATATCCTACTATTTCTATACTTTCCAAAATAATATACTCATTATACAAATATATGCATACATATATGCACATAAATCTGTATATGTAGAATGTGTATTTACATGGTAGGTCATGAAACTAGAAAAGAATCATGAGAGTAAAGGAAGAAATCTTAAGGGAGATAGGAAATAAAGAGGGTGATGGAATACATATAAGAAATTAAAGGTTGGGACTAATTGGAAGAAAAAATGAGAAATACCTCAATAACAAAGGAGGTTTGAATAGAGCATGGCGCAAAATGAATGAGGTCTGGGCAGTGGGGTGGGAAAAGGCACATAAAAACATAGTTAAGAAACAAACAAAACATGTTGTATGTTGCGTATACAAGATCTCAGGTTCAGTCTCTAACACACACCAACAGCATGTTAAAAAGCCGAGTACCGGTAGAGGGATCTCGTCCACAGGCAAGAACGGACGAACGGAGTCCAAAAAGCCATGAGAGCCTCGAGGAGCATCTCTGGAGTAGAAGGGATGAAGGGGCGGAAGGGGTGCAGTAGCCCAGTAGAGCCCAAAATAAACTCCAAGGACGGTGGGACGGAGACATGTAAAGCTTACGTAACTGTTGACGGTGGATGGAGCGGTGAGCAATCGGTGAGGCAGAAAGCAGGTTTGTTGCAGGTAGTAGCAAATTGGACACAGGGTCCTGGTGTGTGGTTTAGAGCCGCGAGAGAAAGCAAATCTGTCGTGGGTAGGGGTAGAAGCGGTCCTGACGTGCCAAGACAACGGGAGAGCCCACTGGGTTTTACAACTCCAATTTTAAAATGATGGTTAAGCCACTGCAGCACATCTGGTATAAGGAACTTTATTGGGGAGGTGGTAGGAGTTAGGGCAGGTGACTGGACATGCAGGAAGGAAGACAGACAGAGGAGGACAGAGCCATGGGGACAGAGAGGGACAGCGAGAGAAAACACAGAGACATGGGGAGGAGAGCAGAGAGGTCAAGAGAAAGAGACTGAGAGAAACTGAGGGAGACAGAAAGAGACTGAGAGAAACCAAGAGACAGAGGGAACCAGCTGGTCCTGGCACAGGTGATGAAGTAGGATAGTGTCAGGTTGCTGAAGGCCCCTGAGGGCAGGCCAGTTGAATCGCCTGCACACCAGAAATGTGTGATGTGAGTTGAGTCACAGTTGCTGGGTGCTGCCTCTGTTTCCTAAGCAGCAAGGCTTCTCTTTGCTTTTGCTCTGTAACCTCACAAGTCTTTGCTGAATTTTATTTTGTGCTTGTCTGAGAATCACTAACCTTTTCCTGATTTGTCATTTTCTAAGCTCAACCTATTGTATTTTTGAAAGATGAACGGAACTGACCCTTTTCCAGCCTTCTGTAAAGGGCCCGCTCCTCACTTTTCCTTAGAGACAGATACGGGTTTTGTAGTTTTGTCTCCCTGGGAACCTGCCGTATTACCTGCGTGAGCCTGGAGGCTCAAACTCCAGGCAACTGTGTCTGCTTTAATCTTCTGTCTTGAGCTTTCATTCTCTATCAATGATTACTTCCTTAAAAGGTTCGCAAGTTCAGACAAATGCAGTTTGGCCTCTGCCCCTTGTCATTTAGTTCAAATTAGAAACACAGAAATGTTTCACCTCGGACTGTTTTCGTTTGGTCTCCTGGATTATCAGATAGTATTCTGAAGGGCCTTGTCCCAAAGGGCTTTCTCTAAAAGACTTTCTCTGTACGTTGCAACGTTCTATCAGTCTATAACTATTTTAGCTAACAGTCTCTCATGGAAGTATTTTTACAGCCATAGGCTAAGCAATAAGTGACCGAACTGGGTCTTGCTGGGTGAGAACAACCCAATCTGATAACATCAGCACTGTTTTACATAATTAAAAGAGAAAAAGACTCCCATTATAAGAAAACACATGATACCTTTGAAATGTCTAACTTCTAATATTTCTAGAAATTCAAGCTCCTGAGATTTCTTCCAAATTGAAGAAAAGTTTGAACTTTTCTGGCTGAGGCTTTTGTCTTTTACTTTCCAGTACATATTTTTACGGCAAACTTCTTCATATCTAAAAATGGGCATCTGCATAGATCGGCTGGCTCTGTTTGCTTCTGATATGCTCCTGCAGCTGGGAGAAACCCCTCCGAGACTCTGAAGTCAGGGGAGAAACTCCTTCAAGATTCTGAAGTCTGGGGTAAGCTCCTCTGAGATCGAAAGTCAGGAGGAACGGGCTTAAAATTCAGAGAAAATGAGCTTTTCTTCACTTTTCAGAGGATTGGCACCCTAACATCACTTCTGAACGTCTAAGGGACTTCACTTCAACAATTCTGGGGGTTCAGACAAAAGTGTTCAGGTTATTATGAATTTTTGACACCAGAAGATTAAACAAAATCACTGAAAAAAAAAAATCCATCGTTACTGTAAGACCCAACCGTTAACCTTGTAAGCCTCACCTGCCCAAGGACCAAGTAACTGGAATGCTGGGAGTTGTAGTTGTGGGAAGATAACAAGGCACATGGGAAAATACAGGGGCCTATGGTCTTTAAAAAGCCCATCCAACAGGTGTGTCGTTGCCACTTGCTTGAAATTTCTGGCCAAAGTTCCTGACCAAAGCCCATCGTGGCCAGCAATTAAAGACTACTTCAAATTGTGCTGAGTGTGGAACTGTTTTTCTCTTGCCAGTCTCAGTATGAACGGTTACCTGCTTTGTTGAGAAACAGAATAGTGCAGGGACAGAGCGTGCAACTCAGTACTTTTTAGTCTCATCATTACAATTCTCCCTCTTTCTCTCTATCATTGAGAAAGTGGATAAATTCGCCCAAAAGACAGAAATAAAAATTAACATTATGAGAAGTTATAAAAGCTTTGATCTCAACAATTTTTCAATTGACTGAAGTATTAAAAAATATATGGTTGCGGAGTTTTAACATCTTCATCAAGCACCAAACTACAGGATGCATGAACTTTCGGCTGCAAAAACTATAAATCAGACCCCTTGGATATATCTGAGGGCTTACACAAAACTGGATTGCCTTGTGGTTTATGAAATGTGTGTCTTTCCTCATAAACACAGACTTCAATATAGACGTCTGTTTGAAATTATACTCGATTTCATTTTCAGTACTGTATACTATGTCAGTTTTTCGTCACAGAAACAAACCATCAGACAAGTAATGTCTTGAGAAGCGCTGCCATGGGTAATTGTGTCCACTTGCCTTCCAGCTGTTGCTATCAGAAATACCAGGATGGACGGTCTAAGCCTGTCGACAGAGGCTGGAGAGATGGATCGGTGATGCGAGCGTATACTGCCCTTGCAAAGGACCTATTCCTGGTACCCGGACTCATCGGCTCATAATGAACTGTAATTTCAGCTCCAGAGGACTCAGTGCGCTCTCCACCCCCTGTGTGCACCTGTACACACACACATATCCGTCCTCCGCTTGCCCTGGCACACACACTTATTCACGTAATTAAGAGTAAAATAAAATCTTATTAATGTGCATTTTTAAAAATCGTAGAGTCTAGAGGTTTATGTCTGAAGCAGGTCTAATTGGGGTAAAGTGAAGATAGAACACAGCTGCATTTTATCCTGAGGCTGAGGAGGAAGCATTATTTACTTTTAATGGTATTGAGAAACTATGCCTACCTTTGCTAATGTTCTTTCCTCCACTTTCAAAAAGAACAAGTCTAATTTTCTCATTAACCATAATCCTGCTCTTTCATATTTAAGTGCCAGCACTAACAAGGGCTCAGTGTACTTTACCTCTGTTAAATTCATGATTAGCAATCCTTTTTAAATGTTTTTTTCTTTATTCATTTTTATTGTATGAATGTTTTTTCTGCATGTATGTCTGTTTGGCATATGTGTTCCTGGTCCCTGTGGAGGTCAGAAAAGGGCATCAGATCCCCTGGACAGGACTTACAGGTGGCTCTGAGCCACTGTATGGGTGCTAGGAATTGAAACCTGGTACTCAGCAAGAGAAGCCAGTGCTCTTAACCTCTAAGACATCTTTCAAACCACTAATAACCAATCTTAATTCTATGCACTGCCTTAGTTCCAGTTTGCTAATAGCACATTCTCATTTCTGGGAACCGTGGTCATCTGCACAGGCTGAGTGCTCTTCCCACCAAATGAAGATTTTAGTTTGCATGAACCAACATAAAATTGTGTTCATTAAATTTCTAATGCCCAAAGCTCCCTTTCTTCATAACTTTTAAAAACTATTAACTTTACTTTTTAAATATTGTAATATTTAAATATTATAATATTTATAATTATATAACATTTATATAATTATATAATATTTATAATTATATAATATAATATTAAATTATTAAATATGGTTACATCAATTTTCCCCTTCCCTTTCCTCTCCCCAAAGCCTCCCATACTGCTCTTTGTTCTATTTCAATTTCATGGCATCTTTTTTTTTCATTGTTACATGCATATAAACATATATACACCATACGATTTTTATATTTTATATTCATATAGGTGAATATATGTCCATCAGTATATAAATGTAACCTGTTTCATCTGCATAATGTTGTTCGTATGTGTATCCAGGGCTAACCATTCGGTAATGGATAACCAATCGGTGTGCACTTCCCAGGGTCTGCCTCTCTCTCTCTCTCTCTCTCCCCCTCTCATTCTCTAGCCGCCTGTACTATTTTGTGTAAGAATTAGGCCTCGTTGGCTTTTTCCCATCCATGTATACACTTTTTTTTATCAGAAACTTCTTATAAAGAAAATTGTTAAAATCTTCACCCAGAGCATCGCTTTGTAGATTTTCAAAGTAGCATTAAAACTGGCTAAGTAAATGCTGCTGTGGCTGCTGTCATTTTTCTTATTGACACAAGTATTTTCATCATAAATTTCAAGAGAATATGTATCTATTTTAATATCCTTTCTGTACTGTGTATGATTTTTGATTCCACAGACTCAAATCGTGTATGAATTTCATTCATTTGCTCCCCAGATACCAAACATCTTTCATTCAAAAGACTGTATATGAATGAAATTTAAATATTAACCTTTAAAATGATACCAGAATATAAAAGAAAATGGTTCAGTGGCTATATGCCTCATCATTCCTTTGTTGGGTACATACATCATATATGTACATACGCACATGCGTGAACATGCACACACATATTGGAATTTATAGTTTAAAAGAGAATACAAAGCCAGATAAATTGTTTTTATTATTATTTCACTTTCAGCACAGCTTCAGTTTTGTGACACCTAGTATTCCTAAAAAAAAAAAAAAAAAACAATCCCAGAATTCTAGAATGACAGCACAGATGCTCACCTTGGTACCAGAACACAGATGCTCACCGAGCTTCAGGAACAGAGATGTGCACCTTGACGCAGGAGCACAGATGCTCGCTCACTGAGCTGCGGGAACTCTGCAGCCTCATCTTCTATCCCCTGCAGCCCAGGAACACTGTTGTCATGACTCCAGCAGGGACACGGTGCCCGGTAGACCCAGCGTCTCCCTGATCTTTGACCTGCAGTAAATATAAAGTAAAGGAGTAGTGAAGTTGGCTAGTTAGCAGTTGTCATTGTCCTGGCCTGTTTACTTCAGGAAGATGTTTAACACTGGCTCTTGGTCTGTGAGTGTTGAGAGCTCGGCCTGCTGCTACAGCAGAATGCAGTAATTACTCAACCCAGTGCTCATTTTCCTAAGTCATGTAGCAATATACTGACTGCGCTGACCTGAATTAGTCCCCCTCATCTCTCTGTTACCTAACTTCTTTAGTTGCAAATGGGAATTTTCCTATATTGACCATGTGTGTTCTTAAGGAATATTACACATAAATTTGCTGATATTGTCCTTGTTTTCTGTACTGATGAGCATGTTCTTTCCTTGAATTATATTGATAATCAGAATGAGGGGAATGCTGAACTAATTATAGATTCAGTAGTACAAGAACTAGGAAATGATGTAAGATTTCATCAATATCTTAAAAAAAAGACATTGGAGCAAGCCTCACCCTTAAAAGGTAGTGCAACATTTTCTTATATAAAATTAAAACAGGAAGGGGAAGGTATTAGGAGATGGGAGGAATGTGACAGGAGAGCCCTGCTCTGACTTGTATGTTTAATGTCTGCATACTCTCCAGAAATCAATAACTTGATCCCAAGATGATGTTTCTGGGGAGACAGTAGACACTTTAGGGGTAGCTCACAGAGGGAAGACCTCAGATCACTGAGAGAAGTGATAAAGCCTGGCCCCTCCCTCTTCTTTTTAGACCCTGGATCATGAGGTAAGTAGTTTTCCCCCATTATGGTGGTCCACATTTATCAGAGGACCAAACCATGGGCTTACTTGACCTTGGACTGGAGCATCACCTTTGTTCTCTGTAATGGATGTGGTTGTTTTTGTAGTAGTAGTTGAAAACTAACTAAGAAAAAAAATGTGCTGAGAAGTGAGGCTGTTCTTGTAATTGCCCCTAATGGTGCTAATGGATTCTTTTTTTATTAACTTATACATTTTACATCCCAATCATAGTCTCCTCTCTCATCTCCTCCTGGAGCCACACTTCCTCCCTCTTCCCCCATCCATGTCCCCTAGTCCTCAGAAAGGGGGAGCCCTCTTCTCTTACCAACTGATCCCAGACTATCAAGTTTCTTCAGGGCTGCCTGCACCCTCTTTCTCTGTGAACTAGCAGGACTGCCTCATCAGAGGGAAGAGATCGAAGACCAGGCAACAGAGTTTGTGTCAAAGACAGCCCCTGGTCCCCTTACTAGGAAACCTACATGGAGACTGAGATGCCTATTTGCTACATATGAGCAGAGGTTACTGGGTCCTCTCTGTGCATAGTCCTTGGTTGGTGCATCAGTCTCCACAGGACCCCTGGGACCAGATTTGTTGTCTCTGTTGGTCTTCTTGTGTAGCTCTTGTCCTCTCCTCGTCCTTCTATCCTTTAACTCTTCCATAAGACTCCCTTCTTTCTTACCAAAGTTTGTCTGTGAGTCTCAGCATCTGCTTCATCATCTACAAAGTGGAGACTTTCAGAGGACATCTATGGAAGATGCCCATCGTGCTCCCTCTCTTCAACTACATCCGGTGTCTATTATTTTTGCCCTTCTGAATGAAAATTAAACATACTCCCTAAGGTCTCTCTTATTACTTAGCTTCTTTAGGTCTATGGATTGTAGTATGGTTAGCCTGTATTGTATGGCTAATATTTGCATATGCGTGTCTTTCTGGATCTAGGCTACCTCACCCAGGATCTTTTGCAGATCTATCCATTTCCCTGCAAATTTCATGATGTCCATGTTTTTTAATAGCTGAATGGTATTCCATTATGTAGACATGCCACAGTTTCTTTATCCATTCTTCAGTTGAGGGGCATCTGAGTCATTTCCAGTTTCTGATTATTATGAATAAAGCTGCTATGAACATAGCTGAGGAAAATGTTCTTGTTATATGGTGGAACATTTTTGGGTAAATGCCCGGGAGGAGTATAGCTGAGTCTTGAGGTAGAGCTGTTTCCAATTTTCTGAGAAAGCACGAGATTAATTTCCAAAGTCATTGTACAAGTTTGCACTCCCACCAGCAATGGAGGAGGGTTCCCTTTCTCTACAACCTAAACAGCATGCGCTGTCACTTGAGATCCATTCTGATAGGTGTAAGATGTAGGGTTGGTGATGATCTTTTCCCAGTCATTTTGTTCTGATGACAGTGTCCTTTGCTTTACAGAAACTTTCTAGTTTCATGAGGTACCATCTATTAATTATTGATCTCAGAGCCTAAGCTGTTCTTATTCTGTTCGGAAAGTTGTCTCCTGAGTTCAAGGCCCTTCCCCAGTTTTTCTTCTAGTAGATTTAGTGTGTCTGCTTTTACATTGAGGTCTTCGATCCACTTGGAATTTAGCTTAGTAGAGTGTTATAAATTACATTTTTCTACATGTAGATATCCAGCTAGATCAGCACCCTTGTAGAAGATGTTTTCTTTTTTCCAGTGTATGATTTTGGCTTCTTTGTCAAAAACCCAAATGTCTGTAAGGGTGCGGTTTTTTTTTTTCTGGGTCTTTGATTCAATTCCATTGATCCACCAGTCTGTTTCCATGCCAGTACCATGTAGCTTTTTTACTGTTACTCTATAGTACAGCTTTAGATCAAGGATGGTAATACCTCCAGAATGTATTCTCTTGTATAGGATTGTTTTGGCTATGTTGGTTTGGTTTTGTTTCCATATGAAGTTGAGAATTGTTCTCTCAAGGTCTGTAAGGAATTGAGTTGGTATTTTGATGGGAATTGCATTGAATCTGTAGATTGCTTTTGGTAAGATGGCCATATTTACTATGTTGATCCTACCAATCCATGAGAATGGGAGATCTTTCCATCTTCTGATATCTTCTTCAATTTCTTTCTTCAGAGGCCTGAAGAAAGTCTTCATACAAGTCTTTGACTTGCTTGGTTAGAATTACACCAAGCTACACCAAAATGTTTTTGTGGCTACTGTGAAAGGTGTTGTTTCCCTAATTTCTTTCTCAGCCTGTTAGCTTTTTGTTTACAAGAGGGCTATTGATTTTTTTTGAGTTAATTTTGTATCCAGCCACATTGCTGAAGATGTTCCCTGGTAGAATTTTTGGGGTGACCTATTTATACTATCATATCATCTGCAAATAGTGATACTTTGACTATTCCTTTCCAATTTGTATCCCCTTGATCGTTTTTAGTTGTCTTATTGTTCTAGCTAGGGCTTCAAGTACTATATTGAAGAGATATGGAAAGAGTGGCAGCTTGTCTTGTCCCTAATTTCAGTGGAATTTATTTAAGTTTCTCTCCATTTAGTTTGATATTGTCTATAGGCTTTATGTATGTATATTGCCTTTTCTGTGTTTAGGTATGTGCCTTATATCCCTAATCTCTCTAAAACTTTAAACATTAAGGGGTGTTGGAGTTTGTCAAATGCTTTTTTTGGCATCTAAAGAGATGGTCATGTTTTTTTTTTTTTCTTTCAGTTTGTTTGTATGGTGAATTACAGTGATGGATTTTCATATATTGAACCACTCCTGCTTGCCTAGTTGGTCATGGTGAATGATATTTTTGATGTGTTTTTAGATTTGGTTTGTGAGTGTTTTATTGAGTATTTATTTGCATCAATGTTCATAAGACAAATTGGACTGAAATTCTGTTTCTTTGTTGGGTGTTTGTGTGGTTTAGGTATCAAAGTGACTGTGGCCTCATGGAATGAGTTTGATCATGTTCCTTTTGTTTCTATTTTGCAAAATAGTTTGAAAAGTATTGGTATTATCTCCTGTTTGAAGGTCTGGTCAAACTCTGCATTGAAACTATCTGCCCTGGGCTTTTTTCATTGGGAGACTTTTGATGACTGCCTTTATTTCCCTTGGTGATATGGGATTATTTAATTTATTTACCTGATTTTGATTCAACTTTGGTAAATGGAATCTAGCAAGAAAATTGTCCATTTCGTTTATATTTCCAAATTTTGTGACATATAGGCTTTTGAAGTAAGACTTAATTATTCTTTGAATTTCCTCGGTGTCTGCTGTTATGTCTTCCTTTTCATTTCCAATTTTGTTGATTTGGATAATGTCTCTCTGCCTTTTAGCTAGTGTGGCTAAGATTTTCCTATCTTGTTGATTTTCTAAAAGAACCAGCTCTTATTTTCATTTTCTGAATTGTTCTCTTTGTTTCTAATTTACTGATGTCAGCCCCAAGTTTGATTATTTCTTGCTGTCTACTCCTCTTGGATATGTCTGCTTTTTCTCCCCTAGGGCTTTCAGGTGGACATTAAGTTGCTTGTATGAGATGTCTCCAATCTCTTTATAAAGGCACTTAGTTCTGTGAACTGTTTTCATTGTGTCCCATAAGTTTGGGTATGTGGTACCTTCATTTTCATTAAATTTTAGAAGTCCTTAATTTCTTTCTTTATTTCTTCTCTGACCCAGTTGTCATTGAATAGAGAGTGGGTCAGTATCCATGTGTGTGTTGACTTTTTGTTATTTCTGTTGTTTTTGAAATCCAGCTTTAATCCTTGGTGGTTTGATATGATGTAAGATATTATTTCAATCTTCTTGTGACTTTTGAGGCTTTCTTTGTGACCTACTATATGCTCAATTTTGGAGAAAATTCTCTGAGGTCCTGAGAAGAAAATATATTCTTTAGTGTTTGGGTGAAAAAAAACCTCTAGATATCTGTTAGGTCTATTTAATTCATGACATATTTTGGTATCATTTCTCTATTTACTTCTGTTTTGTTGACCTGTCCTTTGCTGAGAGTGGAGTGTTGAAGTCTCTCACTATTAATGATTTAAGGTTTATTAATGTTTCCTTTACAAATGTGGCATAGATATTCAGAATTGAGACTTCATCTTGCTTTGTGGGGCTATTTGCTTGAAAAAGCTTCTTTTAGCCTTTTAGGGTAAGGTAATGTTTATCTTTGTGGCAGAGGTGTGCTTCTTATATGCAGCAGAACATGTTGGCCCTGTTTACATATCCATTCTGTTAGTCTGTGTCTTTTAATTGGAGAGTTGAGTTCATTGATGTTGAGAGAGATTAATGACCAGTGACTGTTTGTTCCTTTTATTTTGATGTTGGTTATGGAAGTGTGTTTGTGTGCTGTCTGCTTTGGCTTTTCTGTAGTGAAGTTATTTATTTCCTGTTTTCCTGGGTGTAGTTATCCTCCTAGGTTTGGAGTTTGCCTTCTAGTATCTTCTGGAGGGCTAGATTGTGGATAAGTACTGTTTAAATTTGTTTTTGTCATGGAATATCTTTTTTTCTCCATCTATGATGGCTGAAAGTTTTGCTGGGTATATAATTCTAGACTGGCATCTGAGGTCTTTTAGGGTTTGCCCAGGCCTTTGTGACTTTTATGGTCTCTGCTGAGAAGTCAGGTGTTATTCTGATAGGTTTGTCTTTATATATTACTTGGCCTTTTTCCCTTGCAGAAAAAAAAAAAAAAAATATATATATATATATATATATATATATATATATATATATATATTATATACATATATATATATATACATATATATTTATTTCTGTACATTAAGTGTTTTGAGTATTGTGTGGTGGGAGGATTTCCTTTTCTGGTTTAATTTATTTGGTGTTCTGTAGGCTACTTGTATGCTTATAGGTATCTCTTTACATTGGAGAAATATTCTTCTATGGTTTTGTTGAAAATATTTTCTGGGTCATGGGACTAGGAATATTCTCTTTCCTCTATTTCTGTTATTCTTAGGTTTCATCTTTTCATAGTGTCCTTTATTTCTTGGATGTTTTGTGTCAGGAAAAATTTTAGATTGAACATTTTCTTCGACAGATGCATAAATTTCTTCCATTGTATCTTCTATACCTGAGAATCTTTTCTCCATCTCTTGTATTCTGTTGGCTATGCTTACCTCTGTAGTTCTTATTTTTCTTTAAGCTCTCTCTCTCTCCAGGATTTTCTCAGTCCGTGCTTTCTTTATTGTTTCCATTTCCACCTTCAGATCTTGAACTGTTTTATTGATTTCCTTCACTTGTTTGTTTGGTTTTTTTCCTGTATTTCTTTAAATGATTTGTTCAATACCTTGACCTGTTTGTTTGTGTTTTCTTGTATGTCTTTCAGTGATTTATTCATTTCCTCTCTACAGGCTTCTCTAAAGGCCTCATTCTGTTTGACTGTATCTTCCTGTATTTCTTTACAGATTTTATTCATTTCTTTTGTTATCATCATTGTTATTAACTTTGTTAGCATAAATTTAAGGTCATTTTTCTGTGTTTCAGTTGTCTTAGATATCCAGGGCTGCTTGCTTTGGGATAACTGGCTTCTGGATATTTCATATTGCTCTGGCTTTTGTTGGTTGTGTTTTGACACTGACTTTTAGCCACCTTGTTGTCTCTGGCATTGGCTGGTAGTTTCTAGGCATTAGTTGGTGGATCTGAGGTTATAACCACTTGTTTCCCTCATGGTAGGGTCTCCTCTCTATGGGGAGATCCATATGCTCGTGTTTTAGGGACCACAGTTCTGTCTGTCTGTCATTGTATAGTCACTGCTGTCTTGCTGATCAGACACAGTATGCAATCAGAGCCACCATCTTGGATCTCTCTTGCTAAAGTATTCTTAAAATGGTTTATAAGAAGAACATGAGAGAGTTTGTAAGACTGGCTAGAGAAAGCCTAACAGTTTGTCAAGTTTTCAGAGGACCAGAACTGTAATGGCTATATGGACAGCACAGCAAGGCCTGTGCTGATGAGCTAGAAACTTTTTTGGCAACTGGTGCTAAGAAAATTGTTCTCATTTTGTCTCGGCCCTCACAGTTTGATAGAAAATGGGCCTACTGCTAATGGACTTGAATATTTTAAGGCAAATGATTGTAGTGAAAGTTTTGGTTCCTTGTATGAGTTTTGTTGTTGTTGTCATTGTCATTTTGGTCCCAAATGTAGGATGTGTAAATATTTTTAGTTCATCATCAGTTGAAAACAAACTCATGAAATGGCACATGATCTCGGTCATGATAGGGTATGTGATGTTTTCCTGGAAGCTATCTTGTGCATGGTGCTTTCCCATGGCTTCCTGGCCTTTGCAAAGAGAAACGATCCAGAGAACTTCTTATGGCACTCTGGCTGAGTCTTGCTGCTTTCACTGACTCATTCCAGCTCATCGGAGACCTGCTGTTTCTGCTAATCATGCTGCTGCTGCTGCTGATCCATGTTGCTGTTTGGTGTTGGCTATTTGACTAGACAGCTGGTATCCAGACAATGGAGAGTGGACTCACCCCAAGGAACTACATCTAAAAAGGGCCACAACTCCTCTTTGTTGTTGTTTCCTTAAAGATTTATTTGTTTGTTTGTTTGTTTATTATATAGTATTCTGCCTCCATATGTCCCTGCAGGCCAGAAGATGGTACCAGATCTCACTTTAGATAGTTGTGAGCCCTCATGTGGTTTCTAGGAATTGAACTCAGGGCCTTTGGAAGAACAGACAGTGCTGTTAATCTCTGAGCCATCTCTCTAGCCCACAACCCCTCTTTTCTAATAACCTTCTTTCTTCCTTGCCTCTGGTCAGTGAGTTGGAATGGAGGTAGATCCATTTAAGAACCCCAAATAAAGTAGGGTTTTTGAAAAATCTAAGCCTTCAGATGATGGACATGGATTACATTGCAGGTGATGGGCATGAAGATTTCAAGGCAGATAATGGACATGGATTTCAAGGCAGTAAAATATTCAGGTTATTGGTGAGAATTATTGTCTGGTTTTAGCCAAGTTTTCAGCAAAAAAAATGATAACAAAAAGGGGCAAAATAAGATGATTTGAAATTGTGGCAGTTTGTGCACAGTTATGGTCCTTTAATGCTGGCTCTTGGGGGTTTGGACACAGGGATCCCAAGTACAAACTACTCCCTAAACTAGCCTGAATTAGTGAGCTCCAGTCAGTAGTAGACTCTGCTTCAATTAATGAGCAGAGAGTTATCCAGGAAGACATAGACCTTAGCTTCAGAACTGCTGAGGCACAGGCAAACATGCATATATATTAGCACGCATATACATGTACACCCACAAGAGCACACAATACACACGCACACACACACACCAAGATATTTTGACAAGCTAGTTTAAAAATAAAGTAAAGGGACTCTGGCCAGTTCATGTATGACAAACATGGCTCTGGAAGGTCTTGTCTTTCTCCCCAGTCCCCTCTGACTTGCCAAAAATTGTCTTAAAGCTAGTCACCAAGGTATCTTCCCTTATTTGGCCACTTCTTCCTTTTAAGGCTGACTACGAAGGTCCAACAATCAAAAGCCTCCTTTGGCTCACCTACTAAACATGCCCAATTAAAATTAAACACCTCATCCTAACACAGCATTTCCCATTCTATCTTTATAAATCACATCTTCCTGTGTACCACTTGTGTCTCCTCTCTGGCCAGAGGCAGTCCTTTGTTGCCTCCCACTCCCATGCAACAAATACCCCTTCCCCTTCTTCCTTACCCCTGTTCTCCTCTATATCTTATTCCCTTCCCCTTCTACCTCATCCTCTATCTCCTGTCTTTGTCTCTTATTCCCTCTTCTTTCTCCTTCTGGGGTAAATAAATCTCCTTTGTGCTGAGAACTTGGTCTTGGCATGTTTTGAGTCAACCACAAGATTGCCTACAAAGAAGTATGAATGAAGGTTCAGCCATGGAGGTGAAGTCAGAATGTTCTTTAAAAAGCCAACACCTTACACCAGAACACTAGGAAAGATCTGAGGTATCGCTGAACTCAGCAAGACCACTGCTATCACAGGCCAAAGACACAGAACTTCAAATTTTCTTTGAAGATATGCAAAGTCAGACATTTTAAAAAAGAAATGCAGCGTGTAGGGTAGTGAACATTCAGAACAGGCTCGACACCTATCTCCCTGTTGTCTACTAAGCACCCACCCTCTGACTGCAGCTGTGGCCCAGACACAGCTCCTGCAGGCACAAGCCTTAGTGTGGCCAACATGGTTCTTGTTTGGCATGCAGAATGTGAATATTTTGGGGTCGTAGATGCTTCCACTGAGCTTTCAAAGGAGCATAAGGAGTTACAAATGGAGCTGGTCAGGGGTTCTCTAGGGGGAAGCTGCAGTGAAAGTCAAGGAAGATACAAGGGCTGATAACTGGAAGCTGGAGACCATCCTGTCAGACGGAGGCCATGATGGCTGCAATCAGTAAGGTTACAGGAGAAGGGTTGCTGCAGTCCATGGGAGTTACCACACTGCTCCACACTGGATGATAAACGCAGTGCCAGGGTTAACGTTCACTTTGATCAATTTGAACTAGTCCTCCCTTTTTGAATAAGAATGTTTGTCTCTTGTCTTCCTAATAGCTATATTTTATAAATATTCAGCCTTAATTTTTAAGTTTGCCTGGAGTCTCAGAGGAGACTTTGGACCTGGACCTTAGAGCCATGTTGGATCAGTTAAGAATGAATGTTCTTGGAGATGGAATGAATCCATGCTGCATTCTGGGAGGAACCAGAGGAAGAATTTTACAGTTTAGTTGATGAATGTCCCTCAGGGACCATGTGTCAAAGCTTTGGTCCCCCAAGGTGACATCATTGGTTCACAGTGGGCGCTTTAGGAGGTGAGCCAGCTGTGGTAGGTCTTTGGGTCAGTGAGGGAGTGACTAATTCCTCAACTGGTCAGAAAGCCAAATCTAGAAGCTTCTTTGTTTCAGGTTGAGGCCTTTTATTTTATTTTGATTTATTCCAGATTGCCTTGATACTTGATAGATGACTGGGAGTGAGCCTAAACCTGTGGTCCTCCTGCTTCAGCCTTCCAAGCATGTACCACTACATCTGCCATCTTTTGTCTGTAAAAGTTAATTGTCCCTGCTGTAGTAACAGGAGGCTGACGATGCAGGCACAAACCATAGCACCTCCAAGTCCTAGCATTATCCCTTCCTTTATTATTCATTTATTTTCTCTCGGCAATCACAAAGACTCAGATAACTGTCATTAATTTGAAGTGGAGAAAATAGAATGATCCTCCCCTGATGCATTGCATTTGAATTTCTTCCTGGAATTAGCTGCCATGCACACTCAACAGCCACTTTCATGTCCTGGAGATTGATGACACCAGATGAAGACAATGCAGTCAGTGCTTGCCTGCTCAATATCTGTGCCAGTGTCCCTGATAGTGCTGCACTCAGGGAAGCTGCTGGGTGAGCCAACAGCAAGCACAAACCCAGATTACATTCACCATAGCATGAACCTTGCAAATCCTTTGTAGCAGTGGCTGCATATTAAAATATTCTACAGCCAGATACTTAGAAAGGTTATGCAGCAAGGCTCTTACCTGTCTACCTTCTCCTCTGATCCCAGGAAAGGATAAAGGGACTTTTCTGGTTTCTCAATCAGAAACCCTTGGACATGTTCTCATTTCTATTATTCAGTGTCAAGTAGAGCTATGCAACTCTAAAAGTATATCCAAAGTTTAGCCTGGCATGGTGGTACAAGTTTCTAATCTTAGCCTCTGGGAACATGGAGGCAGAAGGATGATAAGTTTAAGCATGAGTTACAGAGTAAGTTTGAGTCTGGTTTGGGCAACCTAGTGAGATGCTAATTCAAAATAAAACATAAAAAGAAGGCTGAGGAGCATATATCAGTAGACGAGAGATTGCTTAGCATGCAAAGGGCCCAGAACTCAATCCCCAGTTATGTATATCTCCAAAATGTGACTAATTCTTTGACTTATGACACTACATTTTCCCTGGTTTACATGATTTCATAATCTCCTTACCGGTGTCCTTGCTTTTTACCTAGGTATGTGTTTAAACGTAAGTCAAATAATTTCAGTTCGGAACCTTCCAGCCTGCCAGGGGTTTCTAATTTAACACAGATCATAATGCAAATTATCTACTGTGGCCTACACTGTCCTGTGTGGTCTATCTCTTTGATACATTTCTGACTCCTCCCCTTGTAGAATGGACTCCTTTTTGTTCCTTACACAGTGTAGCTATGTTCCTAATGCATGGTCATGAACATGTTTGTCTCTCCCCTTGAAGTCCTCTTTGGCCAGAGAGACTTGTGGTTGAGTCCTCTACTTTATACAGGTCTCCACCTGAATACAGTGAAATCTGTGTGACATCCCATCCAAACTCATGGGAAAAGACAATCTGCCAGTATCCTAAACTCTGTCATACCTCTCTGGTACATTTCACTAACAGCTCTGGCTCACAATGATTTCAAGATGTTCCTCAATGATTCATGCACTGAAAGTCTGGCTTTCGATGTGATGGTATGAAAAGGTAAGGTTGTTTAAGAAGGAGCCTAGTGGGGAAGTGGGACATCCTTAGGTCAGATAGGGTGATGTCCTCAGGAGGGAGAAGGAAGGTTATTCTCCCTAGCCTCCTATTCTGTGGTTGTATCTCCTTTCCTCATGTATTCTCAAAACAGCAGCAGCATCTGCTGTGAGACCCTCCTCAGAGCTGAGCCAGTGACAGGACCATAGTTTGAATCTCCAGGACTATGAACTCAGTTAGGTCTTTTTTCCTTTAAAAAGTTAACATGCTCTGAGTTTTTTAATACAGTAGTGAAAAACAGACAATTAAAGGTCTAACAGTTGCACTGCATGGTATCTGCACTCAGGAGTTCTTTCCTTCTGGGTGTTCAAAAGACAGTGCGATAGAAACTCACTATCTGGCATCGTTGGTTTCTTGGCTTTGTGCATGTTAAACCTGGTATTTCTAATGATACAGTTTTATATATATATATATATATATATATATATATATATATATATATATA
>NW_026596443.1:5435615-5474666 GCF_907164565.1 Psammomys obesus | reverse complement strand
TATATATATATATATATATATATATATATATATATATATATATATAATTTGTGGCTGTCAAAGCAGTATGTAAGTTGGGTCTCTATAGTTTCTGGTGAATAACTGGCTTTAAAGCTTGGTGGCAAGTGTTACCTGCTAAAGGTCTAACAGTTATTATAAAATATAAGGAAATGGAGTACATCCATATATATGTATAGTTAGTTAGTTGGTTAGTTAGTTACTTAGTTAGTTAGTTAGTCAGTCAGTCAGTAAGATAGGCATAGAAGTGAATACATACTTCCTCCGACCAGGAGTCAGTTCATAGCATCTGATTCAATATAAACTCACCAATAGGTGAATCCATTGATGAAGATAGCTTGCTTATAACACAATCACCTCTAACTAGCATGACTAAGTGTGGGAATTAAGACTTAAAAACAAAATACTGTTAGCAAAATACTTCATATTCAAACCACAATAATTCTTGTTAGAGGAAGAGAGAGCATTTCAAAAACATTTTGTCCTCTGCCATGCCAGATCACAAAGAAAAGCCTTTTAGAGACTTTCACAACTACTGGTACCTCCATCAATGATGTCATGAAGGCGTCTCAATCCACTTGGGGAATTTATTCTGGGGTTGAAGAGGATCCAGTGAGGGAATGTATGACAAGCTATACATGAAAACCTATCACAGCATATTCTTTTTTTAATTTTTATTTAACTCTTATTAATTACATTTTATTCATTTTGTATCTCCACATAAGCCCCTCCCTCCTCACCTTGCAACCCTACCCTCCCTCCCCTTTCTGCATGCATGCCCCTCCCTGAGTCCACTGATAGGGGATGTCCTCCTCTGCTTCTTTCTGATCTTAGTCTATCAGTTCTCATCAAAAGTGGCTGCATTGTCATCTTCTGGGGCCTGGTAGGGCTGCTCCTCCCTCAGGGGGAGGTGAACAAAGAGCAGGCCAATCAGATTATGTCAGAGGCAGTCCCTCTTCCCATTACTATGTAACCCACTTGGACACTGAACTGCCATGGGCTACATCTGTGTAGGGGTTCTAGGTTATCTCCATGCATGTTCCTTGGTTGGAGTATGAGTCTCTGGGAAGTTCCCTGTGTTCAAATTTTCTTGTTCTGTTGCTCTCCTTGTGGAGTTCCTGTCCTCTCCAGCTCTTACTATTTCCCACTTCTAACATAAAATTCAATTCACTCTGCCCGACAGTTGGCCATCAGGCTCAGCATCTGCTTTGATAGTCTGCAGGGCAGAGGCTTTCAGAGGCCCTCGGTGGCAGGTTCCTAGGTTGTTTCCTGTTCTTCTTCTGGTGTCCATCCTTTTTTGCCTTTCAGGATGGAGATTGAGCGTTTTAGTTAGGGTCCTCTCTCTTGCTTAGTTTGTTTAGATGTACAGATTTTAGTGGGTTTATCCTATGCTGTATGTCTATATGAGTATAGACATTTTAGTGGGTTTATTCTGTGTTGTATGTCTATATATACCGTGTGTGTCATTTTGCTGCTGGGACAACTCACTCAGGATGATCCTTTCCAGGTCCCATCATTTACCTACAAATTTCATGATTTCCTTATTTTTCATTGCTGAGTAATACTCGATTGTATAGATGTACCACAATTTCTGCATCCATTCTTCAGTTGAGGGGCATCTGGGCTGTTTCCAGCTTCTGGCTATTACAAATGAAGCTGCCACAAACATGGTTGAGCAAATGTCTTTATTCTGTACTTGAGCCTCTTTTGGATATATGCCTAGGAGTGGTGTGGCTGGATCTTGAGGAAGCGCTATTCCTAGTTGTCTGAGAAAGTGCCAGATTGACTTCCAGAGTGGTTGTACAAGTTTACATTCCCACCAGCAATGGAGAAGGGTTCCCCTTTCTCCACAACCTCTCCCGCATGTGTTGTCACTTGAGGTTTGATTTTGGCCATTCTGATGGGTGTAAGGTGATATCTCAGGGTTGTTCTGATTTGCATTTCCATAATGGCTAATGAGGTTGAGCATTTCTTTAAGTGTTTCTCTGCCATTCAATATTCCTCTACAGAGAATTCTCTCTTTAGCTCTGTTCCCCATTTTTTAAGTGGATTACTTTGTTTGCTGCTTTTCAGCTTGTTTAGTTCTTTATATATACTGGATATGAGTCCTCTGTCAGATAAAAGGTTGGTGAAGATTCTTTCCCAATCTGTAGGCAGTCGCTTTGTTTTGATGACGATGTCCTTTGCTTTACAGAAGCTTTTCAGTTTCATGAGGTTCCATTTATTGATTGTTGCTCTTAGAGCCTGTGCTGTTTGGTGTTGTGTTCAGGAAGTTTTTTCCTGTACCAATGAGTTCTAGGGTATTCCCCACTTTTTTTTCTAGCCAATTTAATGTGTCTGGTTTTATGTTGAGGTCTTTGATCCACTTGGACTTCAGTTTTTTGTAGGGTGATAAGTATGGATCTATTTTCATTTTTCTACATGTAGACATCCAGTTGGACCAGCACCATTTGTTGAAGATGCTATCTTTTTTCCATTGTATGGTTTTGGCATCTTTGTCAAAGATCAGGTGTCCATAATTGTGTGGGTTTATTTCTGGGTACTCTGTTCAGTTCCATTGATCCACCATTCTGTTTCTATGCCAGTACCATGCAGTTTTTAAAACTGTTGCTCTATAGTACAACTTAAGATCAGGGATGGAGATACCTCCAGAAGATCTTTTATTGTAGAGAATTGTTTTAGTAATTCTGGGTTTCTTGTTATTCCATATGAAGTTGAGAATTTTTCTTTCCAGGTCTGTAAAGAATTGTGTTGGTAATTTGATGGAAATTGCATTGAATCTGTAGATTGCTTTTGGTAAGATGGCCATTTTTACTATGTTAATCCTGTCAATCCATGAGCATGGGAGATCCTTCCATCTTCTGATATCTTCTTCTAATCCTTTCTTCAGAGACTTGAAATTTTTTTCATACAAGTCTTTGACTTGCTTGGTTAGGGTTACTCCAAGGTACTTTATGTCATTTGTGGCTATTGTGAAGGGTGTTGTTTCCCTAATTTCTTTCTCAGCCCTTTTGTCTTTTGTATACAGGAGGGCTACTGATTTTTTGAGTTGATTTTGTATCCGGCCACTTTGCTGAAGGTGTTTATCAGCTGTGGGAGTTCCCTGGTAGAGTTTTTGGGGTTACTCATATATACTATCATATCATCTGCAAATAGTGTAATTTGACTTCTTCCTTTCCAATTTGTATCCCCTTGATCTCCTTCAACTGTCTTATTGCTCTAGCAAGAACTTCCAGAACTATGTTGAAGAGATATGGAAAGAGTGGGCAGCCTTGTCTTGTCCCTGATTTCAGTGGGATTGATTTAAGTTTTTCTCCATTCAGTTTGATGTTGGCTATAGGCTTGCTATGTATTGCCTTTACTATGTTTAGATATTTGCCTTGTATCCCTGATCTCTCTAATACTTTAAACATGAATGGATGTTGGATTTTGTCAAATGCTTTTTCAGCATCACATGGTTTTTTTCTTTCAGTTTGTTAATATGGTGGGTCACATTGATGGATTTCCATATATTGAACCACCCCTGCATACCTGGGATGAAGCCTACTTGGTCATAGTGGATGATATCTTTGATGTGTTCTTGTATTCGAAGTATTTTGTTGAGTATTTTTGCATCAATGTTCATAAGGGAGATTGGCCTGAAATTCTCTTTTTTTGTTGGGTCTTTGTGAGGTTTAGGTACCAAGGTGACTGTGGTTTCATAGAATGAGTTTGGTAATGTTCCTTGTGTTTCTATTTTGTGGAATAGTTTGAAGAGAATTGGAGTTAGCTCTTCTTTGAAGGTCTGGTAGAATTCTGCACTGAAACCATCTGGTCCTGGGCTTTTTTTGGATGGGAGACTTTTGATGACTGCTTCTATTTCTTTGGGGGATATAGGACTATTTAATTGATTTACCTGGTCCTGATTCAGCTTTGGTAAGTCAAATCGATCAAGAAAATTGTCCATTTCATTTAGATTTTCAAATTTTGTGGCGTATAGACTTTTGAAGTAAGTCCTAATGATTGTTTGGATTTCCTCAGTGTCTGTTGTTATGTCCCCCTTTTCATTTCTGATTTTGTTGATTTGGATGGTGTCTCTCTGCCTTTTAGTTAGGTTGGCTAAGGGTTTGTCGATCTTGTTGATTTTCTCAAAGAACCAGCTCTTGGTTTCATTGATTCTTTGAATTGTTTTATTTGTTTCTAATTGATTGATTTCAGCCCTGAGTTTGATTATTTCTAGCCGTCTACTCCTTTTTTGTTTTTCTGCTTCTTCTTTTTCTAGGGTTTTTAAGTGGGCCATTAAGTTGCTTGAATGAGCTGTCTCAAATTTCTTCTTGAAGGCACTTAGTGCTATGAACTTTCCTCTTAGCACTGCTTTCATTGTGTCCCACAAGTTTGGGTATGTTGTGTCTTCATTTTCATTGAGTTCTAGGAAGGTTTTAATTTCTTTATTTCTTCCCTGACTCAGCTGTCATTTAGTAGCAAATTGTTCAGTTTCCATGTGTTTGTAGGCTTTTTGCTATTTCTGTTGTTGTTAAGGTCCAGCTTTATTCCATGGTGATCAGACAGGATACAGGGGATTATTTCAATCTTCTTGTATCTGTTGAGGTTCGCTTTGTGACCAACTATATGGTCTATTTTGGAGAAGGTTCCATGAGGTGCTGAGAAGAAGGTAAATTATTTTGTGTTTGGGTGTAAGGTTCTGTAAGTGTCTGTTAGGTCCATTTTATTCATGACCTCTGTTAGAGATATTGTTCCTTTGTTTAATTTCTGTTATGTTGACCTGTCCTTTGTTGAGAGTGGGATGTTGAAGTCTCCCACTATTAGTGTGTGGGGATCTATTTGTGGTTTAGGTTTTATCAATGTTTCTTTCACAAATGTGGGTGCTCTTGTATTTGGGGCATTGATGTTCAGATTGTGATGTCTTCTTGGTGGAATTTTCCCTTGATGAGTATGAAGTGTCCTTCCCCATCTCATTTGATTAATTTTGGTTGAAAGTCTATTTTATCAGATATTAGAATGGCTACTCCTGCTTGCTTCTTGTATCTATTTGCTTGGAAAGCCGTCTTCCATCCCTTTACCCTCAGGTAATGTCTATTTTTGTGACTTAGGTGTGTTTCTTGTATGCGACAGATTGCTGGGTTTTGTTTACGCATCCATTCTGTTAGTCTGTGTCTTTTTATTGGAGAATTAGGTTCATTGATGTTGAGAGAGATTAATGACCAGTGGCTGTTAGATCCTTTGAATTTGATGTTGGCTGTGGTCATACGGTTGTGTGCTTGGTTGCTTTGTGTTTTACTGTAGTGAGGTTATTTATTTCCTGTGTTTTCTTGAGAGTAGTTACTTTTCTTGGGTTGTATTTTCCCTTCTAGTGTCTTCTGTAATGCTGGATTTGTTTGTAGATATTGTTGAAATTTGTTTTTGTCATTGAATATCTTGTTTTCCCCATCTATGAGGACTGAGAGTTTTGCTGGGTATAGTAGCCTAGGCTGACATCTGTGTTCTCTTAGGGTCTACATGATATTCGTCCAGGCCTATCTGGCTTTCATAGTCTGTTGAAAAGTCACATGTGATTCTAATGGGTTTGCCATTATATGTTACTTGGCCTTTTTCCCCTTGCTGCTTTTAGTATTTTTTCTTTGTTCTGTATACTTACTGTTTTGATTATTATGTGGCCAGAGGATTTTCTTTTCTGGTCTAATTTATTGGGTGTTCTGTAGGCCTCTTGTATTCTTATTGGCCTCTCCTTTAAGTTGGGGAAATTTTCTTCAATGATTTTGTTGAAAATATTTTCTAGGCCTTGGTGCAGGGAATCTTCTTTTTCCTCTATTCCTATTATTCTTAGGTTTTGTCTTTTTATGTTGTCTTGAATTTCTTGGACGATCTGTGTCAGGAATTTTTTAGATTTAACATTTTCTTTGACAGATACATCTATTTCTTCCATTGTATCTTCCACACCTGAGATTCTCTCTTCCATTTCTTGTAGCCTATTGGTTATGCTAACCACTGTAGTTCCTGCTTTCTTCCCTAAGTTCTTTCTCTCCACAATTTCTTCCATTTCTGTTTTTTTTTTTTAATTTTTCCAATTCTATCTTCAGATCTTGAGCCATTTTGTTGATTTCCTTCATATATCTGGCTGTATTTTCCTCATTTTCCATCAATTCCTTCAGCTGTTTGTTTGAACAATCCTCTGTTTCCTTTATTTCATTCAGTGATTTAAGCATTTCCTCTCTAAAGGCCACAAACTGTTTGGCTGCAGCTTCCTCTATTTCTTTTCGTATTTTATTTGTTTCTTCTGTTATCTTCTTCATGAGCATAGATGTTAGGTCATCTCCTTGAATTTCAATTATGCTGGGGTGTCTAGGGCTACTTGCCCCTGGATAACTGGGTTCTGGAGATGCCATATTGCTCTGGCTTTTGTTGGTTGAACTTTTACACTCTCTTCTACCCATTGGGCTATCTTAGGTGTTTGAAGTTAGTTTCTGGTGGTTCCTGGAATCCTTTGGTGGAGAGAATCCCTTTGGCAGGAAGATGGTTTTTCCTGAAGGAAGCCTTCTCAGCTTTTTGGGTATAGTCACTGGCTGGCCGGTGTTTTTCAGGAGTTGCTACAGCTCACCTCAGGCATAGAGACCTGGGTGGTAACTGTGGTCTTTTTTAGTTGAGAGGGCTCTCCTCTCACTGGGAGAAGTCCTGGAGACAGCTGCCCTCTTCTGGGTTTCTTGCTGTAAATTTAGTGATCAGCTGCTGTAAACTGTGTGTCCCGTGGTTTGGTCGGTTTTGTTAGGGATAACTGGTTGCCCCTTGGAGTAGTATCTGGAGGTTGATCTCGGGGTTCCCCGTCTTTTGTAGGTCTGAGATTGGGGCTCTATTCCCCAGTACCCAAGGGGTAATCTGTGGCAGGTGAGTACTGCTCTCCTGGTAACAGCAGACTATCTGGGGCACAGCAGGTCCCTGGGTTGGGCCAGTCTGTGGGACCTTTTCTGGGGATATACTGGGCTGCCTAAGTCCATCCCCTTTGCTTCGTTCCTTGTTCCTTGTGACGGTTTCTGCAGACAGTGACTCCAAGACTCTGGTGTCCTGGGGCGCATAGTTCTGTCTGTGAGGAGTAGTTGGTACAAAGCAAGTCTCTGGGCTGGTGGCGTTCGAGCCCACCTGCTAGTCTGCGGGAGCTGGGTTCCCAACAACTCTGTGCTTCCCGCTTGGGCCCAGATCCGTGATGGCTGGAAGTACTCGCTGGTCTGCAAGACTTTCCCTAGGCAAAGCATAGGTGACCCAAGACAGCACGGTTTCCTTCCTTCCCTGTGGGGCCCTCCCTGGACAGGGATTCCCAGTCTCTGTTGCACTGGGGCGAGCAGCTCATCTGTACCTGTGAGCTGGGCGCACAGCCGCGTTCCATGAGCGGTGGGAGCTCAGTTTTGATGGCAGCGGGTACCCGCGGTCAGTGAGACCTTCCAGGGAAAGACTGGGTGACCTGTGACCAGTCTCGCAACTTTCCTTCCCCGTGGGTTGTCTTGCGCCTGGGACTCTCAGTCTCTGGCACCCTTGTGCCCACCGATCAGCCTGGGAAAGTGATCGGGACATGCAGGCTTACGGCTCTGCCCCGAGACCCAGTACCCGTGTGACCCGGGATCTCTTCCGGGTTCTGGCTGGGCGGCCCGAGAGTAGATCCAACTGATTCCCATGCAGTGGGAGCCTCCCCTCACCTGGGAAACATGATCGCTGTAGTTTTAGGGCCCAGAGTTCAGTCTCCTGGTCGCTGCACGGAGAGTGCTCTCCCGCTCCTCAGACACAGTGTTCTCCTGGCGCGGCCATCTTGTCCTAGATATCCACAGCATATTCTTAAGCCAGTGAATGCCTTCTATTCTACCATGTTTTTGTTGCCAGCATTTCTGATTTAAATACGCCATCGTAGTTATTCATTATCTATTCCTCTGACTGTAATAGTCTTAACCAGAAGTGGGCAAACTTCTGCCTATGAATCAGCTATGGCCTACTATCTAGTCAGTTTCCACAGATCTATAAATCTGACCTTTGGTTTCCATTTTATCTATAACATATTTTAATTAATTAGTTGCATTTTACAGATAAAAATGATTGGTAGATAGAAATAGTTTGGATGATTTAAGGATGATAAGTAGATGTTAAAAGATGATAGATAGATAGATAGATAGATAGATAGATAGATAGATAGATAGGCAGGCAATAGATATTCAGCCAACAAGGAGTTTTAAAGGAAACATTCATTCTAAAGGCACATGTTGACCTATTTTTAGACTTGGATCCCAAGACTAATTCCTGCTGTATCAAGAGAGGATCAGACACTAACAGCCTGATTCATAGTGCTGAAACATATCCCAGACAGGCCAGACATCAGAATGCTAACTCGCTGCTTTTCTGTGAGGAACCCGTTCATACACAGAAGTACATGATGGCCGTCTGCTCTGCACCTACTCTTCTACCATCGAGCTAGAGGAAAATCCACAATGGAATTCAAAGCTATTTTCTTGATTTTCTAGGAAAAGATTCATTGTCAAGCAAGGGGAAAAGATAAGTACATTCTTAGTGCTTTTTTCATGTATATACAAACTTAGAAGATATTAGAAGGGTGTATAATAAATATGGAAATAGCATACAGGCATTGAGAGAACAGGGAAATTAATAGCATCAGGATAAGGTAGCAGGAAACACCCATCAGATCACAATGATCACTTTATTACATAGTGCAGAGACAGCTGGAGGTGATGCTCATAGCTCTGTACACCACTTCCTTTCCCTGTGCCTCTGAAATGACCCAACTTTCTTTTTATTGCAATTGTGTCTCTGTAGATTCACAACTTATGAAGCCCGTGTGACCTATCACTTTCAGGTGGCTTTACCAACATCAGTTCTGTGGTGTTGTGTGTCTTACATTTGGACACTCAGACAGAAGTCCATCACATGATTATTTATTTATGATTGTTTCCACATAATTATTGTGGAGACTGAACAAGAAAATGTGTGTGAAAGTGCTGACTATGAAACCAAGCAGATAGGAGAGCCCAATAGTATACTACAACAGGCAGGTATGAAGGCAGCCAACTAGACTACCGTCCAAGGTAGTCTATTCTATATAAACGGTACCTGCCAGGCACTGTATGTAATGATCTACAGATGAGGTGTTTTCAGGACTTCTTCAGTATTCAATACACGCACAACTGTAATCATTCCATCACCATCGTTGTCGCTTTTCCCTGGATACAATCCACAGCATAAACACTGACTTCCCATGGAGTTTAGCAATTAACACTGCACCTTAGAATGGGGTCCAGCTCCTGCTGAGAGCCTCATAAACATCACCTCTCTGCTTACTCAGACCAAGGCAAGATGCTGTTCACATGGGGCCTACTGCTACCCAACTCCTGTGGATTTTGTTATGTCAATTATTTTCACATCAAGTTTCTCCAGCCCTGGTTGTATAGAACTGATTTCAGTGGAAACAAAAAGATACAAACAGTACATTTGCTGACACTATTTATTTCTTCTAAACCAGTGATACCCTGTTTTCATTTTTGCATCATGCCATCATAATCCACGTAGTAAGACAGAAAATTTAAAGTCAGCCACATCCAAAAGTCAACACTATCAGTTCTGAAATTGCCCTTCCACACGTATTGATTCATTATTTTTAAGTTGACTTAACAAATACATTATGGCAGGAATTGTTCTAAACACTTTGAATAACATTACCTAGCCTGATGGTGGTGGTGGTGCTCACCTTTAATCCCAGCACTCTGGGGGCAGGGGCAGGTGGATCTCTTGTGAGTTCGAGGCCAGCCTGGTCTACAGGGTGAGTTACAGGACAGCCAGGGCTACCCAGAGAAACTCTATCTGAAAAAAAAAAAAAAAGAAAAGAAAAGACTATTACCTCATGTTATTTTACTAAAGCAAGCCTACTATTATCCTGAAGGCACAGAGAGGTGGTGATGACGCCTCACACTTGCTGCCTGTGGATGTGGATGCAGGCAGTCTGGCTCCAGAGTGTGAGTCTCTTCCGCTCTGCTCCTCAGCCACTTAGTCAAGTACCTCATTATTGCTATTCTACCAACACAATAGCCCAATGGTTAATCTCCTGGTCTCCCGGCTAGTCTCTCCCTGTTTGAACTGGGGTTATAGAGACCTATTGAAGTTGAAACTAGAAATGAATAGAAAGAGAATCAAAAACTGATATGCAACTCAAGTACTATCTTGTTCAAAAATAGATGGGCACTCTTCTGAAGGAATGAAGTCTGGGCCAGCTGCTGAGCCAAATGAAATTGGAACTCATGTGCAGGCCTTTGAGAGCTTATAGCATATCTTACCTTTTCCCTAAACCCCTGACAAAGGAAGGGACTCGAATACATGTACGAAATAAATAACAAAAAATTGTGTATTAATCTTCACTTTCATTTTATCTAAATGCAATATCTAAAGCATATAAACTTCAGGACAATGTGACCCATAGTCAAGGAAAAAATATAGCTGCAAGAAATCAACACATGATTCATTAATCAAATTAGCAAGTGTATAATGAATGTGGGGTTCTGTTTTAAATTCAAAGTGGCCCCCATAGACTCCAGTTTGACACTTGTTCCCCAGTTGAAGGTACTTTGGAGAATCTGAGTAAACTCTCAGGAGTGGACCCTGGCTGGTGGGTGTTGATCACCAAGAATGGGTCTTGAAAGGGTATATGAACCTCTACTCTGGATTCCATACCATTCTGTGCTTCCTGATCCACCATGGGAGAAGAAGCTTCTACCAAAATGTCCTGCCAAGCCATTCCAACATGACTTCCCCACTGTGATGAACTGGAACTCTTGGTAATTTGAGCCAAATAAATGTTTTCTCCATTAAGGCAATTTCTCACAGCCACACAAATTAGCTATCGTACAATGAAACCTATTTGCGGAAATACATGTATATAAATATATAGTATATAAATATATTTATTTATAAATAAATATACATATATATGTATGTGTGTGTGTGTGTGTGTGTGAGAAAAGAGAAATATGAAAGCCACAGGTGATTAAACAGTCAAAAATCTTAAGGTTTAAAATCTAATTGTCACTGAATGGGCTTTGAATATGATTGGTTACTAGGAGAAATCATGAGGATATTTGAATATTTAAACAAAGAAATTCAAACTAAATGAGACAGAAAAGGAAAAGGGAAAAAAAAACAAAGAACGCAGTATATGAAATGTCACATTATCTACTATATATGCAAATGCAGCCTCAAAAGGAGGTGGAGCCCTGAGAATGCATCAGATATCTTAAAGAAAATCAGTCAAAAGTTTCCCAAACTTAGTTTAAAAATAAGACCACATATTGAAGAGATGTAATTGTTGGCTATTTATGTCTACTCAAGTGCCAGGACGACCTTAGTAAACTTGGCATATTTTGTAAACTTTGTAAACCCTCATAGGAAAGTGGCCAGGCCCCTGCCTGAGGCACTCCAGCAGTCAGACTCCTTCCCCAGACTTCCCTAACTGTGGTAACAGCATTTTCAGCCTCTGTAACTGTTCTAAAAGTCATCTCCAGGCCTTCAAAAGGACCCTTCCCAGATTATGCTAAATTTAGGTGATTGAACCAAAAACTACTAATCCCTGAGCATCCCACAAAAACTCACCAATCCCTGAACTGAAAAATCCACCAATTTCTGAGCTTCCCCAAACTCAGGACTTGAAATCCTACCAATCCTCAACCTGGAAATCTTTGCCATCAAAAGTTCTACCCCATAAGAAATCCTATGTAAAGGCGGTGCCTGCTCAGTTCCCTGCTGTTCTCTCCCAGGAGCAGACGCAGCCAACCCTGGATTTGTCCCTCCAAATCCTGGGTCCTCCCAATAAATATTTTTTATGAGATTTGCTGCCAGAAGATGCCAAGAAGCAATGAAGAGAAGAAGCAAAGAAGTGGAAGTAGGTTTATGAGGTTCTTAGGAACCTCAGCTGGGGAAACCCTCCCTTGGAAGCTGCAATCCTCTACTGAGGCAGGCTCTTCTCAGAGCTGCCTGGTTCCTGGGTTCCCTATCTCAGGATGCCCTTTCATTGGGATACCTTCTCCTCTCCCCTTGGAGCTGTGTGGTTCCTGTACTCCTGAGTCCCAGGACACTCTTCCATCTGAGCAGGGAGGCCAAACTGTTAAAATCAGAACAAGTTCATCTAAGCACACTACAATCAAGTTTCTAAATATAACACACAAAAAGTAAGTCTTGAGAAAATTTAAGTAAAGGTGGCATATCATCCTCAAATAAATCATGATAAAATGACTTCCGATGTCTCATTAAACAAATGTAAGCTGGAAAACAATGAGACATCAGTTTCCAGGAAAGAAGGATAATGACAGAGAGAGGAAGGAAGACTGATTGGAGAGAGGGTAGGCAAAGTGAGGGAGGGAGTCATCTACTGTAATGAACACTATAGACCAAATGACACTAACAATTTGCTTCTTACAGTTCTGGATACTCAAGATTAGTGATTAATCTTAAGGCTGGCATGACTGAGGCATGTTGAGGTCTCCACTCTGCAGACCAGCTGATCTTTGAATTCTCACATGGAGGGAAGAGGGTAAATCAGTTCTCCACCTTTCCCTTACATAGCTACTCATCTTACAAGGGCTGGTTACTCCTGAAGGTCATATTTCCAAATGCTCTCCTAATCCCTTTCACACTGGGACTTAAATTTCAACATATGAATCTTAGAGGAACACAAACACTCATTGCATAGAGGATAGTCTATATTTAACTAAAAAAATCTTTAAAAAATAAAAGCAAAGCCAGGTATGGTGACATGCTCTCTAATCCCAGAAGTATCTCAAATTTTTAAATAAGAAATGTAAATCAAAGGCATGTTTTAATTACTGAAGTCCTGAAGAATTTATCATCCAAAAAATAAAACACATGCACAGTACAAATACCTCCAAAAGAACTAATTCTAAAAATAAAGTATCCCATGAGGGGTCAGAGGATCTAGAAACAGATTCAGAAAAAGACTGCCGGCTGTTAAGGGTCCAGCTGCTGTTACAGTATCAGTCACAAGACATGCAAATTAAAGCCACATTGAGGGGAACTTCACACCCACTGGAATAGCTTGATTTAAAATAACTGGCAATAAATGTTAGCACTGGACATGTTCACACAGATCCTATCTCCTAAGACTTTCCTGGCATACACAAAACTTTGGTTTAATCTCCAGAGTAATAAAGAAAAATGTAAATAAATAAAAACAATATTGGTATTTGTGAAGCAACTAAAATTTCATATAATTTTAGTGGGACACCAATCCCTTTGAAAACATGAATAGATGCTTTTTATAAAATTAAAAATCCACAAGCTCCAGCAGTTTGTCTTCTGGAAAAAAAAATTGCAGACATACATTCAAGGAAAAACTTGTAGAAATGTTTGAAAATCCAAAAATGGAAACAACTTGAAGATCCAGCTGTAGAAAGATGGACAGACACTACTGTAGCCCACTTCTTCACAGTAAAAATGAAGAACTGAGATAGAAGACAAAAGAAATCCCAAAAGCATTATGCTAAGTGAATAAACACAAAGTATTCCATTTTGCTCATATGAAGCCCAAGAATGAGGAAAATGTCCCACTCTGCATGGCTGCAGGGTCCTGACCTTTCTGGGGGGCAATGAGGAAATGAAGAAAGACAGAGAGAGACGCTGAAAATCTGGGATCAGTTGGGCTGGGCTATCTGGTGACTAACCCTCAGAACTCCAGAAACTTAGCATGTTTATTATGTGCAGCTGATCAGCGAGGCAGGGCCACTGCATACAGCTGAACAGGAGGCAGGCTTTTCTCTGCAGGACCAGAGCTGTAGGGAAGCAGTCTTCAGCAGCCAGAGAGCCATGGTGGGCATTTCTGCACACAGTGTCAACATTTGCACCCAGACCCGAGGAAGGATTCACCATCATCCTGTGAGCCCCACTTGGGGAAGGCTTTGACACTCCAACTGGACCCTTTGAGGAACTGGAGTCCTTGACATGACCATGCACTTGTCAATATCCACTCGGGGCTTCACTCAGTTCCTTCAGCAAAGCTAATCTAATGTAGATGGAAGTCACACAAGTAGTTAGTTCTCATATATATGTATACATATATATATATATATATATATATATATATATATATATATATATGTCACTGCTTTATTGAGATCACATGGCTCCAACTTCTACTTATTTTTTATTATTATCATTTATTACAATTTATTCAACTTGTATCCCTTCTTGTTGAAACTGAAAAAAACATGACACCAATGGAATCCTGGCAAAATTGCTCTATGTGAAGTTACATTTAAATGTGATTATGTTCGTCAAAACTCATCAACCTATAGTTTAAAGATATATCCTCAATAAATAAACATCCACTTGTACTAATAACAACAAACATTTAAAAGCAAACTTATGTCCCCTTGAAGTGTGTGCCTTCTGCAACTTACAAAAATCTTTTGTTGTACCTATTTTGTTTTTCCAGACAGGATCTCACTATATATAGCTCCAGCTGTCCTGGAGCTAGCTCTATAGACCAGGCTAGCCTCAAACTCGCAGACATATACCTGTCTCTTCCCCAGGTGCTAGGATTACAGGAGTTTGACACTACAGCCAGGCTACAAAAGTCTTTTAACCTACACTGCCGCTGAGCTGGATTCAGCCAAGCATTATGCGTTTTCGTTCACCATTGAAGTTAATGTCTAGCTCGTTCTGAGCAGGGCATGAGTAAAATTTTTCATGTTCAATTTCATAGTATCAAATTCATCATTTTTACTTATTTATTAAAAGCTCGCACTTGCATCTAATAACCTTAGAAATTACTCCAAATCTGACTACTCTCCCCAGGTATGTTCCCAGGTGGAGATGCCCACAATTCCTCAGAACAGGACCATCCATCCAACACTAATCAAACACTTAATTCCTTTGTCTTAGTGATTGTTCTGACGTGTGCAGGCAGCTCAGTCTGGGCCATCAGAATCTTTCCCAAGGATCAGCTCTTTTAGAATTGGAGGAAAAAGTGTTGTCTCTTTTGTATATTTCCTGGATGAATATTATCTGGCGATTTCTAGAAGTATTCTATTATATCTGGAAGATTTACAATCTAAGGAGATAACATCAAGTGAAAGGAAGCAGCAGGAGGGCAATTCTGAACTACAGTGCTAGTTATGGCTAGTTCCTACCTTACTATCTGCAGCCAACATTGCCAAATAACAAGACCAGACAAAGATACAAGAAAGGAAGCAGCAGGTCAACATCCCTCATGGAAATTGACATAATAATACACAGCAGAGCATTACATCTAACTTAACATTTAAAAGGAATTATAGAGTATAACAAAAAACATCATTTCTGGTATACA
Organism: Psammomys obesus; assembly: GCF_907164565.1. NCBI lineage: Eukaryota > Metazoa > Chordata > Mammalia > Rodentia > Muridae > Psammomys > Psammomys obesus. The sequence continues at coordinate 5,459,293 of NW_026596443.1, read as the reverse complement.
AACCTGGCTCAAAAATCAATTAATGCTATCCACCATATCAGCAAACTGAAGAAGAAAATGAATGTGATGATATTCAAAAAAGATCTTTACAATATCCAACATCTATTTATTATAAAAAAACAAACAAACTATCAACTGGGGCTGGAGAGATAGTTCTGTCGGTCAAGTACACATCTTGAAAGAATGAGGACCTGAGTCTGAACCTTAGAACCCAAGTAAAAAAGTGAAGGGGTGGGCCATGTGAGGTCTACACTCCTCCCAAAAATCTACAGGCAACTGGGTAAAGCTGGGAGCGGGAGAGGCAACCCTGGGCACCAAATGTTTGTCCAGCGCCAAACACTCAGCCCTGAAAACATACATACAAGTAACACTGTGTTGACTCAATAGGTTGTATTTAGGAATACATGTGCACACAAACACATTCACCCATGCGATTATAGGTGATAAAAAAGAAAGAGTCCAGGCCAGCCAAGGCTACACCGACAAACCCTGTCTCAGAAAAAAAAAAAAAAAAGTATACAAAAAAACTCCATAGGTATTTGTAATAATATTAATTATAATAAAAATGACAATGATGCATGGCATTAATAAATAAAGAAACCTGATTGGAGAAAGGAACCTACAATAATCATCTATGTATCTGCCCTACTTTCCTATTAATATAAACTGTTTTTAAAATATATTCTATTATAAATAAATAAACAAATAAGATGGAGCTAAGTGTGATTGCAGCTCTCTTTATCCCAGTATTTGAAAGGCTGAGGCACTCGAAGAAATACCTTGTATATCAAGATAACTTTAAAGAGATCTAAAAGTATTCAATTAGTTTCAAAAGTGCTCAGGAGACAAATTGAAGTGGCTTTCACTAGCAAAAATTATTTAATTTGCTCATCAATAAAAATAATAGCTGCAATGCACTGAAACATATTAGCATGTTTATTTCCATGAATTTATTACAATGTAAACAAAGCAACAGTTTAATGAGTCATTATCTTACATTGAAAATAAGTGAGAGAACCAACAGCCCAGGCTCTAAGAGCAACAATCAATAAATGGGACCTCATGAAACTGAAAAGCTTCTGTAAAGCAAAAGATACTCTTGCCAGAACAAAACGACAGCCTACAGACTGTGAAAGGATCTTCACCAACCCTATTATCTGACAGAGGGCTAATATCCAGAATATATAAAGAACTAAAGAAGTTAAAAAGCAACAAATAAAGCAATCCAATTAAAAAAAATGGGGTACAGAACTAAACAGAGAATTCTCAGTAGAGGAATACAGAATGGCAGAGAAACACTTAAAGAAATGCTCAACATCCTTAGTCATCAGAGAGATACAAATCAAAACGACCCTGAGATTTCACTTTACACCCATCAGAATGGCTAAGATCAAATGTCCTTGTTGTGTACTTGAGCAAATTTTGGGTATATACCTAGCAGTGGTATAGCTGGGTCTTGAGGAAGCACTATTCCTAACTGTCTGAGAAAGCACCAGATTGACTTCCAAAGTGGTTGTACCAGTTTACATTCCCACCAGCAATGGAAGAGGATTCCCCTTTCTCCACAACCTCTCCATCCTGGCATTTCTCTGCCATTCGATATTCCTCCATCGAGAATTCTCTGTTTAGCTCTGTTCCCCATTTTTTAATTGGATAACTTGGTTAAAACATCATCATTTTACTGAGCAGGTTATATGTAAGAATATATACCTATACTTATACATCTATACTTGCAATAACAATTAATGCAGGAAAGAGAATCATGAATTTGAAAGAGAGTGAAGAGGGCTATATGGGAGGGTTTGAAGGTGTAGAGCTTTGCTGGTTTAGGTTAAAGTCTGAAATGTCTGGATAGACCTTTGTTTGCCCTCAGTCTATGGTGATAGACTCCCTTTGCTCAGTGAGGTTCTCAAAGTTTCCTGTAATCTGGGTGACCCCAGCTTTTGTAAGGGTGTCACGTAACCCTCAGGGCAGATTACAGGCCTGACTCTTTCCTGATAAGCATTTGGGAATGCCTAGAAATACCCCACCATGCTAAGGATCTTAGTCTTTAGCAGTGACCTTCAGTTGTACTTGGAGGGAGTAGACTCAAATGACCATCCACAGGATAATTAGGTACTACATTCTCTTTCTTGTGATTGGACTATGCAACTGCATGGAAAATAAGACACTGTACCACGACATGTAAATCAAGTATTGCTGACCCCCTGACCCCAGTGAATCAAACACATTCACCTTTGAAATCCCTCTCACTGCCCAAGGTTTATAAATCCCTGATTTCAAATAAATGTGTTGCTGCTGGTTGTGTGCTGAGGAAACCACTTGCATTCTACCAATGACCACCTGAGATTCAGCATTTATCCCCACCCTATGCTCACACCCGTCCACTGGACTGGGCCTCGCCAGGCCTCTGTCTTAGCTGCAAGCCGACCAGGCATGGGCTTTTGTCCACATCTCTGCACTGCTCAGCACAGCAGCTTAACCAAGAGCTGTAACACTTCAGTACCACCATAGGCTTTGGAACAGCCAAGTTTTCACTGCTGCCAGAGATCTCATTCTGAAAGAACTAAACTGTAACACTCTGTGGAAAACTTTTTCAACACCTCACAGTCTGTCAGCTGAGCCTCTAAAGCACTCCAGCTGCTCCCTAAAGAAACAGAAGCCAAAATCCAGGTCCCTTGTCAGACAGAGAACAAGGTGAGGGAAATAAAGGGAAGGGGGAAATGTAAAAAGAAAATCACTTCACCCTCCCGGTAAATTGCTTGCTATAAGCATTGGGCTTTAAGTCTGCTAAAATTACAGAGAGAGAGAGAGAGAGAGAGAGAGAGAGAGAGAGAGAGAGAGAGAAACAGACATGATTTACCTTCTGGTAGAACACTCCATCTGCAAGGTGATCTTGGAAAAACCAAGGCAAACCTAAATCTGATCAAAACTCTTGATCCTCCAAATCACACTATATAGAAGGCAGGGAAAACTGCTCAAATACATGAAATGACAGGGCTCTCTGTTCAACAAGAAGCAGAAAATTAAAAAGAAAGAAAAAAATGAAGTAGAAAAGCAAACAAAAAGTAGAGAAGAAATTTTAAAAAATGAGTTGCTACAAATGGGCCCATTTAAATATTGCTTGAAGTAAAATATAAAAAAAAATCCACACATGGCATTAATAAAAAACTGATGCTGGGGGCTGGAGAGATTGCTCAGACGTTAAAAGCACTGTCTACTCTTCTGGAGGCCCTGAGTCCAATTCCAGGCAACCACATTGTGGCTCATAACCATCTGTAATGAGATCTGGTGCCCTCTTCTGACCTGCTGGCACACATGCAGGCAGAACATTGTAAATAAGAAAGAAGAAAGAAAGAAAGATAGAGAGAGAGGGAGGGATGAAGGGAGGGAGGGAGGAAGAAAGGAAGGAAGGAAGGAAGGAAGGAAGGAAGGAAGGAAGGAAGGAAGGAAGGAAGGAAGGAAGGAGAGAAAGAGAGAGAAAGAAAGAAAGAAAGAAAGAAAGAAAGAAAGAAAGAAAGAAAGAAAGAAAGAAAGAAAGAAAGAAAAGAAAGAAATGCAAGACTGATGCCTTGCATGATTCTTGGACATTTGACACATGAAGAAATTATTCTTGACTGGGGTTTAGTTTTTTTTCTTTATATTAATAAGTGAGCTCTTGCAAAGAGAATTCAGTTTGATGAACTAAGGTGATTTCCCGTTCTTGCTTCAAATTTTCAGCCTGAAAGTGGATGTACCATGAACAGAAGGAAACACAAAATGAAAGAACTGAGAAGAACCAGCCGTGTTATAGGTCCACAGGATTTTATTATTCCATCCTCATTTATGTCTAAAACTCTCAAGAGTGAAATGTTTGTTTGTCTTTCTCTACTTCCTAATTGTCTGCTTTGTTCTGTTCTCCAAGGCTGATACAGATGCCCCTGCAATAACAGCATCACACTTCGAGATGTTCTTATGGAAATGGAGGCTTGTACACCCATAAAGCAGCTCACTTCCCCCTTAGCCAGGCCAACATCTGTCCCAAGGAGGCAAGGGGACAAAGGTGGCCAGGGGTCAAGGAGAAGAGTGTAAGAGGCAGTGGTCTTCCAGGAGCCTCTGTTTCATGAGTCCATAGATGTGAATCTAAGCTTGAAGCATGCATGGTGATTTGCCTCCCGGGTTCAGGAAGGCCAACTCCCACTCAGGCCTAGAGTTTGCAAAGAGATGTAATAAATCATCCAGACAGGAAGTTCTCCACTGGGGACTCCATGCTTTATTAGGGCAATACCACCATCTCTGTCCCTTAATATGGAATTTATAGAGCTAGCTACTTTAAACAGTGGGAAGGGGAGAAAAAGAACAAGGAAGAAGGAAGGAAGGAAGGAAGGAAGGAAGGAAGGAAGGAAGGAAGGAAGGAAGGAAGGAAGGAAGGAAGGAGGGAAAAAAACTTTCACTCATAATTTAAAACACTAATTTAATATTCTTCTCTCTATTCTCTCTATCCTAAGCTCTGCAGACAGTACTTACTATGTGACCTTTGTAAAGATAAAAATGCCTAAAATTATTAAAAGTTCTAATCCATGACCCTAACTTGGTATTCGGGGTTTATTACTGTGACTCTTTATGTGTCTTCTGTCTCTTCCTGCTGTGGACACTCAGCTGCAGAATGATGTTGGCAGTACAGCAAAGATTCACACTGAAAACCCCAAACATTGAGGGCTTCACTCTTCCTCCCTTTCTCCCTTCTGCATGTTTCTTTTCTTTTCTTTTTTTTTTTTAAGAAATTCCCTCCCTATGAGATATACAACACCATTTGTTCCAGGGTACTTTGCATAATAATGGGTCCCTTCAGCTTCCAGGCTCACAAAGAATCCAGTTGCTGAGGGAACCAGGGCAGGAACATCAACAACAAAAAAGAAAATTGCCTGTTTTTTCACTGAAACTGCTCTTATTCTTCATCCAAATTTTCTAGCAATTTTATCTTTTTAAATGTAAATACTTGTAAGGACTCAGAAAAGCCATCCAGTTATTAACATTTCAGGTGTAATTATTACTCTTCAATCTCTACCTTCTCCGTGGAGCAGACTCCTTTAGGAGAAGTATTATTACTACGTTCCTTCTTGTATGGGCCCCCAGACACCTTCAAATAAGTGTCTGTAGGTGGGACTCTGATTACAAAGGCTGAATGAAATTAATGTTATTAGTGTACCAAGGTGTGAAGCAGAGTGCGGCTGGCTTTCCCCGACGAGCTCCATTGATTGCGCGTTGGAAGCTACCGAATCTATCCAAGTCGTCGCTGTGACGCCTTTTACCAGCTCCGGCGCAAAATGGGCCACGTTCATGCTTTGTGGAGTCGCAGTGCTGCGGAGCAGCCCAAAGGAGCTGATGATAGCTGCTGAGCGGCCGCTGCGGAGCCCCGGGACCGCGCTGGAGCTGCAGTTTTGCTTCCCTTTCTTTTCCTTGTTCGTTCTTCCTTTCTTCCTTTCTTCCTTTCTTCCTTTCTTCCTTCCTTCCTTCCTTCCTTTCTTTCTTTCTTTCTTTCTTTCTTTCTTTCTTTCTTTCTTTCTCTTTCTTTCCTTCTTTCTTTTCTCTCTTTTTCTTTCTTTCTTTCTTTCTCTCCCTCTCTTTCTTTTTCTTTCTTTCTCTCTCTCTCTCCCTCCTTCCCTCCCTCCCTCCTTCCCTCCTTCCCTCCTTCCTTCCTTTTTTTATTTTTCAAAACATTTTCAAGAAATCAAAAGAATGTGGCTAGGAGCTTCGCCTCCAAGTTGGTACCTTTGAGAATCTTCCTTTGCAAGGAAGTCTTGGGAGGATGTGAAGAATGCCTTCTACTTCTTCTGTGTCTCACTTACAGGAAGGACACATCCATGGAGTGTCCTGCGGGGCCTTGTGACACATTTTTTTCTGAAGCCCTTCAGATGATGCAGCCTCTGAGGTGCTGATTTAAAATTACAAGTGACTGTTGATGGTATGTATCTGACCTCCCTCTTCTAGGTCCCCCAGGATAGACCATTCTTGCCAAATTTAAAAAAAGCTTGCTTCAGTGATGTTCATAGCACATCACTGCTCTCAATCATTAATTTAATCGTGAATTCATTCATTCAATGGATTGCTCAAGAGGAGTTAACTGAGCATCTATTATGTGTTATAATCACTGTATTCAGTGTTGCTCATATATAAGAGGGTAAAATCATCCTAACAAGTACAATCTAGGAAGGATTCAACAGTGCTTCTGAGAAAAATAAAAAGTATTTCTTGGCAGATTTTACAGATTTTATATCCTGGCCAGCAAAGGACAAGTACTCAGTGAAAAGAAATCATTTTTATGGTGTGTTCTTTATGGTGCCAATGAGGCCTTTCCCTTACCCCCTGCAAAAAGTCCAATACTAAAACAAAACCATGATTATAAACTGGTAACAAAGCTTTCATCTTTGGTGTCAAGAAATTCTACCTCCAAAAAGCCCCTGTTAACTGTGAAGGAAGTTTGATCATTAACTTTTATTGGACTCTCCTATTACATCCCACAACTGATGCAAATGAGAGGATGGTGTTCTGGGCGGAGGGTTTACAGCAAACATCCGTAATGCGTGCTGTTCCTACTACATGCCATAGTAATATAGTAATGACTTTATTGCTTTTAGCAACTTCTGAACTCAGGTAACAGAGGATGAAGGAAATTAAAAAACACACATAAGTTAAAACTCTCTTAAAACATCTCACATGTTAGCATGGCAGATGACTTCCAAAAAGCGTTCCCATTAGGGATCAGCTTGGAGATTAGCATAAATCAGCATGCTATCAGATAAGCGAAAGCACAGCCGTCCAGCTTATCCTGTAGAGTTTTGGAACCATGACTTCAACCTAGTTGTCACCGCTGAGGTCCCTTTCTCACACACATTGCTCAGGGGAGGTTACCTTGTTCGACCACGTGCTTCCTCTAGCCCTTGTCAGTCACTGTGCGGCGAGTTCAGTAGTGGATAGCCTCAAGCATGCTTACAGTGACAACCACCCCAAAACTTTGTTAAGTTTACCCATTTGATATTTCAGCTGTTTAGTAGTTAAAACCAACAAACAAAAAAGTCCTGGGACGGTGCTTCCTTCCAGTGTGATTTGGCATTGTATTTATTTTTGACTCCTTGAGGACACGCTTTTCAGTGCTTGGGGCACTTTAAATGTATTGCCGTAATTCTTCTTGAGTCCCCTGAAATTCTAAGTCACTGAATGGAGCAGCGGAGTGAGCTCATAAATAAAAGGGCACAGCTCTGCACGCTGGCCTCTGAGCACCATACCCTACAAGTGAACAGTAGACCTTGAACCAGTGGAAAACTGTGTTTTCAGCTTTCCCTTCCAGCTGTGTGGCTCCCAGAGAAACTTCCCACAGTTGAAAAGCCTGAGTCCCAGGCCTTCCCCTCTCGCTTATGCTACACACAAGATGTGGGACCTGGTCTCATGGTTTGATTAGAAGTACTACCCAAATGGAGTGTTTGCTTTCTGATGTGAAACACTGCAAATTGTATGGGGCATGAGATAGAGAGGCGTTCCCTCAGTGTGAGTGGGTACAAGCGTAGGTGAGGTAATAAGGCACACGTTGGCAAACACATCCTCTATACACATGTTTGTGTAGGTGAGATGGTCAGAACTCACTCTGTTGCAAACACCAGTGAAGATGCGACTAAAATAAACATACACACAGTGTTAAACAGCAGTAATGTCCAATAATCTTAGATTTCAAAAATGTTATCCCCATCTTCCTCTCAGTTCTTGCTTGCATCCACAGACACACCTTTGCTTTAAACTTCCCCTAACTCCGGCCCATGGCTCTTGGCTCTCTATAACCTTTTCCTATCTCCTACCTTGGAGTCCTCTCCTTGATTGTAATGCCGTATCATGAAAGCACAGAAAGAAAGAGTTTATGTGAAAACAGTACATGTATCCTCAGAGATTATCATTGGAAGCCACAGGAAGAAGACACCTTTTTTCCCCAGTCTATTCACATCTCACAAAGCTGAAGATAGAGCTCTCAGAGAGCAGGACATGACAGGCAAGATTTATTCCGGTGTAGGTGACACTGAGAACATGGAACCACCAAGGAAAGGTGTCCGCCAGCTCATGACAACCATAGGAGCTACCAGTGGTCTAGAGTGTACAATGTGCCATAGCTTCTACAAACACAGTCTTATATTTTTCTCAGAGCAGTATGAATGGATGGATATTTAGGGGTAAAGAAAATTAAAACTCCATGGTTCACTCTGACAGCTTTACAACAAAACAAAATAATAACAATAATAATAATAATAATAATAACAACTCTCTTTTCCCCTACACTTTTTACATATTTTGTAGCTAAAAGAATATCAAGTGGTAGAGGCATTCACATACCTTCCATGTGAACCTAGTGCAATGTATTTCCATCCCTGCCGTGTTTTCTCTTTCTTTCTACAGCCTGCCAACAGTATTTTTAAATAGGGACCCCCTCTTTCTTCTTAAAATAAGGAATGGTATAAAGCCTTCCATGTTCCGCTTTTATGGAAGGGACACAGAAACACATTAGTTCAAGGCATTTTGCATTCTGTTTTCCATACCAAAGTGATCCTTCTAAAACCCAGCTCACTGTATAATTAATGACCCCCTTCCTCATGCTTTCAGGCTTAAGCTGATTACCAGTCTGGGTCAGAGAAAACATTTCTCTGGGATAGGATTGCACAATTAAATGAATTGTAAGGAATTACGTTGTCCTTCGCTGCCTTGGTCTCTGCTCCAGTGGGGGCAGCATGCCAGGCTGGATGGGCACTCACTGCCCTGGTATGACTTATCCTTTGGCTCTCCATATATTCTGGAAAATGACCTAAGACCACCTGAAATCCTGATCACAAGAGTCCTTCGTCCTTCGGATGCCCCCGCAAGGGGAGCAGATGTCTATGAGGGAATAGTCTGGAGTCAGCCAACAGAAACAATTTTTAACACCATGTGAAAGTTGATATTTCTGGGAAAAAAAAAAACAAAAATAATAGGGGAACCCTTCCTGGCTACATTTGCCTTCACTCACAAGTTGCTGAGGTATCATTTCTTGCGCACATTAAGATGTGTATTTCTGTTTTAAACTTAAGCAAAAAGAAATCATGTGTTCTCTGAAGCAGAGAGAAAGTCTACAAAAGAAATCAGTTATGTAGGGAGTTAGAATATTAAAGGGAATACAGTTTTCTGTGTCTATAAAGGTGGCTAAATTTTATGCTCCAAAACAGAGCTGTCAATAAAACTTTGTACTTTGCACTATGGCTTGCCCTCCAACAGGCCCTTCACCAGCACACATGACCGTTAGTCCCCTGAAACATGGCTAGTATGCCCAAGGAACTAAAATTTCAATGTAATCACATTAAACTCATATTTATTTTATTAAATTTGATTTTAACTTAATTAAATTTAAATAACTACATCTGGCCAGTGGTCGTCATATTGGCCGGTACAGTTTTAAACTGTAGCATGAACATCTTATACAATGAGCATATTAACAGAATTTTAGTAAGTTCAGGGTGTCTTCTTTGCTATTTGTTGAGTATATCCTGTCTCTCAAGACCCTAAGGTCCATGGTGCCTCCTAACTTTCATCAGCCAAGAGGAGCTATTGGGCCTGTGCATGCCTTCAAGCTATTGCCCTGTTGCCAGGTGATAGAATTGAGCCAACAGTTTGAAAAAACACTGCTACTCAGTTCTTTTACTCAGCTCTTTTACTTCAGTCCTGTTTCATGAAACTAAGGAAGCAAGGACAATCGATGCAGGAAGGAGCTGTTGCCCATCTGTACCATTCCCATTGTCTTTAGAAAAACCAGTGTTATAACATAGCTGAAAAGGAATAAAACCAAACATTTTTTACTAGATAACAGCTCAGTACTCAGTGCCTGACTAGATTCCTGGGGTCCTGGTTTAATCCCCAGTACTATAAAGATAAACAGCCAGGTGCGGTGTTGCATGCCTATAATCCTAGCACTTGGGAAGGCAGAGGCAGGCGGATCTCTATGAGGTTGAGCCCAGCCTGGTCTATGTTGTGCCTGATTCGTGAGACCCCAAAAGACCACCACCAGGAGTCGAGTCTGTTGCAAAACACATGAGGATCTTTTTATTACAAGCTAACTCAGGTACATACCTTCACCACCAGAGTGGTTGAGAGCAAAAAGCCTCGTGCTCAGGTTAGGCGGGTGATTTAAAGAGTCCAGTCACTCCCAGCATGCCCAAAGCAGGGGGATTCCTGTCTGGCAAGCATCTATTGGTTGAAACACAAAAGGGGATGTTGCATTTTGAACTGATTGGCTATAGGAAGGTCTGGCTTCCCTTGTTTGGCTGTCCTAGAGGAGATGGGCCGGTTTCCTAGCTATTGTATCTCTAGTGGGCATGAAAAGAATGCAGTAAGGCTGGTCCCCGTTTCCCCCCCCCTCCAGCAGGTGGCTGGACATTTCTCCACCTGGCTGGTCTTCGTTCAGGCTTGTGCTTTGAACTTTAAAACAATACCCACTGATTTTTAATTCTTTGATCTTTCAGTCTATAGAGTGAGTCCAGCACAGCCAAGGCTACACAGAGAAAGCCTGACTCAAAAACAACAACAATAAACGATAAACAATGCTTCATGGAGGGCCACCCCTGTAAGACCCACACTTTGGAGAATGAGGCATAGCGGATGTGATGGGTTCATGACCCACCTTTACTACATAGTGTGTTCCAGGCCAACTTAGACCAAAGAGTAAAACAGTCTCAAGCACAAAGAGAAGCATTTTGTAGAAAAAAAATAACTGCAATTTTCTTTCTTTTAATACTTTTTCCACACTATTTTTCTCCTGCCTTGTTTGAGTCAGAAAGTATGTTACAATGTACGGATTAGAGAAAGCAACTGTTCAGCCCACAAGGATTACAAACAATATTGCATTACTACTTTCAGTGGTATAGACAGAACTCAGGGCTTTACAGGCACTAGGCATACTCTTCACCACTGAGTGTGGTGTTTTGAGACAGATTTGGATATGTAACTTGTGCTAACCTTGAACTTACTCTGTAGCCTACGCTGGCCTCTAATTCAGGATCCTTTTGTCTCCATCTTCCCAGTGATGGAAACAGAGGCCAATACCTAACACAATATTATAAAATGATATTAAGTATTATATATGTATTTAATTTTTAATATATGAAGTATAATATTTCAAGTATGATTGCTTAACATAATAATTTATATTTTTCTGGGCTTATATTCTGCTGCATCAATTAACAAAAAGTACCTCTCTCTTTGATTATGATCTTTCTGATTTGCTCAAGGTCATCTATATTAAAAAAAAATCTTCTAATACAGAAAAGCTGAGATTCTCTGTCTTCTAGCTCATTAATGTGGATTTAAAAGTGCTATATAAAGTCAACATCAGGTAGAAAGATTGAATAGTCCTATATCCTCCAAGGAAATAGAAGCAGTCATCAATAGTCTCCCTTCCAAAAAAAGCCCTGGGCCAGATGGTTTCAGTGCAGAATTCTACCAGACCTTCAAAGAAGTGCTAACTCCAATTCTCTCCAAACTATTCCACAAAATAGAAACAGAAGGAAAATTACCAAACTCATTCTATGAAGCCACAGTCACCTTGATACCTAAACCACACAAAGACCCAACAAAAAAAGAGAACTTCAGACCTATCTCTCTTATGAACATTGATGCAAAAATACTCAATAAAATACTTGCAAAACAAATCCAAGAACACATCAAAGATATCATCTACAATGACCAAGTAGGCTTCAACCCAGGCATGCAAGGGTGGTTCAACATACAGAAATTCATCAGTGTAATCCACCACATAAAGAAACTGAAGGATAAAAACAACATGATCATCTCCTTAGATGCTGAAAGGCATTTGACAAAGTCCAACACCCATTCATGATTAAAGTCTTGGAGATATCAGGGATACAAGGCACATACATAAACATAGTAAAGTCAATATACAAGCCTATAGCCAACATCAAACTCAATGGAGAGAAACTTAAATCAATGCCACTGAAATCAGGGACAAGACAAGGCTGCCCACTCTCTCCATATCTCTTGAACATAGTACTTGAAGTCCTAGCCAGAGCAATAAGACAACTAAAGGAGATCAAGAGGATACAAATCAGAGAGAAAGAGGTCAAAGTGTCACTATTCACAGATGATATGATAGTATACATGAGTGACCCAAAAAATTCAACCAGAGAACTCCTTCAACTCATAAACATCTTCAGCAAAGTGGCAGGATACAAAATCAACTCAAAAAAATCAGAAGCCCTCCTGTATACCAAAGACAAAAGGGTCGAGAAAGAAATAAGGGAAACAACACCCTTCACAATAGCCACTAATAACATAAAGTACTTTGGGGTGACACTAACCAAGCAAGTGAAAGACCTGTTTGAGAAAAACTTCAAGTCTCTCAAGAAAGAAATTGAAGAAGATATCAGAAGATGGAAGGATCTCCCATGCTCATGGATTGGTAGGATTAACATTGTGAAAATTGTCATCCTACCAAAAGCAATCTACAGATTCAATGCAATTCCCATCAAAATACCAACTCAATTCTTTACAGACCTTGAAAAAAAGATTCTCAGCTTCATATGGAGAAACAAAAAACACAGAATCTCCAAAACGATCCTGTACAACAACAGATCATCTGGAGGTATCTCCATCCCCAATCTCATGCTGTAATACAGAGCAATAGTAATAAAAACTGCATGGTAATGGCATAGAAACAGAAAGGAGGATCAATAAAACTGAATAGAAGACCCAGAAATAAACCCACACACCTATGAATACTCGATATTTGACAAAGAAGCCAAATCCATTCAATAGAAAAAGACAGCATCTTCAACAAATGGTGCTGGTCCAACTGGATGTCTACATGCAGAAAAATGAAAATAGATCCATACTTATCACCCTGGACAAAACTAAAGTCCAAGTGGATCAAAGACCTCAACATAAAACCAGATACTCTAAATTGGTTAGAAGAAAAAGTGGGGAAGAGCCTAGAACTCATTGGCACAGGAGACAACTTCCTGAACAGAACACCAACAGCACAGGCTCTAAGAGCAACAATCAAGAAATGGGACCTCATGAAACTGAAAACATTCTGTAAAGCAAAGAACACCGTCCTCAAAACAAAACAAATGCCTACAGATTGAGAAAGAATCTTCACCATCCCTTTATCTGACAGAGGGCTAATATCCAGTATATATAAAGAACTCAAGAAGCTGAAAAGCAACAAACCAAGTAATCCAATTAAAAAATGGGGAACAGAGCTAAGCAAAGAATTCTCGATAGAGGAATATCGAATGACAGAGAAACACTTAAAGAAATGTTCAACGTCATTAGCCATTAGGGAAATGCAAATCAAAACAACCCTGAGATTTCACCTTACACCCATCAGAATGGCCAGGATGAAAAACTCAAGGGACAACACATGCTGGAGAGGTTGTGGAGAAAGGGGAACCCTCCTCCATTGCTGGTGGGAATGTAAACTGGTACAACCACTTTGGAAGTCAATCTGGTGCTTTCTCAGACAGTTAGGAATAGTGCTTCCTCAAGACCCAGCTATACCACTGCTAGGTATATACCCAAAATTTGCTCAAGTACACAACAAGGACATTTGCTCAACGATGTTTGTAGCAGCTTTATTTGTAATAGCCAGAACCTGGAAACAACCCAGATGTCCATCAACGGAGGAATGGATACAGAAATTGTGGTATTTTTACACAATGGAATACTACTCAGCAATCAAAAACAAGGAAATCATGAAACTTGCAGGCAAATGGTGGGATCTAGAAAAGATCATTCTGAGTGAAGTATCCCAGAAGGAGAAAGACAAACATGGTATATACTCATTTATATAGACCTATAAGATATGATAAACATAATGAAATCTATACACCTAAAAAAGATAATCAAGAAAGCGGACACGGTGAAGATGATCAATCCATACTTAGAAAGACAAATGGGATGTGCATTGGACGTATGACAGGAGTCTACCGCAGAAGGCATCTGAAAGACTCTACCTAGCAGTGTTTCAAAACAGATACTAAGACTTATCCAAACCTTCGGCAGAAGAGGAGTTAGTATGATGTGGAAAGGATAGGAGCTCCACAAGGACCAAATATATCTGGGCACAGGGATCTTTTCTGAGACTGACACTCCACCAAGGACCATGTATGGATATAACCTAGAACCTTTGCTCGAATGAAGCCTGTGGTAGCTCAGCAACGAATTGGTTTCCCATAGTAAGGGGAACAGGGACTATTTCTGACAGGAGCTCAATGGTAGGCTCTTTGACCTCCCCACCCACCAAGGGAGGAGCAGTCCTGCTAGGCCACAGAGGAGGACTTTGCAGCCAGTCCTAAAGATACCTGATAAAACAGGGTCAGATGAAAGGGGAGGAGGTCCTCCCCAATCAGTGGACTTGGAAAGGGGCAGGGAGGAGCTGAGGGAGGGAGGGTGGGATTGGGAGGGAATAAGGGAGCGGGATACAGCTGGCATACAGAGTTAATAAAATGTAACTAGTAATAAAAAAATAAAATTAAATTAAAAAAAAGTAAAAGTGCTATGTACCGACCAAATTTTTTTTTACATCTAGCTTATCTTTGTAATATTAAAAAATAACAGGGAAATGAATAATTTTCATGTGTATGATGTTTATAATTTTAAATAATCTTTAGGGAACGAAGAAAATCCCCCTGTATATGTCTGCTGTTTCAATGGTGCAGCTTTATTAGGTGTGAATATCCTTAAAGACGTAAGCTATTTTTCACCCACCCAGTCAATTCCCCCTTACAAGTTTTTAAAGGTGTTTTGCCACAGTTAAGTAATGATTATGAAACATTAGTAAGAGTAAATTTTTTTCTAGCAGGCCAACTTGTTTTTATGGTTTGTGAAATCGATATTACAATGGAGGGGTGATATACAACACTTAGTTTTTCAAAATCAGCTCAAAGAGATACTCAAAATGTGTTAAGTACACATTGTTTTCCCATTAAAAAAAGAGACGTGCAAAAGCATAAGAGAGCTTTTCAACCCTTTAGATTAAAAAATAGAAGGGAAAGTTAATTATTTTAAATAGATAGCACCTCTCTTCTGAATTGAAATATTCAGATTTGCTTAGTCTCATATTTTAAATGAATATCTGCCTACAGACTCAAGGACATGTTTTGCTGGTTTACTAAAAACAACTCTTGGTTTTTATAACTTGCCATCCCATCTGTGTCCAACTGGTAATCAGAGGAATCAAATACATTCTCATCGTTATGACACTTGAATATTTTTGGTGACAGTTCTGAGGGTTCCTGAGGTCATGCACAGTGGTCTCATCCTATCTGTCAGCATACCTTCTTGAAATCCCCAAACTGAATCTGAAATAGATTAATATATACATTTGCATTAAATTGTCTTGCACATTCATGTCTACTACAGAGATCTTATGGCCAGAGCACTAGATCAGTATCTAACATTATATAATTAGTGACAGCATACTGTACAAAAAAAAAAAGTTCTGTAAGTGAAATCTCAAATTATCTCACCATAATCACCTCACCACACTGCCCTCATCTTTCTTGTGGTGACACAAGATGATGCAGACCTGTGTTTGTGATGAAACGAGGTCAACGCTTTTGATATGTGGTATAGCATTAGTCTAGAGTAATGTAGGTTGAAGCACAAGCACCCATCCTGCAATAGTTATCCCATCACCTAGTTAGTGGTGGGGAAGGCAGGGTTGCAGACAGACAGGCTACTCAGAGAGCAACGCCGGTCCATCCCAAGTACACCGGGGCAAAGACGCAAGATGTCGTCATGTTGCCTGTTACGGCAGCAGAAAAATGACTAATGGAATGGCATGAAGAAAATGAAAATATCTATATGTTTTTGTGGATCAGTGTGTACTGTTCCATTTTCAGAAAAAGTAATGAAACCTGAAATCATGATGTTAAGGGAAACGAGACACAGAATTACAAAGTTTTATCTCTTATGCATAAACTAGATTTACACGTGTTGCGGGGGAGCTGGTGGAAGTTTCAGTTGTGTTGTGTGGATATGTTTTTGTTGTACTCCCAAGTGTGAGGTGTAGAAATGCTTTGTAGCTGATAGCAGCGTTGTGATCCTTGTCAACAGGAAACTGCCTCAGGCAGGGGTGTGTTTTTTGTCAGCGGAAAAACACCCTGATATGGACTCTGAGAAGGTATAAATAGGAGCCCACAGACAGAGAACGATTGCTTTGCATCGCTTCTGTAGCCTGAGCATCACTATGCTTTCCTTGAGACGCTTTTAAAGAGAAACACTCCAGAGATCGCTTCAAGGAGGCCACTGCTGCTGATTCATGCCACTTTTGAAGAACCCTGTCATTGCTGGAGATTCATGCCTCTGCCGCTGCTTGCTGCTGATGTTAGCTGCTCAACTGGACTACTTCTATTCTGACAATGAAGAGCAGAATCGTCCCAAGGAACTGCACCTAAAGAGGTCCACATTCACCATCCCTGTTAACCTTCTTTCTGTCCTACCTGAGGTGGGTGGATTGGAAGAGAGGTAGAACCATAAATAAAGTAGGTTTTTGAAAAATCAAAGCCTACGGCAGGAGAGCATTTAGTTTTTAAAGCTAAAAAAGTGTTTCATGAGAGGGAAGGAGGAGATTTGGGGAGGGGGTGGAGGATGGGGAGGGACAGAAATGGACAAGGAAGTGAATAAGCCAGAGGCAAGCAGAGGCCATGAGGGAAGGTAATGCGGAAGGAAGACAAATGACAGCGAAGTTATAATGCCATACATGTATTAAAATGTCAAGATGAAACCTATTATCCTGTATGCTAGCCAAAAAATATTAATCAAAGCAACAACAAAATTAAACTGGAAATATATATACATACATATACATACATGTGTGTATACATATATATTATATGATTTTTACTAATACACAAGCCACAGACTATGAAAAAACAGTATTTTTAATACATTCTCTGCCAAAAATCCCTTTTACAAGATACATAAGTAACTCTAAGAAAAGAATAATTAAAAAAATCCTGTGGACAACAGGCAAATATACCCAGCAGAGGACATTTCATAAGTAGGATATGCAGAGTAGACAGCAACATATAAAAGTGCTTAACACATCAGGAACACAGGTGACAACCATAACATGATGCTATTTCACATGGGCCAGAAGACCAAAGTCTAGACAGCATGAGCAGCCAGGTGCATGAGAGTGAATGACAACATTTTCACCTGGATTTTCAGCCACTTTAGAGAGCTATTTTGAATGTGTTTATTATTCCAAATGCCTTCTTGTTTGACCTGGCAATGCCATTTCTAGTCTTACCCAGTATCTTCCAGGCTTCCTTCCTCACATTCAGCAGTGCTAGGCCTCGACTTCCCAGTCAGGTGGCGTTCCATATTGCAGAATAAACACTCAGCTCCATAGGAAATGCTTCTGGGAGACAGATAGGGTGGCCACTACAATTAAGGGCGTTTGGAAATGATATAATAAAGATTTTCAAACCAGATTTTTGTTATCCTTATTTAAAGGTTGGATTTAAAAACTGTTGGGAGCAGCCTTACCAGGCCACAGAAGATGACAATGCAGCCACTTCTGATGAGAACTGATAGTCTAAGATCAGAAAGAAGGAGAGGAGGACCTCCCCTATTAGTGGACTTGGGGAGGGGCATGCATGCAGAAAGGGGAGCAAGGGTGGGATCAGAAGGGGAGGAGGGAGGGACTTATGGCGGGGTACAAAATGAATAAAGTGTAATTAATAATAATAAAAATATTTTTTAAAAAACTGTTGGAATGTTTGCAAAGCAAACATTTTTTATATAATATCCACAGCACATAAAAGTTAAACTTGGCATCCCTGTGTGTTCCTATTCTAGAGAAAAATGAGAATATCAGAATCTGAATTGCCCTATGCATTCTTTCAACTAAAGTTCATTGAAAAACACCTTTTCTTAGAACATCCTTGCTTTTATTTAGATTGCAACTTGCTAGGTGCGTGGTAGACAGTTACAACAAATGTTTTATAAATTATGTTTAATTATGTGAGCTGAAAGGATGGTTCAGAATACTGGCTGCTCTTTTAGAGAATGTGGGTTCAGTTCCCAGCACCCACACAGAAGCCCACAACTACCTGTAACTCGAGTTCCTGGTGATCCAATGTCCTTTTCTGCACTCCATCATAGTATGCAGATAATACATACAGGCAAACATGTACATACATAAAATAAAAAAAAATAAGTCTTTAAAAAAATAATGCCCTAATGATGAGATCATCACATTGGAACTGGTTGCCAAACATCATATAACTGTCTTTAATTGGAGGAGGAGGCTTGGGAGCTAAGCCTTCCTGAATATTTTCATCTGTACATTCCTTGATGTACTGCTTTGGAGGTGGTGGAAGTGCACTCACTTGCTGACATTGTGGACAATCAAGAACCTAAAGAAACAGAACACAGATTTAGAGCAGATTCATAACTCCCCATTAGTGACTTGAGCATTATGTTCTTCCTTCTTCTTACAGTATAGGGTCCAAGCCAAGACAATCTTAGACTGTAAAGTTAACATTTACAATAGGGAATAGTTACTAATTCTTTTCTAATTAAATATTATGTTGTTAACACCCATAAAAAACCTCCAGCACCTGTCTATTTCCCAAACATAGACCTGGGCAAAGTACACTGAACAATAAATGAGGAGGGACATGGTGGAAGGCAGAGGCTCCAGTGGCATCTGTCACTGTGGCATGAAGCTTCACTGATGAGGAAAAAAATTACAAACCTATGACCTATGACCAGGTCAGCCTGGCCAACACCAACTACGATGTTCATAAGTTCACTGAGACCATATTATGTACAAGCTTCCTAATGCGAGATATGCCTTGAAAATTGAAAACTTGTCAGCCAGTCAAGACAACAGGTGTTCTAATTTCACCCTAGAGGGACAGGTGAGCCTGGCAAAGAAGTGTCTTCATGAAGGACAGAAAAACAACAACAACAGGCTCATAGGATAGAGCAGGGAAAGTGCAGAAAGGTGTACACCAAAGACTCTGTCTTCTAAAAAGGTCTGTCCTATGTTCACTTGGTGATAGCAACAGTTATGATTATACAGGTTTCAAGTATGAAGGTGGTTTTGTAACTGATAATGGATACTGGTAAGCTCTTTTTTTGTTGTTTCGTTTTGTTTGTTTTTTCCAGACCAGGTTTCTCTGTGTAGCCTTAGCTCTCTTGGACTAATTTATAGACCAACCTGGCCTTGAACTCACAGTGATCTGCCTGACTCTGCCTCCTTGAGTGCTGGGATCACAGGCATGCACCACCACGCCCGGCTTGGAAAGCTCATTTTTACTGTACAATCACCATACATGGAAACATGTTGGGTTTTTTTCAATTTAAACTTACTTTGTGATGAGGCACCATGTCCTCATCCCAAAAACTGCTCTGGTCCTATGGTCTGCTCTATCCTGGCTCTTGACTCTTCACCCAAAACACTGCAGGCTTTCATCAGATAGTTTGTTGCTTAACTGAATCAGGCTTAAAAATGCTGCAGTCGGCTGGGAGTGGTGCTGCATGACTAATCCCAGCACTCAGGGAGGCAGAGGCAGGCATATTTCTGTGAGTTCAAGGCTATCCTTGTCTACAATGTGAGTCTAGGACAGCCAAGGCTACACAGAGAAACCCTGTCTCAAAAATAAACCAAAAAAAAGAAAAGAAAAGAAAATGCTGCAGTCAATTTCATTACAGTGAGGGTAACAGCAATGAGAGCCATGAAACACTCTCTAGTATCTAAATATATATTCAAGTGGAGGTATGCGAACTTCACCTAGGAAGGAAATCCCGAGAATATAAAACGGTGTCACTTGGAAATCCTACAATTGTTTTGAATCTCTTCAAGTCCTTCTCACCTGTTGTTCCTGCCTGCCAGACATTTAATTATGAAGTAAGATTTGCTCTGCTTGTTTAGAAAAGAGGGGTGCTAGCACTACAGATACACATGTGCTAGGAAGGCTGACAAATGGAAATTAGACAAAGTGGGAAAGCGTGCAGCCGAGCCCACCGCAGGTTTGGCAGAGGACTTTATTTACTGCTATTTTTTTTACTTTTTTTTTAAAGACCTAACTGCCCTAGGCATGGTGGCTCATGCTGTATGTATTTCCAGTGATTGAGAAGCACAATAGCTGTGAGTTCAAGGCCAGTTTGGGCTACATAGTGAGTTTGGGGCCAGCCTGTGCTGAAGATTCATCTTTTAAAACTAAGTAAATAATTTAAAGGTATATCAACTTGTGAGGAAGCTATGGAGACGGTCTGTGAAGTATTACAGGAGAAGTGGGTATGATTAAAACACACAGTGTGTTTGTGTGTGTATAAAATCCTCAAAGAACAAATATATATTCTAAAAAACTAAAAAAATACCCTATTTATTCCTATAAAAAGGTATGGCAGGAAGTCAACCTGGATTCAAATACAGCTGTCTCTCATCACAATGAAATTATGTGCACATTTTCCCTTTTTTATTGAAAATAGATATTTTTCCACACAATATATTCTGAGTTTCCACTCCCCAACTTCCCTTAGATCCTGCCAATCTCCCTACCCACCCAAATCCACACACCCTCATTAGAAACCAAACAGGCATCTAAAATATAAATAAAATAACATAAAAATAAAAGCAAACAAATCAGAATAAGACAAAACAAACAAACAAAAAGAATCAAAGCACAAGGAATACATACAGACATGGAGACACAAACATTTGAACACACAGAAAACCCCCCAAAAAATCAACATTTGCACAACAGAATACAATTCAGCTATTAACAACAAGGACATATTGAAATTTGCAGGCAAATAGATTGGACTAGAAAATAATCATCCTGTGTGAGGTAACCCAGACCCAGATAGACACATATGGTAGGTGCTCACTTACAGGTGGAAATCAGCCATAGAGTATAGGATAGCCATCCTACAATCCACAGTCCCAAAGAAGCTAAGTAACAAGGAGGCTCCAAGGAAGGATGCTTAAATCTCACTCAGAAAGGGAAATGAAATAGACATATGAAGTAGCTGGAGAGAGGAAACTGGGTAAGGAGGGGTAGGGAAGAGAACAGGAGTGGGGACCAAGCGTGGGTAAAGGACGGGAGAAAAAACTGAAATATGTGGGGAGGGGCATCTCTGGGACAGGAGAGACTCTAGGGAGTCTATGATGGTGAGACTCCTACCAGCAAGGGGATATGGAGCCTGAAAGAGCCACCTCCTATTGACAGGCAGGACTTCTGGTAGAGGGAGGGGGACAGCAACTCACACACAAAACCTTCAACCAAGCCAACCAATGACGCTTCCAACTTGAGTTGCACGCCATGAGAGAGAGCCACCACTGACACTCTTAATAATATTCTGCTGTACTTGCAGACAGGAGGATAACACAACAGTCATCTGAGTGGCTTCACCCAGCAGCCACTTATGAAAACAGATACAGAAACCCACAGCTAAGCATTAGGCGGAGCTTGGGGAATCTTATGGAACAGGGGAGGAAAGATTGAAAAAGTCAGGACACCACAATAAAATGCACAGAATCAAGCTGGACCCGTAGGGGCTCACAGAAGCCGAACCACCAACCAGGTAGCAGCCATGAGACACTCCCTCCCCATATGTAACAGATGCACAGCTCGGTCCCATTGTGGGACCTCTAAAGGCAGGAGCAGGGGCTGTCTTTAACTCGGTTTCCTGCCTTGGATCCTTTTCCCCTAACTGGGCTGTCTTCTCTAGCCTCAATAGAAGAAGATGCACCCAGTCTTACTTGATATGCCAAGGAAGGTTGGTACCCATGGGAGGTCTCCTTTTCTGTAAGAAGGGAGGGGGTACAGAGGGAGAAGAGGGGAAAAGATAGTAGGGAAGGGGAGGGAGAGGGGACTGGGAGGAGAAGAGGAACAGGAAATTTCTACCAAGATGTTAAACTAATTACTTGTTTGATTGATTAATTAATTAAAAACATAAACTCAGAAACCATAACATGTAAGTAAAAGACTTGTGATATCAAAACATGTACAGACAAGGCATTATGAAACAAAGATTCTGCAGAACTACTGCTGAGCTCCTTTTGTGTTGGGCATCTACGACTGGGCATGGGGCCTGTCCTGAAGTGTGGTTTGTATACTTAGTGAGACTCTGACACTGAAGAAAACTCATTTTTCCTTTGCTAGAGTGGATTGCGTCTGGGTTAGCCATTGGGATGTATGTTCACTTTCCCTCTCAGTGCTAGGATCCCACCTGTGCAGGCCCTGTGCCACGGTCTCTGTGAGGTCATATGTGCAATGGTCCTGCTGTGTTTAGAAGACCCTGTTTCCTTGGCACCCTCCACCCCCTCTGGCTCTTATGTTCTTTCTACCTCCTCTTCTGCAGAGTTCTCTGGGCCCTGAGGGGAAGGATTGGATGGAGGCATCCCATTTGGGGCTGCATGCTGCAAGGTTTTTTACTCTCTGCACATTGTCTGGTTGTAGGTCACTGCATTTGTCCCCTCCTAGTTTCCTCACCTATCAAGTGAAGGTGATAGTAACTTCTTTTTTAAATTTTTCATTTATTATTTATTACAGTTTGTTCATTTTGTATCCTGGTTGTGGCCCCATCCCTCGTCTCCTCCCAATCTCACCCTCCCTCCCTATTCTTCCCATGTGCTCCGTCCCCAGTCCACTGATAGGAACTTCTTTAAAAACTCTTCTAATCTTATAAAATTAATAGATAGTATGTCTGTTCTAAGCATGTCTCGGAGAACGCCCATGTCTCCTCGTCGGTTCCCTCGGCTCTGACTATGGTGGCACAGATGTTCTCCTGACTGTGCTTCTCTCAGCGCTATGACTTTACATCTTTTCCCACAATCATGAGCCATTCTGGACCTGAGTAAACATTAGACTGATGGTGCTTTAGTCTTTACAATGTGGGGACATGGTAATAATGCTTGATGTTTTTGTATATAAGACACTGTTTTGAATGTATTAGGTCATTTAATCCTTATAAAAAGATATTGGTTGTGCTAGACTCCTCACTTTCTAGATGCAAAATTTTAGTGATTTTTATAAACCTAAACCCTCAAACACTGCCTGGTACTTGGTTGTTAGGCACACCTACGTACCTATTGAGTGCACAGGACAGTGGGAGGCAAAACCAGTCTTGGAGACAGCACCCCGTTGCCTGCCAGGACTCCCTCTACCGTTTCAGTTCTGTTCTCTCCGGGATTTAGTCGCATGCTCTCCTGTCAGCATTTCTTTTATTGCCTGGAGGAGGGTGAGGCCACAGAAGTTCTCATATTTATATTGCCTCTCTTTCAAAGGAAAAAGACAGCTTTTTTCCCTTAAATGTCACTAATCCACCTGACGAAGGAGATAAAATAACTAGCCAAGGTTGACCCATAAAGCCACACTTTTTGGTGTGATTGGCAACTTCACATTAGCAATCTATAGGACTAAGTGATAGCTACCGAAACAGCAGAGTATTACAGGCTCATATGGTTGAGGAGAATGCAAAACCTTATTACTACATTCTAATTCCTCTGAGGTTTCCTTTTCTTTTACCCTTTCCTTCCATCTCATTCTGTCTACTGCATGGGCATATGTTGTTTGTTAAAATCATGTCTCTGATTAGAATATTAAAAATTGAAAAAATATCACCTTAAACTTTTAGATGTAGCAATAAAAAAA
>NW_026596443.1:5269980-5435605 GCF_907164565.1 Psammomys obesus | reverse complement strand
AAAAAAAAAATGTTGATAAAGTTTATATAAAATAATAATGAACCAAAAGTAGCCTAAAACATAATCATTCACAGGAATGGCCTTTATAAACATAAAAGCATATTATAAAGAAACTGTAATTTAAAAGAAACTGTAATTTAAAAGCATCGTCTGGCATAGAATGAAATCAATTAAGAAATGAAGTAGAATTGGAAATTAGTATAAATTTTAGTCATAAGCAATAAAGGATACTTTCAAATCAGCAGCTGAAACCCTGATTTTTGAATAGCGTTCAGGTCAGCTGGAAAAGCAGAGGGCAAAAGATACACTCGTATCTCTTCCCATGCAATGCAGCAGGACACTTCCAAGTGAAGGGAGATGCCCAAGGAGGATGCTACTCCCAGCTGCTGGAACAACTTAAGTCAAGGTGACCCCCAGGCAAGGAGGATTACTAAATCTAGACAAAAATCTACTTTCTTCCATGATACTTAATTCTGAGGACCCCTGTCTGTAAGTTACAACCTTGACTCTGGTGTTTCAGAGGGTCCTTTACTCTAGGACTTTTTGACAGAATGGGGAAGGTCCACCCTACATGAGTTTACTTTTGCCATGCCATCAGGATACTGCCTCGGGTTGCACAGCCTCTTTCCACGATCCCATGGAGCATGAGTAGACCATTGTAGAGAAAGGTCCTCCTCTGCTTAATATTTAACTTTGGAGTCACAGACCACAGTTCTTTGCGGTGCCTGCTGTATACAGGCCTGCCTGTTCCTTGTGTGCTTATACAGCCCCAGCTATGGTTTCCACTATCTGGAACTTCTCTCTCCACTTCTGGTAGAGACCACTGGTGAGAAAACTTCTCTGGTGGCTGCAGCTTACTCCAGCCAGCAGTGGCAATATTTCACATCTGAGCACAGGTGGCTTAGCTGCCTTTTTCTGAAGTTCCCATCTTAAGGCATTTCTGGGTGTTTGGGGATTGGTGGCTATGGCTGTTGTACAGTCATTTGTCCGTCTGTTTAGTTCTTTCTCTATATGAATATTGTATTTTTATCTTAATTTTTAAATATGATCAGATAGCTTCTAATTCACCAACTTACTCATCTCTAAAGAACTGTAAGGCTCTAAAGTGCATATTGTCACCCTCCTTTCCAAGGATTTAAACACAACTTCAGAAAAGAATTGTTCAGCAGGGGGAATGAGAGAATCTTCAAAGTCCCTAGACTCACAGTCTGGGACACTGAAGTCAATAAAGGAACATGTTTATTAAGCATCGCTATATATGATCTACAAAAATGAATAGGTCAGTGCAGCCATTATTTAATGGTTAAATTAGTATGGATCCAATAACATGATTCCTTTGCTTTGTCATGTCCACAGACAACTAGGGCCAAAGGGCTAAGGAAAAACACATAAAGATCCTCAAAATCTATTCAGTTGGGTTAAGACGAAATGTCCTTACATCACAGACAGCCCTAAATCCTTGTGGCTTAACGCCAATGCTTCCTCTTTGCTCAGAGTCTGCGCTCAGTGCAGATCTATGTACTCAGAATCTCAGCAGTCAGAGGTGAGTCAGGTAACTACCTTGTTGTAAGGACAGGAAGAGCAGACATGCCTGTCACTGTTTCAACTCCAAAGTGACACAGATAGGATTTATCACCAGCCAGAAAGCATTAATCTCAAACCTAACTTTAAAAGATTCAGAAAAAAAATGAACTTTTCCTTTGTATCTATCAAAAATAAATTAAAATAGAACTGAAAAACATAGTCTCTTCTGATATCGAGGCTTCCTACTTACTGTAAAATAGAATTAATATTTTTTTTTAGTAATCCCACCACATATTTGAGATACAGCATCTAAAATTACTACGCAAAATCAACACACTTCTTATCTCAAGCAGATTTCAAGAGACTCACTGTTCTGAGGAGTGCAACATACAAAACCTGTCCTAACGCCATCCTAAATTCCCCATTTGTAGTCTTCATTTAAGCACTGCATTCCGTCTTTGGAACAGCAGTGTGTGTGTGTATGTTGTGTTGCTGTATGTGTGTGTGTGCATGTATACAATGCCTGGAGAAATGAGTATGTGCATCTCTATGCTTCTGGTAAAGATCTTGATGGAGATTAGATAAAAATGTGACCTAGCTCACATGGTCTATTCCACTGAAATGCCCCTCCCACTCGCAAACCTCTGCAAAAAGCTGTATGTGCTGTACTCCATGCCTAACCTGTAGGTGTAGTGCAGAGCAAAGAGGCCACACATCCAGGGCTATCTCCTTGAATTCTGCTCTGCTGTAATTCACACTTTAGGAAACCGCCTGCAGGTGCATGCTGCATTGACAAACTGTTAGGATGGCATTAATTGCAAAGTGAGAGCAACCTAAAGGACAGCAGGAGAGGACTTTCTACAGAGAAGCAGAACTGGACTTTATGAAAGGTTCAGAAGACTGTTACGTGTGTTAGCATAATAGTAAGCATTCCAAATATGTTTTAAATAAACTTAAAGGTCTACTGGCACATTATTTTTAAAAAATGTATCTATCATTGCTTACTGTATGCTTTGATGTCAAGCCAATTCACTTGTATTTTGCATATATATTTCAAAAAGACATAAAATAGTACAAAATATGTTAAATTTTTTAATTTCCTCATGCTGGTTCAAGAGGTAGGCATTCATTCCTAAGTAACAAAAGCTTTTCAAAGTCCTGAAATAGTGTTTTTCTTGCTTGCTCAAAGAATAACTGTTGCTATCACATCATTAATAGCAAACACATTAAATATAAATAATATTAAATATTGAATGCTACATGCTGTTAATGTAATAAAGAGGAAACACAGTAGTGTACGTGTATGTGGAAAGCATATATCCCTTGTTAAGGCCACAGGCTAGATGTAGGGCTGTGTGGATTCACTTAACAGCATTGCTGTTCATACAGAAAAGAAGTAAATAGTATACACTCTCCGGGTACAATTTGTAACTATAATAAATCACAGGGGAAGACAAATGTTAATGAGTTTTCCTCTCTGAAGGAAACTCTAGTTAAATTTTGCTGGTCAATTACTGCCCTTGTCCCTTCTTTCTCTCTTCCTGATGATTTACTCTGTCAGGGCCTGTTTACGTAAAAGGAAGTCAAGGGAAAGACAGGTTATTCTGATGCATGATAACTACTCTGATTAAAAAAATATATATATCCGTTGGAGACAGGAAAATCGGACACACTAGAGAAAATAGTACTGACTGATTTGCAGCAGATTCAAGGTGTCACCTATCCCTTCAGATAGAGTCACCGTTTAACAGGACATTGACTCAAATAACTATATCATTTAAGAAATTTAGTATAACTGAATATTTACTGTGATTGGGAAAAAAATTCCTTTCCTGGTTCCCTTTTGAGAACCACTTTTGGGAGTTGTTGTAAATTATATACATTGAGCCAGATGATGGACAGATGATGGATAAATAGAGGACAGATGAACAGATTTAAATAGATTTTAAACTATGTGAAAATGTCATTTTATAAGTCAAAATAGTTATGCATATGTCAAAGGCATACTAGGGCTAAATTAATAAATAGAGATAAACTGATACAAGCCTTAAAAATCTCAAAAAATGAGTTCTCAATTGACATTTACAGATAAACTTGAACACTCAAATAATAGCCAAGTAAAGCTGCAAATCATCCCATCCCAAATTTATTTGGGGCACTAAACAAAAAGCTGAATTATATAGACAATATATTTAGAATAACAGTTCCATATCTAACTTACATTTTCATTTTAGGATCTTAAAAGTAAAACACTTTTCAAATCTAGAAAGAATATTCACTGCCAAGTAAACCAAAGTCAAGGGTACCAGAAAGTGACTCCTTTTCTTGCCTGTCTACAAGGATGATAAAGAGAACACAGTTACAGTAGAAATGTTTTTCATTGAAATTCTAAAATATGCCCAAGGTAGAAAAAAAAAAAAAACAACATTTAGAATAAAAACGTACTGTGTAGTAATCCTGTGCTTCCAACCTCCTGGACAAGCTAGCCTGGGTTCTTAACCCAAAAGTATCTAGAGTTTCTCAAGCTACTGTCTACCAATGTCTTCATCTATTTTATGAAGAAAACTGACATTCAGGAAAGGAGAGTGACAGTTTATGGCACAGTGTGAATTCCCTACCAATGACCAGATTTGCTTCCCTGCTCCTTAGATAGCATTTCTTTTAATGCCACATGGGATGGACACACTTCTGCAAATGGACCAGAGAATACAGGGACCTTTGCTTCTTGAGGTTTTTGTACAGCTCTACTTTCAGGACACTGTAATTTTTGCTCAATCCTCATTTTACATCCTATTTTTGATTCATGTGTGGATGTGATGTGTTTGGTTCCATCCACCCCCGACTCCTTTCCCTCCAGTTTCCTTAAAGGGCTGCGCCTCCACTTTGTGCAGCTCAGCCCTTTGTATCTGGCTTATGAGCATTAGGCCTGAGAGAAGCTTAGAGGTCCTCGTTCCTCTATGTGACTTTGTTCATTAGCTAGTTCTGTAAAACAGGGGCTGTAAGGAACAACAATTTGTAAATGCCTTTGAGAGAGCCCTGTTTTTAAATGATTTTAAAGCAGTGCGGTGATTCCACGGAACGGCAGAATTTGACATGCTCAGTGCATGGCACGCAGCACTCTTCAGTGAGAAGAAATGTGGTGTGCACACACTTGGTCTCCTCTACTCAGTAAGACATCTGGAAGAATGGCCTATTGATACCACTCAAATGCTCACCACAAAGATGGTAAATTAAATTGGGGCTGTGGTAAGGATAAACCAAAAGATGTGAGCCGCAAACCAAGCATCTCCAGTATAAAATTGTCCGGTCAGACACGAGCTAGTTGGCTAGTACGTGAGAAACAATTGATTGTGCTAATGATCGATGACAACATCCAGGGACAGCAGAACACACATCCCCGGGGCACACACCTCTAGTTTCTATGGCGAAAAACAAACTTCTACGGGAAGCTAAGCATTCCGTAAAAGAATCATTCCGTTTCTTACTTTCATATTTATATAATCTTGTATTTTAGAACTCATGTATGATGATCAAAGGTAAAAAGCAATGCTGGATTTTATTACATGTAAACTGTGACCGTTTACACAAGCAGGACACATGACATGGAGAGCCAACTCTTAAATTCTCAGCTGTGATTTCCCAGCCCGTTTGACCAGCTCTATGCTCAAATGCATAAAGATTTTTGGCAATAGCTGCCACTTGTCAGCAGTTTTTAATCGATTGTCAGAAAAAAAAAATTGAGGAAATCTCAAAAGAATGAAATCATTAGAGCAAGTTGTGTTTGTATATTTTTAGACAGTCAGTACCCTTCTTTGAAGGCAGTTTGCAGTGATAATTTTATACACATTTCTTCTATTGCCTGTGTCTGGAACCTGCCCTGGTCTGGCTGCCACAGGAAATTGTCCTCGAGACAGACCACCAGACTGATGCAGATGCCATAGTGGCTGCTGCAGTGAGGGAAAGAAAACAATTCCTCTGAGACACAAACACTAAATGTACTAGGAAGCTTTTTCCTTTAGCAGTAAAGATGATAAGGTGAGTATTAATTACTATTATTGCTATTATGTTACACTGAGCATCCAATGAGCACTTCTTGATGGAGGCCCTGAGGTGGGGTGCGCTTAACTCCTTCCTGGTAACAGCAGTACAGCACATGTCAATCTCACAGCTTGCATGGGGATTGAACAAAAGCTGTAGGAGGCAATGAATGCCACCCATAGTCTCCTGGCCTGGAGCTTCTCCCCAGCCTTGTGCATCACTGGAAGAGCTTGAAAACTAACTCATCCAGCTGTCGGCCAGCTGATGAGCTCCTAAACTGGGCAGCAGCAGTCAGCTGAGTCCTCGGGAACAGAAAGCATTCTCAAAGAGAGATTTCACAGCACAGCGGGGCCGATACTGTCTGCTCGTGGTCTGCACTTGAGCGTGCCTCCCAAGAAGCTGCGTGTGGCTCGGACACCACCAGAGCAAGAAGGTGAAAACCAAAACGGGTATTTCACTGTAATTTGAAAGCATTTAATTCTATTCAGATATACTCCATCTTTTCTTGATGAGTATGGGTGATGTCTGCCATCCAATAATGAAAGCAGCAGTATGTGAAAGATAATTCGAAATCAACTAAAAGGTGACGTAACCCGCAGGGCCTGTGATAGAGTGTGCTTGGTGTTCAGTGTATAATGATGCAGTTTTGATACAAACTAGTTTTCAAGCAAATGCCACCAACAAGAAAAATGAACAGCATTTTAAAATGTCACTCCAGAAGCAATACTTCTGAATTATTAAAAAAAAAAAAAACTGTGACGTAACTTAAGCGCAATGCTTTATTCCTATATGTACTCATTCAGGGCATAGTTATCAAAGCCTGTGATGTTTGCTAGCACTCAAGGACCAGTAAGAGAACAACTGTATACAAAATTGGGTCCCTTGCCTGTGAGGAACTAAACAAACAGCCCACAGATATCTAATTTTCATTGCTTAACCTTTAATATAAAAATTGTGCATTCACATTCTATGTATAATACACTCTGTTTTCTCCTTAGACGACAGATGTGCTTAGACCTTCACATGTGCTAATAGTGTAAAGAAGGATTTCCAGATGTGGGGAATTGGTACAGGAGACGGAAGTGGTACAGACTTCAGCTTACAGACTGAGGTGGGTGTAGACCATCTAAAGATGCAGCGGGGGCCAGGTTTGTAATCCACTGTGACTGGATTATAGCGATAGCAGAAGTCATACTGCAGAGATGTGAGTGAAGAGCAAGGCAGCTGGGTTTTATCCCAGCGTCTTGCCAGTACCATGTACCACCAAGAAATAGTTAGCTCTCATGGCAACAGTCTCCTCAAATATAAGCTGAGAGAACCTGAACCCAATAATTGGCAGGTTCCCTTGAACTCATTCCAGCAATACCAGCAATACAGAGTCTATGCTCTGTTTCCTACGAAGTGGGTATGTAAATACATTTCTAATTTGATGTCAGCAGTTTAATTTCTCTTAATGGAAAGATGTAAGAATCCAGAAATGACATTATGGTCTGAAGGACATTTTAGACGTGTTCTCCAGTAGCAACTGAGGTACATTATAAACAGAGTATAGCCGGGTGTGGTGGCACACACGGTTAATCCCAGCCCTCAGGGAGGCATTGGCAGGCAGATCTCTGTGAGGTTGAAGCAAGCCTGGTCTACAAAGTAAGTTCCAGGACAGCCAAGGCTACACAGAGAAACCCTGTCTTGAAAAACCAAGAACGGAAAAAAGGAAGGAAGGAAGGAAGGAAGGAAGGAAGGAAGGAAGGAAGGAAGGAAGGAGGGAAGGAAGGAAGGAAGGAAGGAGGGAAAACTTCAGAGCTTATTCTCAAGGTACAATAATAAATAAAAGACATAATTTTAGTCTATATCATATTGAAATCTACATGTCTAAAGTAACAATTTTATTGATTACTCAGTTGGATCAATACCATGCCTTCCAGAAATGCCATGCCTTTTATCAGGTCATGGCTGGGATTTAAGAACTCTGTTTTCAAATTGCCTGGGTCACTAAATCTGGAATTCTCCTGTTACTGTTTGGATTTTTTTTCCAGTTAACACCTTATATCTGGGATTTCTCACCTATGATGCAAATGTTCCTGAGAGAGTTCACTGCGATAAGCCAAGAGCCAAGAAGTGAAAATGCAGGTGTTGTAACTGGTCACGATCATGAAAGAAAAAAAGAAAGGAAATGTGAAGTGTGCTGCTTTGGGGAGGCTTTCAGCAGAGAGCCCTGAGCAGAATCCAGAGGAAACCCTGCCTACACAAAAGGGAGCCTTGGCAGCAGCAAGAAGCCCAGTCCTGCGCAGAGCAGAGCGGGAGAAGGTAACACAGCTTGGCCTTGTTATCGCTGAGTCCTGAAGCCAGATGTTTGTCATCTAGTCGGTAAAGCCTGAGGTGAGTGAACTCTTCCCAGTTAATCCTGAAACATTTTAACCACTCAGCCATGTTCATGGATACGTCAAGAGTACTTGAAATTAAATGAGATATTGCACATGAAATGATTTGTATCAACTCTAGAGTAAGAAACAGATGGTATTGTTTTTATCTGATAAAGAAAACAAGGGTAAAAGACTTTGGCGGATAAAGGGAAAGGAAGTCGCTATGTAAATATATAAAATTGTAGTTGGCAGCATAAGCTAATTTAGTCCAAAAAGGCAATTTTGCCTTTTCCTAATTATAACATCAGTCTTTCACTTCTGAACAGAAAACACAGGTAGATCTGCTGCAGAGGCCCTTTCCCTGCCTGAAAATGGCATGGAAATAAAACAGAAACAGGATCATCCCAGGAAAAGAGGCTGTGGTGGTTTGAACAGAAATGACACCATAGACTCCTGTATTTGAATGCTTGGTCATTAGGGAGTGGCACTATTAGGAGGTGTGTCCTTGTTGGGGTGGGTGTGGCCTTGCTGGAGGAAGTATGTCCTTGTTGGAGGAGGAATGGACCAAACCTCTGAACCTGTAAGCCAGCCCCAATTAAATGTTTTCCTTTGTAAGAGTTACCATGATCATGTTGTCTCCTCGCAGCAATAGAACATTGACTAAGACAGACAGCTGACCCCAGAGTGCTTAGAAGACACTAGAGGTCCATGTGGGAAAAATTATATGTTTGGGGTAGAAAACAGCAATACAGAGTAAGTTCTAAATATCAGCTAGAATTTACACAGTTACCCCATGTCCATTTACACAATGACCTGAGGGCAGACATTCTAAAGCCACCTGTGTGGGCCTCCCATTTATGGGAAATTAGTTGTATGTGGCTTTCCGTGTGTCTATGCAGTCATCTCTTCAGCAACAATTAGAAAGTGACTTTTTAAAAGTTCTATTTCTGAATATTGTGTGTAAAGCTGAGTTTAGAGTCTTGAGAAGCAATTCTCCATTCTCAAATAATTGTGCCAGCCAGTCTTTGAAGCCTTTTTACAAACATGAGTCATAACAGACATAAAGTATTCCTATGTCCCCAGAGAGGAAAAAACAATCTAATTTATATTAGAAATTTGAGTACTTGCCTTTCATAAGTTTCTGGTAATATAAACTTAGGTGTATGACACTTGAGATTCCAGAACACTTCTAAACATTTTACACCAAACTCAGCTTCCAGAAATACTGTGCCACTCACAATTCTAATCCTTCTTTTAAAAATATCTTTACTCTAGGTGAAGAAAGAAAAAAGAAAGAAAGAAACAGTAAAATGAATTATGCAACACCATATGCGTAACATAAAGTACAGGTACCCCCAAACCACAATTTTCATGTACAAACAATATTTACAAACAAAGTGATTTAGATTAAACACCACACAAAGCCGCCAATGAGGAACAGAGAGAAAATAAAAGTAAGATGTGGGGATAAAAGAGCGGAAGAAAGAAAGGGGATCCTTACCTAGAATTGTGATAATTTACTATAAACCATGAAATGTACTTAATGTCATCATCTATATCTTCTGTCTACTTTGACATACACGTGGGTTTTCTTAATTTGCTCTTTGCTCCTCTACATCAACAATATTTCTAAAATGCTACAAAGTCATATGCTGCTTGCTGACACACACCAGAGAAGTCTAGAGCCAATGCCTTTGGTTTGATGATCCTCTCACAGAGACACGAGGCTCTCCACCCACATTGAGATTCCCAGACCCAAACCTAAATCTCTCGCCCGACTTTCTACAATCATTGTATTTAGGGCTAGCGTTCTCACTAAGGGATAGATTGCTTACCCAGTACATGTGAAGCCTGGAATTTAAAGCCCAACACATTAGAGAATTAAAAAGGGGGCGGGGAAAAGGGAAGGAAATGAAAAGGCAAGAAGTCAAAGGAAAGCGTAAGAGATAAAAAGAAGAATGAGAAAAAAGCGCCACAGAGATGTGCAAGTATGTGGTAGAGAGATTGGAGAGAAGGAGGGAGAAGAGGACCTGTTTGTACCCTGTGAAGAGTGGCAGACCTGGAGATGAGAGGATGGGGAGGAATAGCTTGCTGTAGCCTGTGCTGCCACCTGAGGCCGTATGAAATCCTGGCCCGTGCTGCCACTAAGGTCTGGGTCCAAGGACCTGCAGCATAACGGCTCTGTGTCAATATCCATGGCCCATTTACCACCAAAGGCCATGCAGACCTAGCTGGTCTGGGCAGCCACCAGGGACCCTGTTGATGTCCAAGGGCTGAGCAGAACTGGCCGCTCCCCTAACTGGCTGCAGCACTTGAGTGAGCTGGCCCCACCCCTTGTCTGCAGTGCCCTGGCATAGACATGAGCGAGATACCCCATACATCACAGCTACCCCTGCCCCTTGCCAGCTGCAGCAGGCAAGAGAGCTGGCTCGGCCCCTGACTGGCTGCAGCACTCAGGTGAGCTAGCCAGGACAGTGATGGAGTGTGGGCGCAGGAGAGCGGGCAGGCGACCAATTCAGCTACCTCCCAGGTTCAGGTCCAGGGCTTTGAGGAGGCACACCCCAACGTCTATCCCATCTATGATCTGGAGTGTATGAAAGAACTGGTTCTGCACATCCAAAGCTGCAGGATCTCCATGGCACAGGGCAACAACAGGATATCCAAGAAGAGGATCCTGTATTAATAGTGCAGCAGAAACTAGACGCCTGGAACCAGACCAGTGATTCATCACAATGGACATTTACAGGCAAAGATGTTTGGAGAGAAGAGTGCACTGGGGACGCACTGCAGCTTCCACAGGGAGGTGTTTGGGGGTTTTATTGTTTTTGTTGTTGATGACGGCAGTTGGTTTTAGGTGGAACTGTATTTTGGTTTGGGGTGTTTTGTTTTGGGAGAAAGTTGTAAGGGTAGATGCAAAGAATTGGAGAAATGAGTGGAATTGGGGTGCATGATGTGAAATTCACAAAGAATATTTTAAAAAGTTACAATAAAAAAGAAAGTATTTACTTCAAAGTTGGAAAGTGATTAAATATCAAAATCTTACAACTTCTGATGAGGTTGCTTAAAACCATCAAAGTGACACCTGGCCACTGACTACTTAACTTAAAGAGAGATATTTCTCTTATACACCTGAACTGCAAAGTTTGGCAATGAGTCACATTGTCTTTTATAAATATGCTGTTAACTCACCTGGTATTTTTTGAGGACAAGGACAATCTTATTGGTCTCTCTCATTGTGTCCAAAACAACAAAAATGCATAATAATAAACAGTCTGACTAAAATACTGACTGCTCTTCCCTGTTACACAGACGTTTGTCAGTTAATAACTAGAAGGACCAGCTACTACCTTCTATGAGTGAGTACTAATTTCTACTTGCCATGATAAACCCTGAATTCATAACAAACCTTTATGAATTCACTTGATATTTGATTAAATTCATGATCTTAAAACATATTGAGAAACCAGTCTTTCTGGGATCATTCTTGTTTTGCCCGGTAAGTTCTTCCCTGAAGCACAGCAAAATAATTAAACTCAAGACAGATAGCACTATGTGAGAATTTCCTAAAGCCCGTGATCTAATGTTGAATTAACTTACCAACAGTCTTGCCACATTGATTTTCCATAAGTGCTGTGCTCTCCCCATCACATGAGAGGTAGCAAACACAACTTTAAAATAGACCCTAGTACTAGCAGAACACTTTTCATAGACCTGCTTCTCTGTCTTGCCATCTTCCCAAGCATCCAGGAAGAGCCCAAGCCCTAGCTAAGTTTCACTTTTAAGACAAAACACAACTATCATTTCCCCAAGGAAACTCCTAAATACTCATTACACACTCAGTAGATAATCCATGTATCAGCATGTATTTTATTCCCACAGTTCAGAGCTACAAGAATGAAGGAAACAGAATTTCCCTTTATTCCTTTCAGCATCTTCTGGATTCTGTACTCACAGTGTGAATTTGATAATTAAACAAAGCAGATGTTAAGGAATGCTGTTAACTCACCTGGTATTTTTTGAGGACAAGGACAATCTTATTGGTCTCTCTCATTGTGTCCAAAACAACAAAAATGAATAATAATAAACAGTCTGACTAAAATACTGACTGCTCTTCCCTGTTACACAGACGTTTGTCAGTTAATAACTAGAAGGACCAGCTACTACCTTCTATGAGTGAGTACTAATTTCTACTTGCCATGATAAACCCTGAATTCATAACAAACCTTTATGAATTCACTTGATATTTGATTAAATTCATGATCTTAATCAAGGAATGGAAAGGGAAAGATCATGGGCCCAGGTGATTTTTTTTAAATCAATTAATCAGGAGAGTACTGTGCCATTGACAGGGAATTCCACAGAATGGGCCAGACAGAGTACAGCTCAGTAAAACTGATGCAGGCCATGGAGTTGAGAGTCAGTGTCAAAGACTTGGGCAAATAGCTAAATAACAAAGGGTCTAATGCCAGGAAATCAGAACTGCATGAGGCAGGGTTCCCCATAAACATTAGGCCTGTTTCAGAGGCTGGTGCTGGAACATGGCTATCCGGCAGTTGATGGTATGCATGGAAAAGAGAGAGCAGCTTAACATGGGTTCATTAAGGCAAGGCTTAATATCTCTCTTAATATCTTAATATTAATGTCTTACTATCTCTGCCCAAATGCCTAAGACTGTAAGGACTTAAACAAACAATTTCAGCACTGTATGCTCCTATGAAATCTCTCAGTTTTGTCTCAGTACACACTCATAAAAGGGTAATCATATCAGCACAAAACAACTTCACTGAAGGTCTCCAGAGGCTTAAAGGCGCCCTCCCCAGGAATGAACGGCAAGCAGGTGAGGTCACGCTTCTGCTGATTAGCTGCACATAGTCATTCCATCCCGTTGTTTTGTATTTCAAAACAATTGTGAAGAATAAATATAAATGACTTCTGTCAATTAAAAAACAAATATTAACATTAGAATCACACCTGACTTTTCAACAGAAACTATGAAAGCCAGAAGGGCCTGGACAGATATCATGCAGACCCTAAGAGAACACAGATGTCAACCCAGGCTACTATACCCTGCAAAACTCTCAGTCCTCATAGACGGAGAAAACAAGATATTCAATGACAAAAACAAATTTCAACAATACCTACACACAAATCCAGCATTGCAGAAGACACTGGAAGGGAAAATACAACCCAAGAAAATTAGCTTCTGTCAAGAAAACACAGGAAATAATTAACCTTACTACAGCAAAAAAAAAAAAAAAAAAAAAAAAGCAACAAGGCACACAACCTTATGAACACAGCCAACATCAAAATCAAAGGATCTAACAACCACTGGTCATTAATCTCTCTCAACATCAATGGACTCAACTCTCCAGTAAAAAGACACAGATTAACAGAATGGATGCGTAAACAAAATCCAGCAGTCTGTTGCATACAAGAAACACACCTAAGACACAAAGATAGACATTACCTGAGGGTAAAAGGTTGGAAGATGACTTTCCAAGCAAATGGACCCAAGAAACAAGCAGGAGTAGCCATTCTAATATCTGATAAAATAGACTTTCAACCAAAATTAATCAAAAGAGATAGAGAAGGACACTTCATACTCATCAAGGGAAAATTCCACCAGGAAGACATCACAATCCTGAACATCTATGCCCCAAATACAAGAGCACCCACATTTGTAAAAGAAACATTGATAAAATTTAAACCACATATAGATCCCCACACATTAATAGTGGGAGACTTCAACACCCCACTCTCAACAAAGGACAGGTCAACAAAACAGAAATTAAACAAAGAAACAATATCTCTGACAGAGGTCATGAATCAAATGGACCTCACAGACATCTACAGAACTTTACACCCAAACACAAAAGAATTTACCTTCTTCTCAGCACCTCATGGAACCT
This sequence comes from Psammomys obesus, assembly GCF_907164565.1. Taxonomy (NCBI): domain Eukaryota; kingdom Metazoa; phylum Chordata; class Mammalia; order Rodentia; family Muridae; genus Psammomys; species Psammomys obesus. The sequence continues at coordinate 5,421,774 of NW_026596443.1, read as the reverse complement.
TCTCCAAAATAGACCATATAGTTGGTCACAAAGCAAGCCTCAACAGATACAAGAAGACTGAAATAATCCATTGTATCCTGTCTAATCACCATGGAATAAAGCTGGACTTCAACAACAACAGAAATAGCAAAAAGCCTACACACACATGGAAACTGAACAACTTGTTACTAAATGACAGCTGGGTCAGGGAAGAAATAAAGAAAGAAATTAAAGCCTTTCTAGAACTCAATGAAAATGAAGACACAACATACCCAAACTTGTGGGACACAATGAAAGCAGTGCTAAGAGGAAAGTTCACAGCACTAAGTGCCTTCAAGAAGAAATTCGAGACAGCTTATTCAAGCAACTTAATGGCCCACTTAAAAACCCTAGAAAAAGAAGAAGCAGACACACCAAAAAGGAGTAGATGGCTGGAAATAATCAAACTCAGGGCTGAAATCAATCAATTAGAAACAAATAAAACAATTCAAAGAATCAATGAAACCAAGAGCTGGTTCTTTGAGAAAATCAACAAGATCGACAAACCCTTAGCCAAGCTAACTAAAAGGCAGAGAGACACCACCCAAATCAACAAAATCAGAAACGAAAAGGGGGACATAACTACAGACACTGAGCAAATCCAAACAATCATTAGGACTTACTTCAAAAGTCTATACTCAACAAAATTTGAAAACCTAAATGAAATGGACAATTTTCTTGATCGATTTGACTTACCAAAGCTGAATCAGGACCAGGTAAATCAATTAAATAGTCCTATATCCCCCAAAGAAATAGAAGCAGTCATCAAAAGTCTCCCATCCAAAAAAAAGCCCAGGACCAGATGGTTTCAGTGCAGAATTCTACCAGACCTTCAAAGAAGAGCTAACTCCAATTCTCTTCAAACTATTCCACAAAATAGAAACAGAAGGAACATTACCAAACTCATTCTATGAAGCCACAATCACCTTGGTACCTAATCCTCACAAAGACTCAACAAAGAAAGAGAATTTCAGGCCAATCTCCCTTATGAACATTGATGCAAAAATACTCAACAAAATACTCGCAAACCGAATCCAAGAACACATCAAAGATATTATCCACTATGACCAAGTAGGCTTCATCCCAGGTATGCAGGGGTGGTTCAATATACGGAAATCCATCAATGTGATCCACCATATTAACAAACTGAAAGAAAAAAACCACATGATAATCTCCCTAGATGCTGAAAAAGCATTTAACAAAATCCAACATCCATTCATGTTTAAAGTACTAGAGAGATCAGGGATACAAGGCACATATCTAAACATAGTAAAGGCGATATACAGCAAGCCTATAGCCAACATCAAACTGAACGGAGAGAAACTTAAAGCAATCCCACTGAAATCAGGGACAAGACAAGGCTGCCCACTCTCTCCATATCTCTTCAACATAGTGCTGGAAGTCCTTGCTAGAGCAATAAGACAGTTGAAGGAGATCAAGGGGATACAGATGGGAAAGGAAGAAGTCAAATTATCACTATTTGTAGATGATATGATAGTATACATGAGTGACCCCAAAAACTCTACCAGGGAACTCCTACAACTGATAAACACCTTCAGCAAAGTGGCCGGATACAAAATTAACTCAAAAAAATCAGTAACACTCCTGTATACAAAAGACAAAAGGGCTGAGAAAGAAATTAGAGAAACAACACCCTTCACAATAGCCACAAATGACATAAAGTACCTTGGTGTAACCCTAACCAAGCAAGTCAAAGACTTGTATGAAAAAAATTTCAAGTCTCTGAAGAAAGAATTAGAGGAAGATATGAGAAGATGGAAAGATCTCCCATGCTCATGGCTTGGCAGGATTAACATAGTAAAAATGGCCATCTTACCAAAAGCAATCTATAGATTTAATGCAATTCCCATCAAATTGCCAACACAATTCTTTACAGACCTGGAAAGAAAAATTCTCAACTTCATATGGAATAACAAGAAACTGAGAATTGCTAAAACAATCCTCTATAATAAAAGATCTTCTGGAGCTATCTCCATCCCTGATCTCAAGCTGTACTATAGAGCAACAGTTATAAAAGCTGCATGGTACTGGCATAGAAACAGAATGGTGGATCAATGGAATCGAACAGAAGACCCAGAAATAAACCCACACACTTACGGACACCTGATTTTTGACAAAAATGCCAAAACCATACAATGGAAAAATGATAGCATCTTCAACAAATGGTGCTGGTCCAACTGGATGTCTACATGTAGAAAAATGAAAATAGATCCATACTTATCACCCTGCACAAAACTGAAGTCCAAGTGGATCAAAGACCTCAACATAAAACCAGACACATTAAATCTGCTAGAAAAAAAAGTGGGGAATACCCTAGAACTCATTAGTACAGGAGAAAACTTCCTGAACAGAACACCAACAGCACAGGCTCTAACAGCAACAATCAATAAATGGGACCTCATGAAACTGAAAAGTTTCTGTAAAGCAAAGGACACCGTCATCAAAACAAAGCGACTGCCTACAGATTGGGAAAGAATCTTCACCAACCCTTTATCTGACAGAGGACTCATATCCAATATATATAAAGAACTAAACAAGCTGAAAAGCAACAAACCAAGTAATCCACTTAAAAAATGGGGAACAGAGCTAAAGAGAGAATTCTCTGTAGAGGAATATCGAATGGCAGAGAAGCACTTAAAGAAATGCTCAACCTCATTAGCCATTAGGGAAATGCAAATCAAAACAACCCTGAGATTTCACCTTACACCCATCAGAATGGCCAAGATGAAAAACTCAAGGGACAACACATGCTGGAGAGGTTGTGGAGAAAGGGGAACACTTCTCCACTGCTGGTGGGAATGTAAACTGGTACAACCACTCTGGAAATCAATCTGGCGCTTTCTCAGACAACTAGGAATAGCGCTTCCTCAAGATCCACCCATACCACTACTAGGCATATACCCAAAAGAGGCGCAAATACACAAAAAGGACATTTGCTCAACCATGTTTGTAGCAGCTTTATTTGTAATAGCCAGAAGCTGGAAACAACCCAGATGCCCCTCAACTGAAGAATGGATGCAGAAACTGTGGTACATCCATACAATGGAGTATTACTCAGCAATGAAAATAAGGAAATCATGAAATTTGCAGGTAAATGGTGGGACCTGGAAAAGATCATCCTGAGTGAGTTGTCCCAGAAGCAAAAAGACACGCATGGTATATACCCACTCATATAAACATACAACATAGAATAAACCCACTAAAATCTGTACATCTAAACAAACTAAGCAAAAGAGAGGACCCTAACTAAAATGTTCAATCCCCATCCTGAAAGGCAAAGAGGATGGATATCAGAAGAAAAAGAAAATAGGAAACAACCTCGGAACCTGCTACAGAGGGCCTCTGAAAGCCAGAAGAAAACAGGAAACAACCTTGAAACCTGCCACAGAGGGCCTCTGAAAGCTTCTGCAGTATAGACTGTCAAAGCACATGCTGAGCCTGATGGCCAACTGATGGGCAGAGTGAATGGAATTTTATGTAAGAAGTGGGAAATAGTAAGAGCTGGAGGGGATGGGAACTCCACAAGGAGAGCAACAGAACAAGATAATTTGAACACAGGGAACTTCCCAGAAAATCATACCCCAACCAAGGACTATTTGTGGAGAAGACCTGGAACCCCTGCACAGGTGTAGCCCATGGCAGTTCAGTGTCCAAGTGGGTTACATAGTAATGGGAAGAAGGACTGCCTCTGACATAATCTGATTGGCCTGCTCATTGATCACTTCCCCCTGAGGGGGGAGCAGCCTTACCAGGCCACAGTAGAGGACAATGCAGCCACTTTTGATGAGAACTGATAGACTAAGATCAGAAAGAAGAGGAGAACCTCCCCTATCAGTGGACTTGGGGAGTGGCATGCATGCAGAAAGGGGAGGGAGGGTGGGATCAGAAAGGGAGGAGGGAGGGGCTTATGGGGGGATACAAAATGAATAAAGTGTAATTAATAAAATAAAAAAATTTTCAAAAAAAAATGCTAAGGGAAAAATCTACTTGAAAAAATCATTTGAAGCAATACAAATCATAATAAAATAGCTTTTTATAAAAGTAAAAAAAAAATATTAAAAACTAGCTAAAGTCACTTCTTTGTAGCCACAGGGAATGACTTTCCTTGTGCAAAATCCTGTAGTTTTGCATATAACCTCTACACATCTTCCTGGCTACTTTATTCCATCTCTGGATAACACCTGATACAATGGCAGTGATGTGTGAATATTATATGCCATGGACAGGAAATAATGACAGGGGAAAATGTCTGCTCTTGTTCAGAACAGAACAACTTGGGAGATTTTGTTTGTTCATTTGTTTGCTTCAGAGCATTTCCAAAGGCGAGTCGTTGAACCTGCAGATGCCAAGCCTGTAAGGGCAGACCTGACTAAAGATGTCATATATGACTTCTCTTGTACTCCTAGAAAATACAGTATTAATTCTGGGAGGATAAAATTGTTTGTTCAAATGAAATGTTAACTTTTTCTTGTCACAACTTAACAGTTCATGCCTTTAAATATTTACATTTAAATCTACAGTTTTATCAGAAAATGAGGCTCAAAGTGGAGTAATGACTTGCTAAAAAAAAAAAATCTGGGCTACCTTAAGAAGTCACAGTGTTTGGATTCTGTGTGTTTCTTTTAATACAAAGTTGGCTTATTTCATGAAAACCTACCTCTGGAACTTTGCCAATGGATCATCCCCTGACAGTGAACCCTCTCCAAAATACAGCTTTTCCAGGAGGCCAAGAATTGAGTCTTCTAAGGAAGACTCCAGTATAACAGCTCCATCCTCCATGAGGTGATTGTGGCTCCAGTGAGGGATTTAGAAATTATTCAAGTTATTTTTTTCTAGAAGTTTCCAAAAACTATTACCAAACTTACCAAACTTCTTTCTCCAGTCAAAGTCTCCCAACACAGCAACCAGTGTGTGTTGACTGGCTCTTCTGTTCATAGCAGTGTTTTAATGCCCGTGTAGAAGGAGCCCACTAATGTGCCAGCAAAAACGAAGTCTGCAGACTCCGGGATGGGTGATTGAAAAAATTTCAAAAAGCTAGAGCATTAACAGGGTCATCAGATTTAGGAAATGTGGGGTAGGATTTAAGGCAGGGTTAGTCAACTGTGTACTTTTTCTTCACTCTTTCTTACTTAGTGGGTTGAGATGAGGAAGATCAGGGCACAGGCTTAACATTCTCCAACAGTAGCTGAAGTGGTCCCATCCAATGCACACTCCCAGGAGCAAGCATTCTTTCCTGGCTTTGACTTGCATTTGAGATTATTGGTTTGGTATTTGATATATACAATGCATTCTTCAGGAAAGGTAAACATTTGTTCTTAATTCTAAAATGTTATTCCAATTAAAAGTCTGTTAAGTACAGCACAGGGTACCATAGGTCATATGTAGATGAAGGGATAAAGAAGTAGACATTACCAAAAAAGCTGGGCATTGGAATAAAGCTTTCAGTTTCCTGAAGAAGCAAATGTTTATTTTTGTTTTTGTTTTTTTAGTTTTTTCAAATGTAACGAATACCTTGGGATATTCACAAGGAGTACTAAAATAGACAGAAACTATCTCTGCTTTTGTGCAAATCTGCAACTCTTCCAAAACAAAATGTTTAGGTTTTTGTTTTTAACTGTCTGATATCTTGTCAAATGTAATGTAGTAAGTGTGCCATTGTACTTCACCCATGCAGACTTCAAAATGCACATTAAAATGCATCAAATCACCTTATAGCTAAATTAACAGTTCTAAGTCACATTAGAATAACTATTTATAACAGTGTGGAAACTGCAACCTTATAAGGAATCAAGTTATAGATGAGAAAGGATTTGTGAATCAAAGAAATTAAAATGTAATTTCATATGGGTTTTTTAATTTGTTAATTTATTTTTTATTCACTTTATATCCTGGTTATAGCCCCACTCCTCTTCCCCTCCCAGTCCTACCCTCCCTCTTTCCCTCTTCCCCCTTCACCTGTTCCTCAGAAAAGGGGAGCTCCCTTTCCCGTCCACCCTACCTCATCAAGTTGTATCAGGACTGAGCAAGACCTCTTCCCCTGTGGCCTGGTAAGGGAATTTTTAAGAGAATAAGTTCTATTAGCAAGTATTGTGCATTTCATAAAATATATTAAATTAAAATTTATTTTCATCATACCTGAAATAATAAATGATTAATTAGTTTCCGTTTAGCAAAATGTCATTGATTCATTGTTCTAATTTGGAGAGACAGCTACTGAATGAATATCTATATGATAGCAGAGTGTAGGCTTATATTTTTCTACCACCTGCTTTATTTAAGGTTCTTAAATTCCTTTACTTCCCTTTCAACCCCTGGCCATAGGTAGATTAGTAGAGAAAAAGGCTATAGGCCTCTTTTATCTACTTCCTGCTGATTAGGGTCAACGGGTTCTTAAGGGATTACCAAACTCAGTTGTCAGGATACCAGCAGCAGCATTTGCAACAGGCAGCAGCAGCAGCAGAAAAACTCTGCTGAAGCAGCCCTGGAATCTTTTCTCTCTGAGAATAATCTGCGAAGAATTCAGACCGTGGCAATGCAAAAAGCATTGTCTCACTGTTTGTGGGCTTCTGCACATCCCTTCTCAGAGTCCCCACAAGGATATTTTGCAGCTCACAAAACCATGCTGAGCAACACCACTTGCCCTCTCATGGGGGCTGTTTTCAGTCCAGGTGACAGAGTCAAACAGTTCTGAGGCTGTGACCCTTGGAGATGACAAACCAGCCTCCCAGATGATTGCCTCTGGCGTCACCACACAACCGACAATGAAACAGCCAGCTTAGTTAGCATCACAGTGCTTCTTAAAGAGGCACTGTTCATATTTATAAAACATATGGAAACACTGTTAATGTGGTTTAATATGACTGCCTTGAGTAAAATTGGATTCCAATCACAGCATGTTAAGAAAATAAAATCTCTTCGTGTTGTCTACCATGGCATAAAGTTTACGTTAACAAACTTCCACAATAACCCTTCCAGTCAGGTAATGCCAACTTGGACAACAAGTGTCCCCAAACCTAGTGTTTCACACGCTCTATCACCTTCAGTCAAGGTTATTTTGGTTTCTTTGAATTTTTTCATAGTAACTAGGAAGTTGAGATATCTACTTATACACTAAAATTAACAAATTACCTTGGGTTCACAATTTCATTAATTGTGTTTCTAGGTAGTCTCAGAACAGTTTGTGAAATTCAGTTCCAATTAAAGTTGACAAAATATTTTAGGCCATTGGAAATGCCACTTTTGCCATTTTCTGGGCCAGTTTCAAATTGAAAACATGTTCCTACTTTCATGCAGCTTTGTCACATAATCCACCCTCAGTAAACACAAACGGTTCTTTAGAAAAAATAAGGCTGATGGGGTGGGTATATAAATGACAACTTGGACAGAGCAAATAAAAAATAGTCAGACTTTAAAATATTAATCTTTTTAAGTAAAAAAAATAAATAAAAAAGCTAATGTTAGCTCTATGCACCAAGCTACAAAAGACCTCAGACATTTGTGTTCAGTGTCTCAGCTGCCCTGTATTTCCTCCATTGTTTGTGCAAAAGATGAGCTAAAATACACCTTTTACAAGCAGCATTATTCAAGCGTATAATTTTAAAAAAAAAAATGGTCTTAATGTCTTGAATTCTAGATTCCTGTTATAACACCATTTTTTCATAAAAATAATGTGAATTGTTCATTAAAAGTGGCAATTCTAAATAGTTCCAGCTATCTATGGCTTGAGCCATTAAAAGAGTAACTACAATAAAGTACACGTGCACAGATTATCACAGAAAGACTTTGCTTTTTGAATTTACCTTTCAAGCCTTTACATAAGTGAATTTATCCCACATAAAGACAGGAACCAATTATATTAAGATCTAAGACTGGTAATGGGAAGACCACCTATGAAACAGGGCTGCCAGGACGAGGGAGTAAGAGTAACATGAGAGAAATAAATAAACAAATAAATAAATAAAAACCCAGGTATTCCCACTGAATATACAGATTTATATTCTCCCCTGCTGAGCAGTTTCCCCACTTAGCCCTCACTCATACTTCTATCTGTGTGAACGCGTGACGTTTTCCCAAAGCCAACAATGGCATGTTGGTAGTTATCCTGAGTAAGTAACAGTCAGCCCCACTGAATGTGCTGGGACTTAGCACCCTCATACCCGTACCGTATGGCATGAGTAGGAGCCGGTGTGGACAGAAGAGCAGATAAGGAAACTCAGCTAGCACTAATGTGGAGGGCAGCAAGCAGTCAGTAAACAGAGGCTGGAGCAGGCAGACAGCAGAGCACATAGCCCGCACTGGGGAAGGCTGGCTTCTGGGGATAGTCAAGCTTCCCATAATAAGATAAAATAAGGAACGCATGTGCAAGGCAATAAGCTCATGGTTGGCCTGAGAAAGGCTCAGCAGCCCAGGGAAGCTTTAGTTCAGAAGGCAGGGTGGGGGTGGGGTGGCTATTTCTGGGAGGTAAGCAAGAAGGGCCTTAGGACCTTGTCTGGACAGTTCTGGGGTCCTGAAACACTACCAAAGAGGAAAGCAGAGAGTAGGTGTGGAGATATTTTTAGAATAAATGCACTTAGTCCTGCAGCAACTTGATGTGCCAGGGCGGGTTGGTACCCATGGAGGGCTCCCCTCCTCAGAGAAGGGGAGGGATGATGGCGGAGGGGAGAGAGGGTGGCACTGGGAGGCGAAAAGGGAGGGGGCTGGGATCAGGCTGTATAGTGATTAAATAAATTAATAATAAATAAATAAGTGAAGTCTAAAGTTATGAATGCTATGAAAAAATATATAATTAAGATGTACAAAGAGGAGAAAATAGGAAAAGGGGGCTAGGAAGCCAAGTAGTTAAGTAGCTACAAGGTCAAAGCTAAGAAAAGTAGCAGGGTGACACAGTAGATGCTGTGAAAGACAGCACTCGGAAAGCTTACGCAAGAAAATTAAAACCAAAATAACAAAATTAAAACCAAGAATTTGAAAGTGATTTTTTTTTTTATTTAAAAATGAACTTAAATAAAAATACGCTGTTGGTCGTTATTTCTTCCTTGTTGGGACAGATGTGAGCTCCAGGCCCCGGAGCCGCATTTCTGCAGTTAAGGCTGAAAGTGGAAAACCCGGCGCTGCTATCTCTGGAGTTCAATCAGCTTAGAGCAGGATGGAGTGTACACAGGTGAAATTCACCGGCAGTAGTCAGCCTCCAGCGGGATGGGGGCCTCTGAGCACAAGACTCCACCCCACCCCCACTCCTGCCAGCTCTTTTCCCTGTCTTCCAGGGCCCATGCTTCCCACGCGCAGATTTCGACATTAGTCTCTGAGACCTTGTTTTTATTTCCCTCTGTAGCAAGAACCCTCATCTCACCAAGAGTCAGGCCGTTCTTATGCCAGTGTCCCAGTCTTTGCCTGAGAGTAGCCGTGTCTGCTACGTTGGTGTCCCTGACATCTCCCATGTAGTGTTCAAGTGGCCCTCGGCATCTCTGCACAGTCATTTGAGGGAGAGGTGGTTTTAGAGACATGACAATGATGTCGAATATGCTACTGTCCTTGAAAGAGCAGATTGAGAGTAGAGTGGCCCTCATTCCATCACTCTAGCTTATTAGGTGGACTGGCATCCTGGGCACCAGATCTCTTCCTCATCATCAGCTTCATGCAGCATGTGGATCCAACAAGCTAAATCTGCTGTGTTGGTTTCTTCCCTCTTCTGTTTGCTGGTCAAGCCCGGAGAGGAAGCATTCTCCTTCCACACTGCTTTTAAATTCAGGGTTGAGGGGGCAGTCTTTGGGGCGTTGTTTCCTTTGTTAATCTAATGTTGAACATGTCTGCATGTTAGCTAGTCTTCGGTGGCCTCCTGGTTACTGTGGCCTTCCCCTGCCTCTTCCTTCTCCCCTCTTTCAGAACCAGATGTTTTCTTCCTGAATTCACAGAAATTCAGGAAAGCACTCTAGTTTCTACTCTTCAGTGTCAGAATCGCTTACCCTTTAACTCATCCTTTTGCTATGTAACCTACACTGGCCAGGAAACTGATTTTAGTCTATTGGTCTGTATGTTTTGGGTTTTTTGTTTGTTTGTATGGTTGTTTGGTTGGTTGCTTTGATTTGGTTTTGAGTTAAGGTTTCTCTGTGTAGCCCTAGCTGCCCTGGAACTCACTCTGTAGACAGGGGTGTCCTCACACTCACACAGATTAGTCGCCACTGCCCAACTTGTTTTATGTTTTCTTTTTTTATTTTTTTTTATATTAATCACTGGTTATTTACTTTGTATCCAAGCCGTAGCTCCCTCTCCTCATTCCCTCCCAATCCCACCCTCCTTCCGTCATCTTCTCCCTGCCCTTTTCCAAGTCCATTGCTAGGGGAGGTCCTCCTCCCCTTCCATCTGTCCCTATCTTATCAGGTATCTTCAGGACTGGCTGCCATGTCCTCCTCTGTGGCCTAGCAAGTCTGTTCCTCCCTCGGAGCATGGGAGGTCATGTTCCTCACTTCAAGTTCCTGGTCAAAACACAAACAACGCCAATGTTTATCACACTCATACTTTAGATGTAAGTCTGTCGAACATCTCTCACTCATTCCCCTTTCCTTTTTTAAAATCTCTCATTATAATATAATAGGCTAGGAATAGTGTTAGTGAACTCTGGGTGGGGCTCATTTTCTGAGTTAGACTTTCCCCCAGATTTACTAGTTCTACCAAATGATGTGGTAGTGGCAGCTGGTATATCCTCATGGATCATGGGAAGCCTGAGATCTCTACCTCTCTTCTCCTTCCCTCTTCTTTTTCACTGAGGTCCTATCCATCATTGAGCAAAAGCCATCGGCTGCTCGTTTGTTCTCTATCACATTTGCTTTTACTTACCCTAAATATAACAATATGAAGTCGTCTCATGAGCAATTTGTCTTGCCCCTGCATCAATTATTAGCCTTCATGATGCCTGTCTTGGTTCCTTTTTTATTGGTTGTGATAATAACCGTGACAACAGCCACTTAAGGGAGAGAGGGCTTATTTTAGCTTACACTTTCAAAGACATAGTGTCTATCCTGGTGGGGAAGGCGTGGTAGCTGGCAGAAAAGACATAATTAGAAAGAGCAGGAAACTGGCAGATAACACTGCATTTGCACTCAAGGAGCAGCCAGTGAACAGGGGCCAGGAAACACAGCCTTAATCTCTGCCTCCAGTGATGCACTCCCTCCGGTAAAGCTTCTTCCTAGAACTCCCATAGACTTCCCAAACAGTGTCACCATCGGGGGAACCAAATGTGCAAACCCATGAGCCTGTGGGGGCATTTCACATTCAAACCACAGAATTCCAGTCTTGACGCCTAGAGGCTTGTGGCAATATCTTGATGCAAAGTACATTCAGTGTAACTTCAAATATCCCATCACCTGGTAGTGAGCCTATAGCTCTGTCAGTCATCTGGAACTCATAACATAACCATGCCAGCTTGAACAGGAGGCCTGAAGCACCCACTCTTTTATGCTACTACCACTCTTTTCATCTATTTTTTTAGGCAAAGATCTCATGATTCTGACAACATTAATATCCTGGAATCTCCAGCACAACTTTATCTTCCCCTTCACAGCCTCATACAGTGTCCTCTCAGGGCTCCTTCCACGGACCCCAACCCTGATACACATTGCCTGGCTGCAGCTACTCCCTGAAACTTTGGAGCAAGACTCTATGACCCCCTCAGTTTTGTATCTTCCATGTCTCCAAAACCATTCTGACTTGAGCAGTACTGTTGCCAGCTTCTGTTGCCAGTTTTGGATGGAGCCTGGACCACTCGGACGACAGTTGCATCCACCTCTGTGTGCTGAGTCTGGGGAAATGCTATTCTAAGCAGCGGCTTTACAGGAGCTGAGAAACCCCTTGGTTCATCTTCAATCCATGTCCTCTCCTTTCACAAAATTTGCATTTTCACAAGTTAGAGCCTTTAATAGATGGAATCTTGCCCTCAAGGCCCCTTGAGGTCAAGGAACAGAGAGTAATGAATGCAGGCTTGTTATCGTTCGGCTCAATTTCTTCATCTCACACCATCCCGTTCAAGGAGTGGTCTCGCCTACAATTGAGGTGGTTCTTCCCACAAAACCAACTGTGATTTCTCTTTAGAACTTTTATAGTTATGATTCAAAGCCTAACTCTACATCATCTTTGCCATTAAAAAGTAGTTGCAACGAAAGGCTTTTCACCCTGCACCAGGTGAGGATACAAAACAATGCTGCCTGTGAGAGAGAGGAAGCCTTCAGCAAACAGATTCAGCTAGCACCTTGGCCTTGCCTTTCCAGTCTCCAAAATAATGAAAGATACATTGCTATTATTTTTAAATGTCACCCAGTTTATGGCAATGTCTAGCCCATGTACAATAAGACTAAATAATTCATGTAACAAGATAAGATTCATAATACACAGTGTGGTTTTTTTCTATTTGTTTGCTTAATTTCTTGTAGTTACTTTTCATGTGTGAGGGTGTTTTGTCTGCATGTATGTCTATGCACTGCAGGTGTGCCTAGTGTCTAAGGAGGCCAGAAAAGGGTATTGGATCCCTGGCATCTGAAGTTAAAATGGTTGAGCCACCATGGGGATGCTGGAGATGGAGCCTGAGTCCTCTAGAAGACTGAACAGTGCTCTTAACCCCTGAGCTATCCTTCCAGCCCCAAGCACTGAGTACTTTGCTTTTCAGTTACTCTGTATGCAAATGCTCATGCTGTACATGGATGGTTCTAGATGAGTTGTAGAGAGGCAGTTTACAGACTTGACTTTTTACATTGCCCACAACACCTGACTAAATATCTTCCTTATTGCTTTTGCAAAGGTCTCGTTAGTCTGCAGAAGCATAACTTCTCTGTCCTCATTTCTTTCCAGAGTCTCAAACAGTAAAAATAGTAATAATTCATTGTGTTGAAAAATCGTTTAACAAAGAAAAGTGTAAGAAATTGGAGAGGACAGAGAGTTTTTAAAATCTGTCCCCAAAGTCTCAGACACTCATAGACTTTTACGAAGTACTGAGTAGGTGTGGTGTTCTGTGGTCTGGAAGGACGTCTGAGACATTGGGTAATAAAGCATTCCAAAGTACGCTTCTAAGTTTATTAGGTTAAGTATGTCACTGAGACAGAAATAGTAAGTAATGAAAAATGTCATCATCATAGTGAGAAATGTTTAATAGGTGGCAAAGGAGCCAGAGATAAGACTGGTTTTATGTACCATCTTAATTATTTGGGAAGAGGAGTAAACATTTACAGATTACATTCTGAGATGGTGCTAACTTTAATGATGCTACAAAAATAATTAATGGGAGTGAATAAAAAGTGTCATGCCCTAGAACATTTGGAAATATGATCAAAGAAAGAAAAATATTTTAAATTAAATAAACAGGAAAAATATTTTTTACAATTATCGAATAATTATTTTTAAAGCAACAATTCTGGGAGCTTTGTAATACCTACTGAGGCTAGCAAATTGTTTTAAATATAACAAATGTGTTCAGTATAGGTCTCAGCAGTTTTTGTTTAATTCACCAAAAGACAATATGAAAATTTTTCTCTTAGGGTCAGGTAGTATCGAGGAAAGGGAGAACAGCTAGAAAGTGCTTTACGGTATCAGAACTGACATGTACTTCTTGGTATGAAATTAAGCAACGATTATAAATGCTACATTGTACAAAATCAATGTTAAATGTGTTATGACTGAAAAGATCCTGCTTGCCACAAACCTCGTTCAAGGATTGTTTATGACTGGATGCCTCTAGTTCCAGACCCATCAGAACAAATGCCTTCTGGTTCCAGCAGAAGGGGAGAAAATAAAACTTGAAATTCTCCTTTTATTAAATTATTAAAATATTTATCCATTTTTCACGCACATTTGAGATCCAAATAACAAAAGCATAAAGAAATCAGGCCATGTCCTGAATAGAAGAGAAACTGTGGCAGGAAGAACAATTAGGCTACTTTTGCACCTGCCTGAGGTGCTGCACAGGAGGAGAGGTTCTGATATCAGAGACGTGTTTCCTCAGGACCAATTGGAGCAAAGTTGGCACTACATCCTCAGGTGATATGAAGAAGCTGCACTTTGAGGGAGAGAAGACTGCAAAGATGTTATCATGAACACAGGGAGACAATGAACTTTGTTTCTGCTTGTGGTCTGCAGGAAGGAGAGAAATTCTTTGAAATTACTCCAGTCACTCACTGCTACCACCATCTTGCACATGGCATAGACTGAGGATCTAAATTCAGGAACCTGCAAAGTAGGAGAATTTTTATTTATGTATTTATTTACTTACTTACTTACTTACTTACTTACTTATTTAGTCTTTTCGATACTGGGTTTCTTTGTGTAGCCTCGGCTGTCCTGAAGTTTGCTTTGTAGACCAGGTTGGCCCCAAACTCAGTGATCTGCTTGCCTCTGCCTCCTTGAGTAAATGGTAGAGTTTCAAAACATGAAGTTTAATATATTAAAACATCCGAGCTGAGGGCTGAGGGGGATTCTCAGGGTAAAGAGCACTGCACAGGCTTGCAGACCTGGGCTTACATTCCCAGCACCCACATAGGAGCCGATCGTGGAGGAATGCCCTGGAACCCAAGAACTGACTGGGAGGAAGACAGGCAGGTCTCAGGAACTCAGTCAGACTGGCCTAAATGGTGAGCTTCAGGGTCAGTAAGAGGTCTGTATTCAACAATAAGGTGAAGGGCGGTAGAGGATGACAGCCTCTAGCCTGCACATGCAAACGCAGGGAAAACAAAACAATCTCTGATCCTGATTAGCTTATAAGACGAACCCAGAGTCAAATGACAAATTAAAACAAGACAAAAGGAACTCATTCATCATGAGTAAATTTACCCACAAAAAGCAGAAAGATGAGAAGAGAGAACATTCAATTATCCCCTTGCTGGCAGTGCTGCCCTAGAGATGTACCGCAGACACGGGTACTCACACAGTAGAACACTGGCTCAAGTTCCAGAGTTTGGCCACAGTGTCTACAGGACTGGTTTCCTCTGAGGCCTCCATCTTTGGGTGAGCAGTACCTGCTTTCTCTTGTCCTCTCCTGGTCTGTCTCCTGCATGTGAGCATACACTGATCGGAGACCATTTTTAGGACAGTGTTGTATTCATCACGATTCTAGCCTCTTGCTCCAGGAACTAGTTAATTGCCTCAGTGTCTCACTTTGCTCCTTATGCTATCTTTGCCTCAAATTTTATTTCATCAGATATTAAATAATGATGTCACTTAAATTGTCTCTTTGAAAACCCTGCCTCCATCTACAGTCACGGACTAAAACAGTGAAAGTTAACACTTAAACAGGTAAATGGGGTCGTGGGCTAGAGGACAGTGCAGGTCATAACCAGGATTAAATAGTCAGACAGGAAATGAAAAAGCAAGCAGAGCAGAAAAGAATTGGCACTACAGAACACATTCAAAGGCAATTCTAGAAAAAAAAAGTAGAATCAATGAAAATGAAAATTCTGCAAATGAAAGAATCAATTGCATATAAAAGAAAAATCAGTGATTTAGGAAACACAGTTGGAGAAATTATGGAGTCTTCAGCAGAGATATTTGGGGGAGAAGAAAAACCAAAGTGGGACACAGAAGCCAAAGTGTATATATACTATATATATATATATATATATATATATATATATATATATAGTATATATACATATATATATACAGTATATATGTCTTCTGTATGTCTCAGGCAAGCTCAAAAGGGTTTCAGAGAAGACAAAGGGTATGGTGGTTGGAGACACATTAGCTCAAAATGCTTCACAACTTGAGAATTCTGGACTAGACACAGATTAGACGCTGTCCCTGTGTAACCTGGCAAAGGAGAAGAGTGGAGATAGAAAGAATAAACTTTGTTCCCAAGACAGAAATAGTGAAAAAGCTTCAGAAATATATACAGGGTGGTAGGACAGTTGAAAATTGAATGGAAGAAGCAAAGTATCAGAAAGATAATAAAGGAGGTGAGGTGAGCTCTCCAAAGCCTCCATTAGAACTCCAACCAGGAGTGGTTGGTTATCTGTTGGTGCCCAGATGAACCATGCTGCCTGTGTTTGATCCTCATCAGGGAAGTGGCTTCCTGCCTCTACCCTGGTTCCTTGTTCCTTGTGAAAGATAAGCTGTCTAGAGAACAAACACCTGGATTGCACAGACACAGCTGGGAGCCCAGTCTACCATTAATAGAGACGCGACGCCATACAACACAGAAGTTTGAGGCGGAGACTGTCCTCCAGTGCTCTGGAGTGAACAGCCTGGGGATATTTTGAAGTTACCTCCCCACTGTAACAACGAGAATGCAAAAAGTGTACTGACCCTGGTACAATTTCATGGCTGGGTGCAAATATTCTGGGTCAAGAACTGAGGGGCAGTGGCAGAAAACGCAAATTTAAAACAGCCAAGACTTGGATGAGAAGAAAATATCCAGTGGTTTAGGTAAACACAAGTGTGGCTGTGCCTTCTGGGCTCCCGCTCAGCCTCAGACACAGACTGAAGGCCTTGTACGGAGTGTGCAGTCCCCAGAATACCAGAGAAAGGGTTACAACTAGCAGATGGGAAAGCTCAGAAACACCTCTCAAAAAGGAGGGGATAGGTATCTAAATTGTCTGAATTGCCAGTCTCTCTCTACCTGCAGAGCCAGCTACGAACATAACTAAGGAGATGAACGTCATCTACAGAGAAAAGGTTGAGACACAGAAGAAAGAAACTGAAGACAGAAGACAGAAAGCCCTCCATGTTCGCACATTGGCGGAATCAAGACTGTGAAAATGAGCATGTTACTGAAAGCTATTTACAGATCCAATGCAACCTCCCTCCAAATCTTCATGACATTCTTCACAGAACTAGAAAAAAAACTTTAAAAATAAGTAGCACAAAAGACCTTTTGAAAAAGTCATGTAGAAACCTACTACTGTAGAACCTTCCTAAAGCATTATATGTAATTAGAAGCATGTAAATTTTATTAACAAATTAACTGTATAATATACATTATATTTATAATTGTATTCGATAATATGTAAAATTAATGTATAACATAAATGTATTGTTAACATAGTAAATTAATTATATTGAATGTTTAAGTTATATAAAGTTAATAATAAATTTAACCTAATATATGTATATAATTAAAATGGAATTGCCCTAGTAGGGTAACAATGCCGCAAAGGTTAACAAATAAAAAGCCCAGTGCCAGGAAAGGCGTTACTTCTTTTGGAGTCATTTTCCTGTGAGCTCCCATAGACCTCCACCAAACATTATAAGCTATTATAATTTCTCATGGTTAACCTTCAGAACTTGATGTTAAGACCCTATTGCTAAGATACCACACACTTTAGTCATAGAACATGAAGATACTGAGTTGTTATGGACCTGGCAGCTCATCCCTAGGTACCTTTCATAGAACTGGAAAATACTATGCAAGTTACCAGAGTAGAAAAGTAATCAACAATTTTCTACCTATTAATCCTAGGAGTTAAACAATGACTGGCCTGGCAGGACGTAGCCAGTGGAGCAATAGTGGCCTGACATCATCAAAGCAAACAAACGCTTCTGGGTTGGGTCTAAGTCCAGCTCGGGAAGACGAGCGCCACACCTGGCACTATTATCAGCCTAAAAGTCTGTGGCTGGGGGAACCTGGCACTGCCATGCTATTAAATGGACATGGCGTTAAACCAACTCAATGACGCATCATTATGTTCATAAGCAAACGCATCTTTCTTCGCCCTCATCCGAAAATAACGTATGTGCAGTAGATGGCGATTAATGCAGTGACCCACAGCTGTCCAAGATACAGAAAGTAAGAGACCACAGAAAGCTCAGGACTACAGGCATACTGAACGCCCTCCCAAGGCTCAGGGATCTCTGTGGAAGAGGGAACCAGAAAAAAAATCTAAAAGCCAAACGTAGTGGATGACTGCAAAGAGATGTTATCTTCCAAACAGAGCAAGGCGGCTGCACATATGAACTCAGTGACTGACAGCGTGGACAAAAGCTCTGCAAGTTCAAGCCAGACAAAAGGCCAGCATGGAAAGGGGAATCGGGCACACATTTCCACCCATAGCTATGGAGCCATCAATGGTTTTAGCTGCTGGGAGAAGGAGAGACAGTTTTCTCTAGAGTGTAGTCCCTGGTGAGTCAGCTGCTCTTTAGTGGAAGACCACACAGCCAATCATATTTTGGCAGAACAAATTAAGTATTGTTTTTTTCTTAAAAGAGAACACATACTTGGCTGCATAGAGAAGAGGGAACAAACCTGGGAAGAGTTAGGGAGGGGAGGTGAATTGGACCAAAGCATGTTGCATGAAACTCTCAAAGAACAAATAAAAAATCATTACTGGCAAGTATTATTACATTTATTAGTTTGTGTGTATGTGCTCACGTGTGTGTGTGTGTGTGTGTGTGTGTGTGTGTGTGTGTGTGTGCAAGCACATGCCTCACAGTGTGTATGGAGAGGCCAGAAGGCAACTTGGGAAAGTCCATTTTCTCATTCTGTCATGTAAGTCCTGGGAATCAAATTCAGGTCATCAGGCTTGGCCATGAGAACCTTTACACACTGAGCAATCTCACTAGCCTTTCCTCCAAATCTTAAAATTTATATGGAATCCACAAAGAAGGCCAATTATCTACAGTGACTCTGAGCAGAAAGAATAATGTCAGAAATCTCACAATACCTGATCTTACATTACAAAGCCTCAATAATAAAAGTAGTATGGTGATGGAAAAAAATAAAAATAAAAAAGACATGTGGACCAAAAGAATAGAAGACCCAGAAATAAATACACACGGTGATAGCCACCTAAATCTGTCAGATAAATATGTCAAAAGCAAGCAAAAAATGCAGCCTCTTTAACAAATGGTGCTGGGAAAACGGGATTTCCACACTTAGAAGAATGAAACTAGATCAATATCTTTTGCCCTGCACAAAAATCAATATGGATCAAATATCTTAGTGTAAGACCTGAAACTTTGAAATTGCTGGAGAAAAACACTTCAAGATATAGGTATCCACAGACTTTCTAAAAAGGACTCCAATTTAAACACTGGGATTTTATTTAGATGTAAAGAAATACGAAATCATGCCATTTTCATGCACTGGATGGAGGTCACTGTGTTAAGCGAAATAAGCAAGACCTGGAAATAAAAACATCGTATGCTTTCTCTCATATGCAGAACCTAAATTTAGAATTGTGTGTGTGTGTGTGTGTGTGTGTGTGTGTGTATGTGTGTGTGTGTGTGTGTGTGTGTGTTTTGAAACTAGAAATATAGCATGAAAAGAGGGAAAGACTGATTCAAAATCAGTAGGGAATTAAAATAAAGATGTTATGTGAAAATAAATTGAACTTGATATATTTTAAAAGACCCCAAATAAGAATACATTACAATATAAAGAATGAAAAGTAAAATGTAAAAACATCTCACAGTAAGAGGTCCAAAAGATAGGTACTTAACAAGCAAAAATACACAAAGATTTATTCTTTCCATATTATCAATAAATAATGTATGTAAGTTTGTTCTCTTCATTTTTGGCTCTAGATGTTGTATTTAAATATATATATATTTATATATAATTATTTTTCCTTCTTAGTTTATTTCAAGAGTGGTTAATATCTCCATCTGTTTAGCTGAGAACTTTGGATGTTTTTTGTTTACTTATTTGTTGCTTTTCATCTTTGGCGGCAGTTGCTATGAGAGCATGGCTGTATTTCTTGCTCCAGGAACTATTGTACTCACTCTTGCTCTCTTTTATCTTGACTTTCATTTTATCATTTACTAAAATTATTTGGTCTAACTTTCTTTCATGCCCCATACACTTGCTGTATTTTTTACATTGTTTTTTAATTAATTAATTTATTTATTTATTACAATTTGTTCACATTGGATCCCCACCGCAGCCTCCTCTCTTGTCTCTTCCCAGTCCACTCACCCTCCCTCTTCTCCCCATATGCCCTTTCCCTAGTCCACTGATAGGGGAGGTTCTCCTCCCCTTCTATCTGACCCTAGCTTATCAGGTCTCATCAATGCTTGCTGTATCATCTTCCTCTGTGGCCTAGCAAGGCTGTACCCCCCAGGGGGAGGTGATCAAAGAGCCAGCCACTGAGTTCATGTCAGAGACAGTCCCTGTTCCCCTTATGAGGGAACCCACTTGGAAACTGAGGAAGCTATGGGTTTCCTTTGAACAAGGGATCTAGATTCTTTTGATGCATAGTCCTTGAGAATCGATCCAGATTTTTTGGTTCTGTTGGCCTCCTTGTGGAGCTTCTGTTCCCTCCAGGTCTTTCTATCTCCCTCTTCTTCCATAAGGATTCCAGCACTCTGGCCAAAGTTTGGCTATGAGTCTCAGTATTTCCTTTGATACCCTGGTGGAAAAATCTTTCAGAGGTCCTCTGTGGAAGGCTCCTGTCCTGTTTCTTGTCTTCTCCTACTTTCGATGTCTATCCCATTTGCCCTTTTGAATGAGGATTAAGCATTTCCTTAGGGTCCTTATTGTTTTTTACTTTCTTTAGGAGTATAGATTTTAGTATGTTTATCCTATATTATAAGGCTAATATCCACTTATAAGTGAGTATATACCATGTGTATCTTTCTGCTTCTGGGATACCTCACACAGGATGATCTTTTCTGGTTTCCACCATTTGCCTGCAAATTTCATGATTTCCTTGTTTTTACTTGCTGAGTAGTATTCCATTGTGTAAATGTACCACATTTTCTATATGCATTCCTCAGTTGAGAGGCATCTGGGCTGTTTCCAGATTCTGGCTCTTATGAATAAAACTCCTACAAACATAGTTAAGCAAATGTCCTTGTTGTATAGTAGAACATACTTTGGATATATGCCTAGGAGTGGTATAGCTGGATCTTGAGGTAACGCTATTCCTAATTTTCTGAAAAAGTGCCAGATTGATTTCCAAAGTTGTTTTACAAGGTAACATTCCCACCAGCACTGGAGGAGGGTTCCCTTTTCTCCACAACCTCTCCAGCATGCATCATCCCTTGAGTTTTTTATATTAGCCATTCTGATGGGTGTGAGGTGGAATCTCAGGGTTGTTTTTATTTCACTTGCTGTATTTCTGTGATTTGTTTGTTTGTTTGTTTGTGACAGGGCCTCACTATATAACCCAAGCTGGTTTATGTATGTTGTAATTTATGCTTCTCTGAGGCCCAATTTTCAATCTCTTTCCAATTTTACTTTGTTTTCCTTTCTTCCTTTCTTCCTTCCTTCCTTCCTTCCTTCCTTCCTTCCTTCCTTCCTTCCTTCCTTCCTTCCTTTCTTTCTTTCTTTCTTTCTTTCTTTCTTTCTTTCCTTTTCCTCAAAGGAGTAGCTCTTCCTTCCAATAACGCTCCAGTGGCCATAACTTAGCTGCATGTCCACACCTAGCACAAGACACTGAGCATCGGTATCTAGTCAAAGCTCTGTAAAGAAAGCAGAGATGCTCTTGAGGGCTTGCTGCATCCAAAGGCTCCTCCAGAGGGAAGACCATTCCAGAAACTCCAGCCGGCATGAATCTAAGCTTCGGTCCTGGATCTCTAGATGATCCTCTCCAACTCTCCGAGTGCCTGGTGATCTCACACCCACACACCAAAACACAAACAGTCCCGCCTTCTCTTTTTCTGTGTCCAATTTGTAACATCAGAAAGAAAACAAAGGTATCACAAGGGGGAAGTGTCTATTTAGAGAGGTGAAACTGGTACAACAGGAATCACTAGTCCAAAGACATTTTCAACTCCTTGACAACATGAGCAAACCAGAGAAATTTCATTAGCCACAAGCCAGAAGAGAAAAGAGCAATATTTTTAAAGCCATAAAGGAAGTAAAAAGTGCCTCCCATTGGTACTACAATTTTAGATCTAGCCAAATTCACATGGAGTATTGAAGGCATTAGAAAAACTGCCCTCAGACATACTAAAGCTCAGCTTACTTTGGCATACTATGTAATCTGCAGCCTCTTCTTTAGAATAAGCCTCAAGAAGAAGAAAATAACATTTTCTGTGATATAAAACAAGAGGTCAGTGAAGTTAATAGGTTTGAATAACTTTAAAAAAAATAATTCATTTCGTTTTAGACTTTAGGTCACACAGTTCAAGCCACTCCAGTGGTGAAGATGTCAGAATTTCATCTTCCTACTCCTGTTTGTGTTATACATGACCTCAAGTAAGCCATCCTGAAGCTGGGAGGAGGGATAGACAGGGCCTAGGGAGTGGTTTTTAAGTCCAGGCAAGATTCCTGGCTGTGGATCTTTGCATATGGAACTCATGAAAACAAGTAGGGTTAAAAGCCTGTTAAACATCTCCGGAAATTGTATTTTCAAAGCAACACAAGCCTGGCCAGTAAACGCTATGTTTGTTTTCCACCTAATTCCCCAAGAAACCCTTCTACCAGAGTTCTGGCCAGGCAGCAAGCGGGCTACAAATCTGCACTGCTCAAGAGAGAGCATCATGGCAATTCCCATGTGTGATGTGTGATGTGTGATGTGAGATGTGAGGTGTGGCCATGAGCAGAACACAGCAGGCAAAAGAGAAAGACCCCCAGAGAACAAATGTATACACACATGTATGCATGTAACAACAATTAAAAAAAAAAAGGAGGCCCTGAATTTGAAAGAGAGAAGGGGAGGGAGTTCTATAAGAGAATTTGGAAGGAGGAAAGGGAAGGGGAAAAGATGAAATTATATTATAATCTCAAAAAATAAGATAAATAATATAAAGATGTTCCCAGGATCCCAGAAGAGAAACTGTTTTAGCTTCCACCATCATTTCTTAGGTTTGTGTATTATTTATTTAAATAGCAATAGCATAACACAATGTACCCTCTCGGGTCTTTTTCACTTGACGTCATACGCCGTCTGTCAGACTCATTCATCTTGTGAGGGGAAAATAGTTTATTCTTTTCATTGCTGTTTAACACTCCATCTTACGACTATTATCTCAATTTATTTTAGTTTCTTTCTTAATAGACATGTGAGAGGCTTCAGGTTGGGACTATTATAAATATCACGATAAGCCTTTTATTTTTTTTACATCTGCTAAATGGACACATGTGTGCACTTAGATTGGGTACAAACCCAGGACTGAAGTTTCTGAGTTGCAGTGTATGCATAGGATTAGCTCTAGTGGGTGCTGTCAAACAGCCTACCAAAGTGGCTGAATTCATTCAGACTCTTGCCAACAACATGTAAGGATTAAATTGTAACAAGATGTTGAAGTCTGCTAATTTTGCATGGTGGATATAGAACGTTTATTGAATTATTGTTCCATCCTTTATGTTTGAAAGACATCAAAATTTTTTGTATACGTAAAACTTTTGAAACTGAAGGTAATTTCAGAAAGAATGTTCAATACAATAAGGTTAGATTACTTGACTGGCTGCCCCTTCCCCTCCAGTGGCAGGATATATATAAAGGGTAGGAAGTAAAAAGGTATTGACATAAGAAAATGCATAAGCTACATGAAAAAGTTCAAGTTCTACTCAAGGTTCCTCTAAATTTCCTTGTAGCTCCTCTACACTCAAAATTAAATTGTTAGCGGGATCCTTCAATGGCCTGCTTTCCCCCCAAAGTCAAGAAGCATTTACAGGAAACCTAAGAGAAAAACCAAAGGGAATTCTGGGAGTAGGGGGAAGCACAAAAAAGAGTAAATGAAAAGAGTTCAAACAAAAAAGTAATTCTTAATAGACGGCATAGCTGGTGCCTGAACAGGGCAAGCAGCGGAATGAGAGGTTGTGTGAATTAGATGGCTGTCTAGCTCCATTCCTTGAACCAGAACAGGAATGTGGCTGTCACGGTAAGAAAACACCGTTTTGTGTATATTAGCCTCATAGCGAGCTTGTTTACAGTGGACTTTACATCCTGGTGAGAACAGAGCCAATGGTTGTACTCAAATCAGCATTTCTGGGGTAATCCCTGGGAATGTGTTCCACAAACAAGCTTCCTTGATGATGCTGGTGAGCAGCCAAGTTTGGGAACCACTAATATATAATCTTTTGTATCACTGAATTTTGGCTCATAGTCTTGAATAATTGAAAGTCACTAAACCATGTATACTTCTGGCTCTTTCTTGGATGTCAAGAAAAGTTCATTCAGGGAGTATAGGTTCATTTGTACCCACAGACAAGAAGGGATTTTGCTGCATCTCTGATGAGAGAGCTATCCAGTGTTCAGTTCCAGCTTGGTAACCATGAGCTGACCCAGGCCACTCCACAAAAAAGGAGACAGCACGGCTAACCCTTCAACTCTAGAACACACTGTCTTCTTATTAGGAAGCTGGCGGGAGACACTGTGCCTTTCAACACTTAATGTATTTTGCTGGTCACTTCCTAGTGCTTTCCATGAAATCTGAAGAAAACACTGAATTAAAAAAAAAAAACAAAAAAACAACTAACAATGAGATGGTTGGTTTGTTAAATTAGGTGTACATCATTTAGTGTTTCAGAGCATCTGATCTAATTCTGCAAACACTTCTATCCCATTCCAAAGCAGGGCATTTTATTCCATGTGTCCTACTAGAAAAATATCTCCAACAAAAAATCACTTTTTCTCACATCAAATAAGACTCACTCTTCATTCCTTTATTTTTTTTTTCTTACCCCTGTATTTTTCTTAAGATTTGGAAATCTTTTTCATTTCTTTCAATTCTTCCCACAAGGAGACATGCAGAATTTCTTGTGTTCCTCCTTCTTGTGGCATAATGTTTTGGACACTGAGTACTTTGACATATACTAAAAGATTTGGTGTTGGCAAGAATCCAGTGTAGTAAAAGTCACAACTTGTTTTTAACATCTTAAAAAATGAAGTCTCAGGATGGTTCCCCTGCCTGGCAAACCACACAGCTGTTGTAAGGGCCTGTAGCTGTGTGAGTGCCTGCTCCCCAGGCAGGTCTTAGGGGGTGGCATTCCTGGCTCCTGCTGCAGTATGAGACGTCTTTAAATTGTGCTTTCTGGAACCTTAGCATTCCTCCAGGAATCCACAAATGTTAAGATACAGTTTTTTGTTTAACTATTATAAATCAAACTTTAACAAGGCAAATATTCCTATCCATTAAGTTGTGCAGTCAGGTTCATTGATTTTTATTTTATTTTTTTTGTGCCCTGCAAAAAAGTAAAAGTTCATCTCTCAGCTACATTTAAAACTTGTAGAAGTGTGCTGAAAACTGGATTTCTGAACCTACTCCATTAGGCTCTAAAGCCATCACCTTGTTTAAAGTAACCTGTCATCCCAACATGTCAGCATCCGCTGGGCAACCTCAGCCTCATTTACTGGATATAACAACAGAACTGGACACAATGGTTTGCCCCTTCCTTTTTATTTTTGTTTTTTGTTTATTTATATTTATTATTTTGGTGTGTCTTAGTCAGTGTTCTGTTGCTGTGAAGAGATGTCATGACCATGGCAACTCTTATGAAAGAAAGCATTTAATCGGGGCTGGGTTACATTCAGAGGGTTAGTGTGTTAGTGTGATGGTCAGAAGCATGGTGGTATACAGGCAGACATAGTGCTGGAGGGAAAAGTTCTACATTTGAATCTACAGGCAGGAAGAGAGAGACACTGGTCCTGGCTTAAGCATTTGAAACCCCAAAGCCCACCCTCAGTGACATACTCCAACAAGGCCATACCTCCTAATCCCTGTCAAGTAGAACCCCACCCTAGTGAAGATGCATTCAAATAGATGAGCCATTTTTAGTCAAAGCACCACAACGTGTGTGAGTGATTTGCTCACATGTACGTCTGTGTTCAGTACACATGTTTGCTTCACAAGCCTGGAACCCTGGAGAGATCAGATAAAAATGTCAGATCTCTTGGAACTAGAATTACAGTCAGTTGTGAGTTGCCATGTTGGTGCTGGGAATTGAACCCAGGTCCTCTGAAAGAACTATACATACTCTTAAACACCATCTCTTAAACATATACTTTTAACCATGTCTCCAGCTCTGTCCTTGCATTTTACATGTGGTATCTAGGGCCTCACGGTTTCCCGTTGCTTGGTCCTTTTCAGTTGTCACTGCTGATTCCTTCTCCCCTGTCATACTGGACTGTTGCAGAGATTTCCACACTATCTCCTTTTCTCTATAATCGTTTGGCACAGTCATCTCTTTAAATATCGTTTATATGCCATCAAGTTCCACATCTCCAGTTCTCACACTCACAGGAACACCAAACTTAGACATCCAACTGCCTGTCTGAAATCTTTGCTTGTCTGTTCACCAAACATCTCGACTCCTCAACTAGAAAACTTCTCCACCTGCAATTTCTCCCATGGATCTCACTGCAACTCCAACTTCTCCAGATGCTTGCAACAAAAATCTTAACATTACGCTTGACTCACGTGATTCATACTCTACAGTCCATTCTCAAAAAACCCTGTGGGATTTGTGTTTAAAATACAACCAATACAGCCGGGCACGGTGGCGCATGCCTGTAATCCCAGCACTCGAGGAGGCAGAGGCAGGTGGATCACTGTGAGGTCGAGGCCAGCCTGGTCTGCAGAGTGAGTCCAGGACAGCCAAGGCTACACAGAGAAACCCTGTCTCATAAAATGAAACAAATGAAACAAAACAAAAAGGCAGCGCACTTTGCTCACCTTTACTCCAGGTGCCAGGAACTCGGCTGCCCGGGAGGCTAGCTCTCTACTTAGACACAAGGCCTCACGATGTAGCCCAGCCTGGACTGACTCCCTCCAGTCTCAAAAAAAAAAGAAGAGAGAGAGAGAGAGAGAGAGAGAGAGAGAGAAAGAAAGAAAGAAAGAAGAAAAAGAGCTGGAATTTAATGTATAAGCCACTACACCCAGCTAATTGTGATTTTTTTAGCCCAAATACAGCATGTATTTCAGGAAAAATATATAAAGTTTGAAAATAGTCTGTGGTTTTACCAATTAATAGCTATTGAGAATAATTATAGCATATTTAAATTATTAAAAATATTATTAAAAAGTTCAAGTCAGTGACAGCTGGCCACTGAAGCATTCAGGGCCCTCCAGACCACAGAAAAAATATATAAACAATTTAACAATCAGTTTTGTCATTTGCAAAATTTATGAAAACTTTTGGCACATTTTAATGAGTGACATACTTTTCAAAATCAATTATCATGATGTTGTGTAAACATACTGTATAACTCAATAGCATTTTTGATGCTAGACATTAGGGTCCCACTGATAAAACATTACACTTTGGCATCTAGCAGATTGGAACGGCTTAAATGTCAAAACTTAGCTGGTGACTGGAGGGTGAGTGACAACTGAACTATAGGAGCTGAGTCTGTGAAACTAAGGTAAATAAATGAATGAATGTAGCAGGAAAGGCGTAGTGAGAACTCATCATTATTCCTATTAAGCAAGATGTTTTAATACTCTGCCTTGTTTTCTCCATCTATACAAATGAGGGGACTTAACTATGAAGGCCTTGGTTCCCCTCAAGGACCCAAACAGAGAAAGGAGAGCCCAGAGATCCTGTAAGCAGTGAAGTCAATGCACTTTAGGATTCTGGTCCTTGTGTTGGATTCCGATGCAGGAATGCCCACTGACTGGTGTGTTGAAGCAATTTAATGTAAAGAGAATCGTCCAGGCAAACTGAAACCTGAACAGCCATTCTTAGAATAAATGATGCCCGATTCACAGACTCTGATCACCTACTTGGAGTGATCCCTCCTAGTAGATAAAGTTGTCTCAGAGACTAAATTAGAAATTAGAACTTTGACTGACAAGATGAGCATCAGCATTAAAGATAACGAACTCTTCGCCCATGAGGGACCGCTATGTGAGTTCAATTACTTTCTCTTCACATGGGATATTTTTGTCCCCACAATCAGACGGTTTTTTGGACCTAAGGGATCATCTGTCCTGTACTAACTTGAACATAATTTACTATCTATAGAAGCCACCCTTTTTTTGTAATCTCTACATAGAATGCTGCCATTCCATCAATAACAGCTTCTCATGTAGTTACAGTTTGTTTTAACATACAAGTTACCACCTCTTTAGTGTACTAAACCACAGATTGGAAGTCGTCTTTGCAAGACCGTCACAGAGATTTTTAATTATTTCTTTTATTTTTGAGATTTGAATATGATCACATCATTTTCCTCTTCCTTTTCACCCTCCAAATCCTCCTATATCCCTCTCCTTGCTCTCATTCAAATCATGACCTCTCTTTTCATTAATTGTTGTTATATCTTCATCGATACTTGCTGCATGAAAATTAAGAACACATGATGGGATGGGATCCACTGAGGGTCATTCATAGCAGCTTCAGAAAAGTGAGCTAACATCTTCACATTATAATCATCCCCTGGAACATCATCATCATAATAACAATGCATAATTTTCAGATTTATTGAAAAGATAAATGAGATAATACTCATAAAGTTCAGCGATTCAGCCCAGGGTAAAGGATCAACTACAAGCAGATACAGTGAGTAACACATCCGAATATTTTGCATCACTTCTCTCCCAAGTTGACCTTTATGAAGGGGCACGGACGCCTCTGGATGGCTGCCCTGAATCTCCAGCACTGATTCTCTGTAAGCGGCTCCCATGCAGACACAGGGGCAGGTGGTCTTTCAAGGGCAATCCACTCTCAAAGGCTTGAGCCCCATGACCTGTACACTCTGAGCTAATAACTAATTACGCTTTTTGTTCTGGCAGTTCTGACAATGCAGTTTGCTATTCCCTCGTGCCGCAAATGTTCCTCTCTTGAACCCATCAGTTCATGAAAACAAGTTTGGTATCCCCTTGTCATATTTAATATAAGTCAACTGTACCGTGAAATCCTGTTTTTGTTTAAGCTCATGAGAGTTTTGAGTGTGGACCCCGCAAACTTCAGCCTTTTAACTCCAAGACCATTTTTCATTATATTTCTTTGTCAGAGGGATCTGTTTGTGTGTAATTAAATGTGGCTTTCTTAAACCTTTGCAGTTGGTAGCTTAATGTATTTTTGTTTTATTTCAAGTACAAAGGCTATATTATGCTTTTGTTGGCATGTATGCTCATTAGTAAGCTAGCTCCATAATTTTGTTCCCTGCAATATGTCAGCATTTGAGTGCCTTGGGCTCAACAGGTGGTACTAGATAAGGTTCTGGCAAATCAAATGGGTAATGTGGTTATTTCTTTTGTCAAATTATAATTAAAAGCAGAGTGTGTGTAAAATGAGACTTTCGTTTTCCCAGTTTAAGGAGGGCTCAGCATTCAGTAGAGATCATTTTCTGGAACAAAGGCCCATCGGTGAGGAAGCACACAGTCTGCATACGTTTGCAACACCCACTAACCCAAAGTCCCGCTGCTCTATGCAGAGTTTACCGTGTGACCCTGGGGGGCAAGCCGGGCTACAGGTTTCCGTGTAGCTGTAACTCCGGAGTATGAACTTCGAGCCATGCCCAATACGTTAACAGGAAATTTAAAGATGCTTATCCGCCACCTTGCAGAACTAAAGAGCTCAGCAAATCTAAGAAACTCTGAATATTTTACTTAAATCATCTGCTTTCAATTTTTCTTGATACAGGATCCTGGTCTCCTATGATAAGGCAGGAAAGGAAAGTACATCTATGACAAAGAAATTAGAAAGACCCTCACTCCTCTTAAGCATGGCTTCTTCATGTCAGACGCTAGGCGCCCAGTGTGAGGTGGCCGTGGGGAGCATAGACATACACCTGACTGTCCCTCCGGGCGGAAACCACTCCTGCAGGGCAGCGGGAGCGAGCTGCTTCAGCGGCTCACCAGGCGCATTCACACGCCTTCTCTGCTCACCGGAAGAAGACAACCTGCACGATCTTCCTCTACCCCAGAGTAACTGAGATTCAGGCTCGAGGTCAGCTGCTCTGAAATCCAGACATGTTGGGAAAGGACCTGTCACATCGTCTTTTTTTTCTTTCAGGAGGATTGGATGCTAAAGTAATAATCCACTTGTTTGTGCCTATATAGGAGAGTCATCTAAAGGGAAAAAAGCAATACAAACCAAATACCCATCTACTTGTGTTCCCTGCATGTCGGAATCATATACGCTTGACATTATCTAGGAGGTAATGCATTCTTCAATGAGAAGACATATGTATATATATACACATATATGTTTCACGGTGAAATGAGAGTGATCTCACTTCTAGCGAACTGGGTTATAACAGACTCTAGAAGACCTCAGCACTGCATCTTCCACATCACGCTATTTTCCATATACTAGACTCTCATCAGGCTTAATGATTTTAATTTCTCTAAGATTCAAATAAGCTTCTAAGAGTTTCATCACAAGCATGAAGACAACGCTTTAATGAAGTTAATAGAGAAATAACCAGTTGCCAAATTCCGTAGTTTAAAATTGAACCCTGGGATAGTGAACCTTTTTCATTTAATACCACATTTCAAGCGGTTGCTAAGATTAGAAATGTTCACTCTCCTCACAGACCTTTAATCCAAATGTGGACTTTACTTATTTCATAGTGACCGTACCCTGCTCTATTAAGGTACAGGGCAAAGTTCTCCTTCCACTTTCTAAGAGGAAGAACAAAAGAGAAAAACCTGTCTTTGTAAACATGTCAATTCTCTCCAAATCTCTTTTTAAACAATACCATTTTATAATTCTTATGAAGTATCTGAAAAGTCACAATTATTCTTCATTTGAGTTGAGAATTAATGTGTGAACATTCTTGCAAAATATTGGCAAAAAGAAAGAAAGAAATTCATTGTTGAGTGTTAAACAAATTGTGAGGTACACTAATTAAAACCTGTAAATACCAGTTTGAAACATAAATAGGTAAACAGAAGAGGACAAGAAACTTGAAAATAAATGGAAGCTAGCAGTTTTCAGGTCCTATACAACCAGGGCCAGGGCCTCCTGGGATCTCTTTGAGAGGCCCACAGCCTGCCCCCACCCTACCCTGTCCTGACCATGTAGCATCCACGTGAGACCTGAAAATAGGACATCACCACAGTGTCTGGGGTCACACCACTTCAGTGGCAGCACTCACAAGGGAGAGGCAGAGAGCAGGTGAATTTGTGTGGGTTTGAGACTTTGTCTAAAAAGAGAAGAGGGAGAGAAAAATCACAACAGATTAGCTGAAGAAACAGATATGAGAAACCAGCTGTCTTCTCTGAAAAGAAAGAAAAAAAAACATGATACAGCCCTTTATTCACTGACACTCATCATTCGTGTTAATAATTGACATATTATGTTTAATATGTTGATGAACATTCTTAACTTCTATCTCTAATAGAATAATGTAATCATTGTAAGAAGCCCTTTAGGATGTTCAAGACCAAGCACCCAGTGCCAAAAGCACTTGCAGCCAAGTGGCCGGAGAAGCACTGGCCCAGGCATCAACTCAAAGCTTCACACACATTAAGGGCAACCCTTGTATTTGGGATCTGAAAGAGGAAGCTGGATGTGAAAGATGCAGCCACGTGCTCCAGTAGCACAACTTGGAGATGGGTTCTCCTCCACTCAAGCTGCTCACCCCGCTCATGGCAGAGTGAAGGGCAGAAACTATCCATGTCCTTATTGCCATTATACATCTCTATTCCCGTCATCGGGACAAATGTCCTTCTACAGGCTGAGTGGCCACCAGCTTGTAAGAGGCTCCACTACATCACACAAAAGCTGGTGCTTTCATAATGAATTTCTTTTTTAACTCTGAATTTCTATGCCCCACAGGCTGACAAGGTCACACATATATAGCCTTTATCCCCAGGCTTATGACCACATCCTTTGACACAGGTTATGATGGTGACCAAAGCCATGTTAGCCCACAGCTCTCTAAACTAGCCGTGTCTTTTAATCTCACCAGGTGCCTAGGTTTTATGGTGGAGGCCAGGAATCGTTGACACTCTGCCCGCCCCCAATCCCAATGGTTTCTCAGAGTGTTGCTGGTACAGAGGGTTCTACAGCTCACCAGGACCCACAGCTTTATAGGGTCTTTTCTCTGCTTCACCATCATACAATACCATCATTTAATTTTCTGATTTTATGCTTTAGCATCCTGTAGACTGTAGCCAATCATAACCACTGGGGCTTGCCAGCCTGGGCATAGCTGGCATCACTCCCTTTGTGAGGAAGACAATTTTCACATTGTACAATCCACAGGCACATTTAAACACCTCTCTGCCTCGTGTCTACAACAATGAGGGATGTAGTCTTCCCTCATTTCTTCCTTTGTAAAAAATTCACCCCACGGAGTCTTTTTCCTTGCCATCCCACTCTAGGGAATTATGAAGACACTTCATCCTTCATGACAGTCACTACCCATCTGCACCTTATTGCTTTTAACTGAAATATATCCCAAATCCCATCCCAGACACAAAGAATTTGTTTTCAATCCCATGGTCTTTCTCTGTCTCCACAGCACCCATAGACATTTCCGCCTGATCCCTGCCAAGCATCTTGTACTTATGGGATGCCGTATTTCAGTAGCTAGCTTCCTGTCATTTTCTGAGACTGAGCCCAATGACTCCACTTCCATTTTTCTCTCCCTCCATTGGTTTTCACTGTCTTCCTTGATACATTACACTCTTAATGTATCTGATCACTATCTTATTTTCTGAGTCCCCTTTCCACGTTTTGATGTCTTGAAACTTAAAAACAAATTTCTCCCATTTCTGATCTCTCATGAGGCTACTCTGCTCTTCATCATTTCATCCCCTCTGTATTCACTGAGAAATAATCCTCAAGCACTGTGCCAGGCATCTAGCTATAACACAGAGAGGCATGGTCTGCTTTCTAGCAGGTCCACAGATTCCTCCTTTTTCACTATCTATCTTCCTTGTGCTGTGTATGAATCTGGACATGATGGGAAGGTGACATAGGTTGGGACAGGGGCTCCATACTTTTCTGTCCATAGAGGTAATTATACATCTGATATCGAAACCTCCTCGAAATACTTATAGATCATGAACTTTGAGTGTCAGAAGCCTGACATGTGTCAAGAAGAGGTAACATTCTATACTTAAGGAAATAGCCAAACTTTGGGCAGAGTGCAGGGGATCTTATGAAAGAAGATTCTTTTCTATCTTATGATAAAAAGACCTGGAGGAGACAGGTGCTCCACAAGTAGAACAACAGAACCAAAAAAATCTAGGCACAAGGGTCTTTTCTGAGCCTGATACTTCAAAAAAGCACGATGCATGGATATAACCTAGAACCCTTGCTCAGATGTAGCCCATGGCAGTTCAATGTCCAAGTAAGGGGAACAGGGGCTGTCTCTGACATAAAATCAGTGGCTGGCTCTTTGATCACCTCCCCATGACAGGAGGTGTAGGCTTAGCAGGCCACAGAGGAAGACAATGCAGTCAGTTCTGATGAGACCTGATAGCCTAGCTTCAGATGGATGGGGAGGTATCAGTGAAGGGAGGGACATGGGAGAAAAGGGAGGAAGGGTAGGATTGGGAGGGGACGAGGAAGGGGGCTATAGCTAGGATACAAAGTAAATAAATTGTAATAATCAAATAAATAAATAAATTGAAAGGAAAGGGGCAGGGTTCAAACAATCTTTTTTTTCTTTTTTTTTCCTTTTTTTATTTTTATTAATTACACTTTATTCATTTTTATCCCCCCATGAGCCCCTCCCTCCTCCCCTCCCGATCCCACCCTCCCTCCCCTTTCTGCATGCATGCCACTCCCCAAGTCCACTGATAGGGGAGGTTCTTCTCTTCTTTCTGATCTTAGTCTATCAGTTCTCATCAAAAGTGGCTGCATTGTCCTCTACTGTGGCCTGGTAAGGCTGCTCCCCCCTCAGGGGGAAGTGATTAACGAGCAGGCCAATCAGATTATGTCAGAGGCAGTCCCTCTTCCCATTACTATGTAACCCACTTGGACACTGAACTGCCATGGGCTACACCTGTGCAGGGGTTCCAGGTCATCTCCAGGAATAGTCCTTGGTTGGAGTATGAGTCTCTGGGAAGTTCCCTGTGTTCAAATTATCTTGTTCTATTGCTCTCCTTGTGGAGTTCCCGTCCCCTCCAGCTCTTACTATTTCCCACTTCTTAAATCTTAGAGAATGTAATAGGACATTAACTGGGATGAATAGCTCAGTTTATCCTAGGGAAAAAGACCATATGTAAAATAAAATATATTTTTATTTAAATATATGTTTACATTTTTAATTTTTCTTTTTACCTAAGAAACCATTTTAAATATAAAGGACTTCTTTAAAGATTTAAAATCTTTCTCTCAACGGAAAAACTTCATAGATTTAAAAAAAAAATTGTCAACATTAAGTCCCAGAGTAAGTAATGACAGAAAACGTAAAGCATTATAAATATATACATAAATAAACAAATACATATGAAGTGGAAGCTTCTGGTTTCTCAGTTGTGTCACATGAACATGTTTTTTTTGTTTTGGCTTCAAGTGTGGGATTCGGGAATGCTCCCTCGCCTCAGAAAGCAGCCTCTGTGAAATGGCACATGATGTTTGTCAGCTGAACACTACCTTGTGAGGGGCGTGGTTTCCTGTGAGCTGGAAAACATCCTGATATGGGCTCTGAGGAGTGATATAAATAGAAGCACACAGTGAGGCAACATGCTTTACATCACTGTGCTGGTTTTCAAAGAGAAAAACGCTCCAGAGAAACTTTTCCTGCCATTTGGGCAGAGTCTCGCTTCTTTCGCTGAGTGGTACTGCTGCTGTTGGTACTGCTGCTGTTGCTGCTGTTGTTGCTGCTGCTGTTGCTTACTGTTTGCTGTTGTTGTTGCTGCTGCTGCTGCTGCTGCTGCTGCTGCTGCTGCTGTTGCTGTTGCTGCTGCTGTTGCTGCTGTTGCTTACTGTTTGCTGCTGTGGTTTGTTGCTTTGCTGTTTCACTGGACTGCTGGTATCCTGACAACTGAGATTGGTGCATCCCTAAAAAACCCAATGCCCCTAATCAACAGGAAGGAGATAAAAGAGGTCTACAGCCCCTTTTCCTACTAATCTCCTATCTAAGGTGGAGTGGGGATGGAAAGGAGGTGGAGGCACTTAAAAACCTTAAATAAAGTAGATGTTTGAAAAATCTAAAGCCTACATACATACATGTAAATGGTTCCCAGTTTTCATGTACATTGAATATTAGGGCATAATTTTTTCATGTTCTTCTTAGCCCTAGAAGTAAATTTTCTTTTAAATTTACACACGCCAGAAGTACATATAGACACTCTATGATATTTTCAATAAGAAAACATGAAGAAAAAGCAAAACACCAACACCAACATGCTGTGGGGATTATGTTTACTATTTTATATTAAATTCCAGGTAGACTTAATTAGAGCAGTCATCTCACAGAGGAGTGAGTCTTGGGTGGATGTGATTTTAAATGTTGCACATATCAACTGGTCCTGAGATGGAGCCAAGGCAAAGCTCATCTTTTGCAAGAAAAGAAAAAAAAAAAATGGGGGAAAGTATAATGAGCTGTGCAATCACAGGCTAAATAAAGTTATTGACTTTTTAATGTTTTTGGCAAGCATTCATTAATGTTAACTTTAACGAGTACCGTAACAAGAGACTTCAGTCCCTTTAAATTGCCAGCTACCAACATTTTAGCATGCGAATTGTCCAAAACTGACTGTAATCCTCTTACCTCTCGGAAATGTCCTTTTGCTTAATCCATAGCTGGCTAAAAGGACGAACAGAATTTGGGACACAGCATGTTCCTACTAATGAGTGTTGCTGTTCTTTCTATATTCGTTTTGGATTCACCATTAGTAAAAAGTGACTAGGGAGCCACCCAGAATTTGAGGATCATCTCTGGTTCTCCATCATGGTGGAGGACAAAGACAACATTTCTGGAGCAGAACCTCCCGAACAGAATGGCTGGGGGCTGAGCTCTGAGTCCCAGCCGTAGCCAAAATCTCTGTCTACAGGCACACCGTTTCATCTCCCTCACTTCTCACTGTGGAGAGATGCTCTTCCTGGGGAAGAGGCAACACACCTGTCTACTCTTCCACATAGGGAACTCACAACAGAACAAGTAACGGACACAACCAAAGTCCAAGTTGGCGAAACAATGAGTTTTACTGGGGTGAGGGGTGACTTATAGGAGCAGAATGGCTCAAAGACAGCCATATCACCAACACTTACCCCAGCATGACAGTTTACAAAGCTGGGAATATCCTGCAGGCAGCTCAACAGGCTGGAGAGTGTCCTTTTCAAGTGACTCTGCTCTACATCTCTTTCAGACAGCTCGGCTGTTTGGTATTCTTGCTGTTTTTCCCAGTCATTCCCTCAGCTCTCTTTTCACTGTGTTTAGTTTCTAGGTCTTCCCATCTGGCAGCAAGAGAGTTGGCACCTGTTACAGTCTGACGCCATTCTCCTTTATCCTAACATAAAAGATAGCGATCCTTAAGTTCTACGGCTAACATCTAGGAATCTCACCCCACTGGCCTGTGTGGTTCATATGCTGAGTCCCCTGGCTATGGGAAAGGAGGTAAAACACAGAATGTTAGGCTGGAGTCACCTGCCTCCCTCAGAACCAGAGGCAGAGTCAGTCCCTGAGGCCCTAAGCAGGATGACCATTTACCTAAATAAAAGCTTTGACTAAAAGAAATGAAAACGTATAACAGCACACACAAAAATATAAGAATTCCATGCTGGGGCTAGTTCCAGCAGTCAGACAGGTCCCGGCAGAGACGATAAGAAACAGGGAGAGGGAAGTAGTAGATGAATGAGTCAGAGACCGCAGTTGGGAGAATCTTACATCTCTGACTACTAGCAACCAGGATGCTACTTTATTTATACAGATTCAACAAAAGAGGCCATCTTATGATTTCAAAAGAAATACAGGTCTTATCATCTTATCACTGGACAAGTGTTACAGTACAACGAGAATAGGTATTATCATCTAGAATCATTTTAGGTTATGTAAGCATTTATGACATATGACATTCTATTCTTCAGGAAAGTCAAATATTGAGCAGATGGGAAAATATCTGGAACAGTAGGCGAGTTCCCAAACCTTGAACAATGCACAGTGGTTGAAGTACAATTTGTGAGTTAGCCTAGCCCAAAAGTCAAAAGCTCTCCCAGGCTCCAGACTGACTTACTCTATTCCTTTGTTTTCTCATCATATTTTAGCCAAAGACATCACTGTAACTTAATGTGAACCAGTTTCCTTATGATTGGCAAATTCTTTTATTTCTTTCATATTAATTTTATATCATCTCTACATATTATCAAAGATTGTTTTAGGCAAACTAACTCTGTTATTACATTTGTATTTTCTGTGTCCCGGTAGACTACATATAGAAGGAAGCCTATGATCTGATCTGTTGCCAAATCTATTGTTTCTGAGTTTGCTTAGCGCCAGTTGTGCCAAGAACTCTTGGGCTATCTAACTTTTTTTGTGCTTTTCATTATCTCCATGGCAAGGAAGACTCCCGAGTGGGGCCAGATAAGACCATAGAAATAATTTTCTAGGGAAAAGACATAAATGAATCAAACAGTCCCCCATCAATGCAACACACAGAGATCAGAAACCCAAAGTGAAAGACAGCACCATGGCAAAAACAGCATTCAACTCAGCTTCGGTGGACTGCGCCAGACAGCTGCGCTGGCTTCATGGCTCTCGCGAGTTCTTCCCGAGTCATGGCTGCTACTCCAGGTCAGCCTTTGTTTCCCGTCTCTAACCGCCATCAGCCACAGCCATCAACTGAATGCACAAATTTATATTTTGAGCCCCAAAATTTCCTCTGGACTTTAGTTCCGAGTCAATGGCCAATGGTCAATGTATCTTCAATTCAATTTCTCTCAAAACTGAGACAATGTCCTATGATGTCATCATGTTTATTGGGATTTTTTTTCCTATAACACAACACAGAAAAATAACGACATTGTCCTAGATGCCTTCTCTCTCACCTTGTACACCATAGATTCAACCCCCAAAAGAGCTTCTGAACATGACTTTTCCTATGCATACCTCAGGAGCTTTGTGGCTGGTCCTAGTTCTGCACACAGATTTGTCTGTGCAAAGGGTTCTGAGACTCTGTGTCTCCACTATCAACCCCATTCCTTCATTCTCCACACAGGCATAGTAATGGTTCAACTGTCTTCGGTTCATTAATCCCAAAAGTTCTACAGTGACTCGCCTTAGCTTCCAAATAAGACCCAAAGCTTCATAAGATGCACAAGCCTGTGTTCTCTCTCCGTCCCCAGGGATTTCTGTTAAGCCCCTCAAGCCCCCTGACCTGACAAAACTAGAAAAATTGCACTTTGCACACTGTTCTTCCTAACCCCTGACCAGATCTCTCAGAATGTAACTCAGTCATTAAATCTTTGGCAATAATTTCTTGAAGCCACCACCAGGCCTCTCTCCCAGCCTGCTCAAATGGCTGTCATACCCATCAGTGATTTTACCTACAGTATTCATCTGCTGTTGCCTCTCCCACTGTCAGACAATCCAAGACAAGGATAAGGACGTGTCTTTCTTTCCTTTATCTGATCATCTAGCCCAGCACCTGACTAAACAGGGCTTTTAATCAAAGTGTGTGAGCAGACACAGTTAAGTGGGAAATCTGGTCATGTTGTTCTGTAGTACATGCTGTGCTCCGACATTAGACTTCATACAAGTCATGTGAAACCCACAAAAGTAGAGAGCTAGCCAGGATTCAAGGCTTTATCCGTGTCAGTTGTCCTACACACGCTAATTTCTTTGACTTTTTATAGTCCTAGCATTTGTCAGGCACTAAATAGTCAGTGAACTTTCATATATGCATTTAAATGTTCATAACTGAATGTAATGGAATGCATATTTAATATGCATATGTGTAGATGTACATATAAATATACAAATATATAAAGATATGGACAAGTTGTAGGAGTCAGGTTGTATTATTGTGCAAGAGGTATGTATATCCTAAGTCCCAATTGGCTGTATTCATGCTCCCTGCCCCATCCATGCTTTTGTGGTTCTTTTATATCTAGTAGATATTCTGCTTTTATTCCTGCTCCACCTGTGTTTAGGCTATCCATGCCATGGTGCATGGAGTTGCTTGAAATATAAACTGCAGTTTCAATACATATTTTCTCTGCTATCTAGGTGCTAAATATCTGAGGATCTCACTATTTCACACAAGGCTTAGCCAAGAAAACACACATTAACATTTTACTGAATTCAGTGACTTGAGCTTAGTCCTTTTCAAAAGGAGGAATTATTAACAAGCGAGTTGCCTCCTTTATTTAATACGTCTTGTTTTCAGGAATAGTTGGATTGCCTTTAAATTTTAATTCTGAAAACATAAGGTTTTTTCCCCAAAGCACAAAGTATAGCTTTAATAATATCATCCAGAAGAAATGTATCACACATAGAGCGTGATCTCAGACACCATCCCTTCCCTTACCCCTTCCCTTCTCCCCAAGCACCATCAGTGCATCAACACTGTGCTCTACTCCACTCACTTTCTTTTCCCATCACCCTCTCCTTTATTATCAGTCCATATCAGGAATCACATCGGAGTAAGCGTTTTAGCAAATAGAGGGTTTATGTCCTGAACATAAGATTTCCCACAGCTTCACAGCCAAAGATATTCTAAGGCCTGTCTGGTTTTGAGAGACCTGAGCTGTGCAGTCCAAATGCCAATGCCACAAACACTGATTTGGATTGCTCTCCAGCTGCAGATGTTCCATTGATGGATTTAGTTGAGACAGATTGACAGCTGTCAGTCTGTCAAATTCAGAATACAAAGACTAAGAGAGGCAAGAAAGGAGATTCGTTTGATGCTTTCTGGTTAATACAAATTAACAGAGCCAGGGAAGGTGATTTGGGGGAAACTGTGTCAATTTGCTGTCAAGTTCCTCAAGAAAATCTCTTGCAAATAAACTTTAATTGGGTTCTTACACATTTAGTCAGCTCCATTTAAACTTAAGAAGCTCACTCACCCACATTTCTCAAAAAAAAAAAAAAAAAAAAACAATAGTGACTGAAGAGTAACCTTTTAAAAAATAGCTCATGAATACAAATGGATTTTAATAGGGGTCTATTATCGCCTCAATGCTTGTATGCAACTCCATTAATATTAATGAGAGTTAGACATATGCATTTATGAGAGATGAATAGACTCTTACTGTGTTTACTGCAGGATTGTTTTGCTTGTCCACAAAACCTGTAGTGTTGAACCTCGCCAGAGTTCCTAGCAACAAAGAAATGGGATTTTCATTGTTTGTTTGTTTTCTCATATTAAAAAAGAAGAAACCTTCTCTGTCTGTATTTCTCTTTCCTCTTACTCTCTTAAGGACATACCATTTCCTATGAAAAGGGAATTTAAAATATATGCATTTCTTGGTTTGTAAACTTGTGCTTCATCCTGTATAAATAATTGATTTGATATGATAGAAATGAATATGCAGCAGCCTGTTTCCGTTTCTCTGCTGGGTGAAGTACCATCTCTGTAAGCTGGTTTGTCCCCATTCCAGTTGTGTGTCTTTCCCTCTGAGTTCTGTGACTCTTTCCAAGTGTTCTGAGAGCATCAGAAATTTGCTGGTAATTGACCTGTTTGGACTGCTCATGAGTGGCGTCTGTTAAAAGGTAATGTTGTCTTGCTGTTCACTCTTAAACACTGGACACAGAATTAACTTGTGGCAAGCTAGTACGGACTCCTGAGACATCATTTTCCTTTACACAACTGCCTCTTACCGTAATCTCCATTAGAAATGAAGCACTTTGGTTGAGAACAAAGATTTGTGTTTCATACTGCTTGTCAGCCCCGTGTATGTGGTAATTGGTTATCCACTCATTAGGGTCTCATTTTCAGCCACCCTCTCTTTCCATTGACAGGCCCCCCATCCAAAGAATAACAACTGCAAAAATCAACATTGTTCCTCTTGGGAGAGAGAAGATCGATACGAGGGGGAAGTCAGATGAGTTCACCTCTTCCATTTATAAATGACGCAGCTACTACAGCTACTACAGCACCTCTAGGCTGAAGATGGACAGGTCTTGTGGTTTCTTTACAAACACCCAGAGACGCTTCGTTTGGTAGAAAATGCTCATGTCAGGGAGATTCTTGCTTTCTCCTCATCACACTAACACGTGTCAATTTGAAGTGAACCGCAAGCTTCATAGAGAACACAGAGATTGCCAAAGAAATGTACCTGTTATCCCTGTTGCAGAGAGCAAAGCAAAAATATTGCTTATCTGTGCTTCTGAGGACAACGGTGCTAACAAAACACTACAGGGCCAGCAATGACAAAGAGGCTAATGAACGGTACATGAAGAGAAGGGAAGTTACTTTTTTCAAAAGGCCAAACTGAATTCAGCTCTCCTGCCCTTAGATCAATAAGCACATTTAGACAGTCTGACTAAAACATGCTCAAAACACAATCAACCACAGTTAGCAAAAATATAAATGATGAAATATCCTTTATACATCAATTGACCATTGGAGCAACATGAAGCCAAGGCCAAATATGTTTCACTTCAGATAAGAAGTCCCAAGATCATAATTTTTAAAAGAGAAGAAAGAAAAAAGAGTTACAGGTATGTCTTAGCAGTAAAATGTTTGTTTTATACACCTACAAGTCTCTGGGTTTAATCCCAGCATGATAATTTAA
Source organism: Psammomys obesus (assembly GCF_907164565.1). Classification (NCBI taxonomy): domain Eukaryota; kingdom Metazoa; phylum Chordata; class Mammalia; order Rodentia; family Muridae; genus Psammomys; species Psammomys obesus. The sequence continues at coordinate 5,380,289 of NW_026596443.1, read as the reverse complement.
TTAGTGAATGAATGAATGATGAATGAATGAATGAATGATGAATGATGAATGAATGAATGAATGAATGAATGAATGAATGAATGAATGAATGAATGAATGAATCAGGTCTCTAATACAGATGTATATGTCTAATGAACACATCACTTATTTATAGCACTGGAATAAAAATAATGTAAATAACATACTCTTTTAAAATTGCTCAAGTTTGCTCATTTATTTTGGGTTGTATGCCTTTTCCCCACTGAGCCATCTCTCTAGCCATGTATTATTGAGTTTTAAAAATACTTTTTATGCCTAGGAAAATAACTTGGTCAGTAAAGTGTTTGCCTTGCAAGTATGAGGACCTGAGTTTGGACTCCAGAATCCACATAAACAAAAGCCACAGAAACAGCTATGTATTCACATATTGTAACTGTAGCATGGAAGAGTAGGAGGGAGACAGAGAACAGCAGGTCTCTGATGCTACCTGGCCAGCCAGCATAGCCTACCTGGTAAGTTCCAGGCCAAAGAAAGACCCTATCTCAAAAGGGGGGGGGGGGGTGGCGCCTGACGAAATCAAGTCATCCTGTGTCCTCTCCATGCACACACATGTGCGAAAGTGTCCATCTCTATACAAACATGCACACACGCATCCGCCAGGGAGAAAAAGCACCTTCGGGTTTAAGAAAGTATATTAAAAGAAATTCTGAATCACAGAGAGGTTAGAAGCACTAATTACAACATGCTTACAAATGAAACTGAAAGTCTAAGAGTATATAAGGGGTGCCTGGGATTCGGACTACAAAGTCCTGGGACGACACATAAGTGTGACTGTCTTTACACTGACAGGGTTATCTAAGTAGCCTGGGAGTCAGGCTACAGCAACCAGAATGTCCACTTACCATATCCAATGTACTGGATGGTACATTCTGGTCCTGGATAGTGGTGTGGGATCACATGATTTGAAGCAGGCTCCCAGGCAATATTTGAGGTGTCTGGGAACTGACAAAGACTGTTGAGGTATAAAGGTCTAAGACAATTTTACTGATACCCCAGGGAAATGTAAGGGCAGAGGAAAAGCTGGTTGCAGTCAGGACCCTGAGACAAGAACTAGATTGGAAGGACACACACTCTGGGCAGGGTTACTGGTAAAGAGCCATGTGTTACTGGTAAAAAGTTCATGTCCAGGTCCATGAACTCCTTCTGCCTCTGTGCCGCTCACTGAAGGGAAAGGATGCAGAGGCCCTAAAGCAAGATGGAGTTGCATAGAGGACAGTCAGAGAACAGAGTTGTTTGAAGGGCTTTCCCATCTCTTCCTAGCCCTAGTGCTGACTGAACTGTACGGAAGTGAAAAGTTAGACTCTCCTGTTCACCCTTTACAATGATCTTACTACTTTAACCTGGGCATCCCATAGCAACCATTTGACAGAAATGAAGATACCCCAAATTCAGTAGGTCTGTGCGATTTCTCCAGTTCAAACTGGAGTTACGTAAATCTGACTTTGAGTAGATTAAAATGAATGTAACTAGTATATTAAAAATCAACAAAATAAACAGAAACAATGAGCTCAGTGAGATTATCAGATAAAATGAATAAAACTGATGAAACCTCAGAACAGTTGATTGCAAAGAGAGAGAAGGAGCAGAGCATGCAGCGCAGTTGGGCGGAGCAGTTGCCTAATACAAGACCCCCTGGCTTCCGTCCTCATCATTGCTTTAACTAGGTGTGGTGTGTGGAATGCAGTCAGCTCGCTTTCTCTTCAAAGGCAGCTCATGTGTCTAGTCAGCAGGATCAAGGAAGTAAGCAGAAACATCACATGACATACAGGGCTTGGACCTTGGAAAACCGCCTTGAGGAGAAAGCATGAGACCTACTCGGCCCGCCCGGGGAGCACGGTTCGATGTCTGGTTCTAAGTGTGTTTCATGATGGTGACCAAGATCCAGATGCAAGTGTTCATCCCTAGTCCTTCTGTCTGAGGTGTTGAGATATGTCCAGAGAAATCTCCAGGTGAGGAAACTCGGGCTTTGTGGCCTCTTGCAATACGAAATAGAGAAACAAGGCCATTGCAACTTACTCTCAACTCAGACCACACCTGACTGACTAGCTGGAAACTCATGTAAAGAGACGTAAATGACCTCCAGCTTCCCACTCTCCAAGGTGCAGGAGGGCACGGAAAGAGTGCCTGTGGCCAGCAGATGTGCAGAGATTGTTTTCAGTGGTTAGTTACTTCCTCTGTGTGTGTTTTCTTTTTCATTTACATTTTTATTTCCCCCTTCTCCTTATAATAACCAACTTCATTTATTCTCTCTGTATTTACCTCTTTGTTTTTGTAATACTATCTTCAGTTACCATCTTTCTCCTGTCTTCTCCCTTTTAACTTTTGAACTCATAGTTTTCTTTTGCTTTCCAGTTTCCAGTTTCTTTGCAGAGTTATTTTTCTTTTTTATCATCCTTAAAAACTCTCTAATTTATATGAGTGAGTATATACCGTGTGTGTCTTTTTGCTTCTGGGACAACTCACTCAGGATGATCCTTTCCAGGTCCCACCATTTACCTGCAAATTTCATGATTTCCTTATTTTTCATTGCTGAGTAATATTCCATTGTATAGATGTACCACAGTTTCTGCATACATACAACATAGAATAAACCCACTAAAATCTGTACATCTAAACGTGCTAAGCAAAAGAGAGGACCCTAACTAAAATGTTCAATCCCCATCCTGAAAGGCAAAGAGGATGGACATCAGAAGAAAAAGAAAACAGGAAACAACCTAGGAACCTGCTACAGAGGGCCTCTGAAAGCCAGAAGAAGAAAACAGGAAACAACCTCAGAACCTGCCACAGAGGGCCTCTGAAAGCCTCTGCCATGCAGACTGTGAAAGCAGATGCTGAGCCTGATGGCCAACTGATGGGCAGAGTAAATGGGATTTTATGTAAGAAGTGGAAAATAGTAAGAGCTGGAGAGGACAGGAACTGCACAAGGAGAGCCACAGAACAAGAAAATTTGAACACAGGGAACTTCCCAGAGACTCATACTCCAACCAAGGACTATTCATGGAGATAACCTAGAACCCTGACAATGCAGCCACTTCTGATGAGAACTGATAGACTAAGATCAGAAAGAAGGAGAGGAGGACCTCCCCAATCAGTGGACATGGGAAGGGGCATGCATGCAGAAAGGAGGGGGGAGGGTGGGACCAGGAAGAGAGGAGGGAGGGGCTTATGGGGGGGATACAAAATGAATAAAGTGTAATAAAAGTTAAATAAAAAAGAACAAGCAAAAAAAAAACTCTCTAATTTACCCACCATTCCTGTTCTTGTTGTTAAAGTTGTATGGATGTACCAGTAAATTCTTGGTTTTTGCATTATTTCAGTTCCTGCTTCACTGTAATTCATCTGTCTCTTTCCACACAGTGCTGAGGATTAAGAACGACATTCTGAGTATATTGTATGTGGACACTGTGCCACGGAGCAGTCTCAGGACAGCTTAAAGCCAGCCGCCCCCACTGACACTTGAAGGAGTAACTCAGAGCATAGGGCAGAGATAATCCCCAAAATGGTCGCAAGCCTCCAACAGGGCATGTCTTGGAGGGGTGCCAGAGACCTCCTGTTGACACAGCTAGAGAGTGTCTTCAGCAGCAATACCTATAGACTCCAGTCTCCACAACACACGTGACTGACACACTAGAAATGCTCCCTCAATCTTTTTACACATAAAGAGAAAGCAGTAAACCCCAGCTGTGGCTTATATATTCACTGTGTCAAAGTGTGGTAGTCTTCACTAAGGAATTAAGAAAACTGCAGAATCCATAACACTCACAATAGCACAGTGTCTCCGGACACATCACCAAAATATGAGTGCTTTGCAAAAATGCTCTCACAGAAAACTAGAAGAAATATCCATCCTGACACACCAAGCTCAACATATAAATACAAGAAACACTTAAGAAGTATAAGGCAAAATGACTAGTAGAAGAGTTCATAATTCCCTAACTAGTCACTCCAAAGATACCAAAGTGGGTGCAATGCCGGATGAAGAATTATTTTTAAAAATTACTTTAAAGGGGATTCAAAAGAGGGCTGAAGAGATGATTCGGTGGTCAAGAACACTTTTTTGCTCTACTAAGAACCAAGTTAAGTTCCCACAACTCACATCTGGCAACATGACTCCATCTCCAGGGGACCTGACCTAGTCTTTCTGCCTCTGTGGGCACATGCATGTAAGCACGCACACACACAACTTTTGAAAAAACTTTTTGAAAGTGAGTACAGGATGTACATTGCACTCCAGACTGGATGTGAACATCATAATGGCAAGGGAAGAATTAGATCAGGTGGACACAGAGGGCACGAGGGCAGAGATAGTATCAGAGGGTAAAGGGAGCAAATATTATCTAAGTACCTTATATGCATGCATGAAATTCTCAGAAGCAAACATCTAGCTTTATTCCACGAAAATGAAAACTAACAACCAAAGACTTGTGCACAAATCTTCATACAGCACAAAGACAAAAGAAACTGTTGATTTATACTGGTCATGGATAAACCACAAAATAATCATGGAATGTGAAACAAAGCACACAAGAACAGCCTCCTGTATACAATACCAGCAACTGTGAGTAACGAAGAAGCCTGTTAGCTGTTGCCTTAGGGCAGGCAGTATGTGCATAGGTGTGTTACAAGAAGCACAAAGAAAGCTGTAGGGATGGTGGGTGTGTTCGGTAACCACCATGACGGTTTCACAAGTGCATACACATGTCAAAACTCATTAACTCTGAGCTCCAAATATGGACGGTTTGTGATAATTACTCTTCAATAAATCTGTTAAGAAGACATTAACTAAAAATCCAGTTTTGATCACTTCTAGATGTCAGAATAACGAATTTAAAAACAGATTGCTTTGCAGAGTTTGTAGAGCAATTATAGAATGTTCCTATTTTAAGCACCCCAGTCATAATCAGACTATTCTTTGCATCTGAGTTGGGGAACAGGTGACATGGCAGAAGGAAGCAATCAAAAAAGTGGCAAGTGATGATGATGTTACCCAACTGTTCTCGAGTTTTTTGTGATGTGAGAGGCAATGTTCTGAGTGTATTAAATCCCCTCCTTAAGTCTAACAGCAAGCTAAGAAATATGTTAACCTAGGTTTGTATCTGTGAAAACAGAGACACAAAATCTCTCACTCATCTTGCTCAAGGTCAGATGTCTATTAGGTATCAACTAGATAGTCTATATGACCGGCCAAAAGGCAAGCATGAGAAAGTTGAAATATTAAGCATAGGTGTAGGCTTAGATTTTTCACCAAAACTACTTTATTTAGGATTCTTATGCACCTTTACCTCCCTTCTAACACTCCCCCGCCCCATCCCCGAAACCTTAGATAGGAGATTAATAGGGTTGTAGTTCTCTTTTACCTATTTCCTGCTGATCAGGGTCGATGGGTCATTAGGGAATTACCACACTCAGTCATCAGGATACCAGAAGTCCAGTCCAAAGGCCAACATGAAGTAGTGAAAGCCAAAAGACTCATCTGGATTTGTGCCGAGAAGCTCTCTAGAATGTTTCCCTATGTGAAGCCAACTGTTGAAGCACAAAGATCAGCACTGTGATGTCAATCCAAAAAGCAATGTCTCACTCTGCCTGGGCCTCTATATATGTCCTTTCCTCTACATATGTCCACCCATGGATGTTCTCAGCTGGCCAAAGTCACGCCCCTCCCATGAGATAGCAAAATGTCACGTCCCCTTTCACAAGCCAACCTGAGCAAGCATCACATGACAAAATTCAGTCTTCAAAGAAACCGGAAATTTCCGCTTTACATAGGTTTCTAAACTCCTGGTCAAGGGTCCATTGTATACTCAGAAAAATAGATCATTGATGGCCAGCTGTTGTGTACACAGCGGAAACCTTATAAGAAACTGTTCATACATTTTTAGCATTTTCTCATATAGTTTTCAGAACAACACATTCTAAGGATGAAAGCAGTTGGACTTAGAATGGGTTGGGGAAACCCATGTACAATACATGTTTCAGTGCTAAAATCTAAATTTGAATCTAGCTAGGATGCTCACAGTTTTTCAACACTTTCCAGGCCTGTTGACTGTTACAGTTGTTAAGTTTAAACTTAACAAACACTAGTAAGTCTTTTGTGCTCAGAAAAAAAAAATCTGGCTCAGTCATTTATTCCTCTCTGATCCACCAACAGCACACCACCATTAACTACTATGCAGCAGAGGAGAGTTACCAAGAAATCCAATTTAAAACTCCTGTCTCCCGTCACACACTGACAATCTGCTCCCACTATCATATAAATTTGAGCCAAAGCTACATCCCAAATAGAACTAGGTTATGCAAGCTTTAACCTCTCCTAAAAGAAACAAATCATGAACACTGCTGGTCGCAGTTTAATGCCAAACTCCAGTTATTTATGTTTAATGCATTTACTTATATTTATTAAGTTTATATAAATTTTGAGGATTTCATAGGTACATATAATATATTTTGATCATGTTCACTCTCTACTAATCCCAAATCCGCTCTCTACTCTCCAACCCCTCCCAACTTTGTGTCCTCTATTTTCTCTTTAATAACGCACCAAGTATGGTTTGCGCTGCCCACATACCCCAGGTGTGTGGCCAACCACAGGATTGGTATCCACCTCTCAGAGGACGCACCCTTGAAAAACTGGCTGCCCTCACCTGGAAGCCATCTGCAATCAATAACTCTCAGAAAAGGGCGGAATATCATTCCACGCTAGAAAGCTGACTGGCTTGAGCTTGCACAGATCTTGTGCCACCAGCCACGGCTGCCTTGAGTTCATGAGAGCCTGCCTGTCATGCATGATTTACTCCTCCTCCACAACCTCTAGTTCTTACAATCTTTCTGTCCTTTCTTCTCAAATGGTCACTAAGCTTTAGAAAGACAAGGGTGATATACATGTTCTATTTGTGGCTGAGCATACCACAGTAGTTTATTCTCTGAACTTTGACCAGTAGTGAGTCTCTATGTTAACCACCATCCCTGCACAAGGACATTCTCTGGTGAAGTCTGAGAGATGCCCAAAGAGCGGAGAGATATGAGTTTAGAGGGGCAAGGTCCAATTTTTACAGTTTGGCTAAAATAATGAAATAGTATTACAATGAGTTTAATGAAGTTTTCCTAACATAGTCAGATATAAATATCATCAAGTTGAACAAAAGATTTTTAAGCAAAAACTAATTATTCACAGTATTTGCCCATAGAAATGTACCTTTCAGTTAATCTGCTCAGAGTTTTAAAATAAATTAATGCAGTTCAAGTTCAGAGCACAGAAAAGAGAGCACAATAAGAAAGCTCTGAGGAGCATGGTGGGCTTCGGTCTGGCAGGGGCCATGGCAGCGAGAGCCCCGGGAGGGTGCCCACGGCTCTGTACAGCGCCTTCAGTTTCAGAAAGCTGCTTACGTCTGAGGCGCCTGCAGGAACCGCCACGCTGCCAGTGCATGGTGAGCCGCTAGCTTGTATTTGTTCTGGAGTAACACGAAGAAGGCAAGATATCTTTGGAAGAGGATGCCCCCTGCTGTAAAGCCTGTTAATTCTGAACTTGGGGCAATTTGGTCAGGAGGACAGTGGATTGGCAGAGAGGTTTCCCCTGCATCTACACAATCGTTAATGCCCGCCTGTCATCGGAAGCTGTGAAGCCAGTCTTGGAAGCAAGCCCTTAGAGTGAGGAGACACGCCTTCACCCGCCCTGGTCTCTCAAACTTACACGTCCGTAATTGCAGGTGATTTCATGATTTCTCGTCATTGTAGACTTCTCTATGTACCCAGGTTCTCTGCAAGAACAGCAAGATGGCTCAGCGGCTAAGAGCACTTGCTGCTTTACGGAGAACCTGGGATCAGTTCCCAGCACCCACGTGGCAGCTATGAGCTTTCTCTAACCCGGGTCCCAGGTATTCAACACCCTTTTCGGGCCTCTGCAAGCACTGCGCACATTAGGTGCGCAAACATATATGCAGACAAAATAATCATACACATAAAAATAAGCTTCAAAAACTAGAAGAACCAGTAAAATTACATCAAAAGAAGAAATTTCAAAGATGTAAACATGCTTGATTCATTATTTTTTTATCACAAAAACAATACACAGGCCTGGGCTGTGTCTGTGTCTCCACTGCAAACATAGAGAACTATACGTTTTCAAGAAGTGCATTTTCATACATGTGCCTATTGGCCTTCGTGAAGGAAAATTTTTATTAAAATAATTTATTTTATTGAAACTAATTTATGTATTTATTTTCTGCACTGTTATTAGTCACAGACCAATAATAGACACACTACACATTCAGGTACTGAGTGTGGGGCTCAGAACTTTGTACACAAATAGGAAATGAAGAAGTCACACATATGCCTTGAGTAGCTTTCCAGGCAACTGAGCGGCAGTAATGATTAAAGGAGTTTCCCCCAGCCCAGGGTAGAGAAGTAAAAAGCCCTCATGATAAACCTTCTTTCCTTTCTTTCAAAGCGCTGGCCTCTGAGAAATCTCTCCTCATCTCTCACTGTTTATCCCTCACTCTGAATCCATGTGAATGGATCTTCTTTTGCGTGCTATTAGTGTTTAGAGGTGGCTGGACCATTGCATGGAGTCACCAATGGTTAAATATGTATGCTTTCCCCAAATAAAAAAAAGTTGCATTATTCTTACTCTCATGTGCACATTCCCACATACAGATACGCAGAGACATACATATAACTAAAAATACCAAAAACAAGTATTTTTTGGTAAAGCTTACCACAATACAAAAACCATTAATCAGATAGTGTGGGGATTAGGGGACAGAATCATTTCAAGCTTTATGTAACGTCTAAAGAAATTAAAGTATGAAATTCCACAGGGAATATGCAGTTTAACCAGTGAGCCGCCTCTCCAGACACTCAATCGTTAAATTGTTATTTGGTGAACGTTACTAAGTTTTCTATGAGAAAAAAGCCCTCTCTCAAATTCTTTTAAAAAGAAAGAGAAGCCACCACCACCCAGACTCTGTCGCCTGTTTGTGATCCCTTCCCCCTGGTGGGGCTGCCTTGCCTGGCCTTTGTGGAAGAAGATGCTCTTAGTCTTGATGTTACTTGATGTGCTGTGGAGGGTTGGGGGGCTGCCCTTTTTGAGGAGTAGGGGAGAGGGCTTTGGGGGAAGACGAAGGTAGGGTAGGGTCAGAAGGAGAGGACAAAGGGGCCCATGACAGAAGGGATGATAAATAAGGATGATAAATAAGGTTGTAAAGTGAACAAATAAATAAATATTAAACCACAGCTTCATACACACACAACACATACAGGCACACAAAGCAAGAAGAAAAATTCATGGTGATATAAAGGCATGTACAAACTTTGGGTATCAGAGACATCCAATTCATATTTAAATCATCAGAAAATACAAATCATACTAAAGATTACCTAAGACCACATGTAATGCCACGCAATACACATAGTGATTGCACAAGGAATTTGTTTTGATCTGGTGTTTCCTTCTACTGGCTTTGCTGAGACATGTCCACACGCCCTTCAGTTTACAGCAGATGGAGATCAGTATATTCACTGATACACTTAACTTTATAACCCTTATATCACACCCTGGCCTCCTATTCATATGATCCCTAATCTACTACCCTATATAGAAAACAGATGTGGATGTTCTGTTATGTTAACTTATGTAGATAAGGTGAACCCCTTATCTTCTACCTCCTGTTTGAGCTGAGCTACTTCCTGCCTCCATAGTTCCTACTCCAGACTTTCAAATGAATGGATTTTATGGGGTTTGTGACTGATTTCTTTCACTCAATATAGGTTTGAGTTTCATCTCCATTATTACTTATGTCCATACTTTGTTCGTTTTATGGCTAATTACTATCCTGTAACAGAGACCTAATATGTCTACGTATCTTCATTTGTTCATGCATCCATTGATAGACAGTGGTTTATCTTCACCTCTGAGCTCTAGTGAGTAATGTTACTATAAATACGTGTGTACACATTGCTTGAGAGATGTACGTTTTTCTATACTTGAATATATTCTAGAAGTGGGGATATGCTGTGTGCTAATCTATGTGCTTAACAGTCTGAGGAGCTGTCAAGAGTGCTGCCAAAGCCAGGCCTCTGTGAATGCTCACCATCCATGTCTAAATGTTCTGCTTTCTTCACATCCTCCCCCCAACAACACACACTTCTTATTTTCTAACTGTTAAATCTATCCATCCTGGTGGCTCGTTTGTGACTAATGATAAGCATCTCTTCGCGTATCTATGGGCCGTTTGTACATCTGTGGAACATCTCTGCTAACTTTAGATCCTTTCCCAACTCCTGTTCACTTATCTTCTGTTTGTACTACAGGGTGATGAGAATTCTTTTCCCCATTTAGATACAAAATTTTTAGGATACACACAATTCAGAAAGCATCCCTTCTGTCTGTGGGCCATCTTTTAATTTGGGTTGATGCCTTATTATGAAACACAAAAGTTCCTGGTTGCATGAAATCTAGCAAACTCATTTCTTTTGCTTGTTGCCAGCATTTTCAGTGCCATATTGGAGAACACTTTGTCAAATCAAAGGTAATAACAATTTATCACAATGTTTTCATTGGGGCCTTTATACTTATGTTGTCTTGGTTATGTTTAGTTTTTTTGAGAAATAAGCACAAGACATCTATTTTATCTTTCTAATTTCATTTTATGTTTATCCCCAAATGTGCCCTGCCTATAATTCTTCCATTGCACTTCCTGGAATGTACCTCTCTTTGAATCTCATCAACAAAATGAAATCATTTTAAATCAGTAAACATCTTTGTCAGTGCCTGAGTTCTATATAAAAGATAACCAAATGCAAAACAAGGATTTCTACAAAAGCTATTCTCTTCACTGAACTGAGAAAATGAAGGTGCGTGAAAATTACTAAATGGTGAAGGCTAAGACCACTGGCAAACTTGTGTTTTGCTTCATCTTGTTCCCCAACAAAGCACATAATAAGCTGGAAGAGGGGGTGGATCCACTGAAGGAAAGCAGACACAGAAGGAAGGGAAGGACTAACCAGGCAGGGACTCTGGTGTAGACTCTCCTGGGCCAGCCTGGGAGGCAGAAAATCAAAGTAAGGATTCTTGTAGATTCTCTAACTATCATTTTTCCACCAGATTAGATGAATTTTTTTTAGGAAAAAGATAAATATTTGCATGGAGAAGTTGCTGTTCCCTGGGTACCAAATATCCTTCAAGGGCCCATGTGTGGGCTGGAGAGAAGACAGTTAAGAGAATGCTCCTAAAGAGGAACAAGATTCAGTTAGCAATACCTCCTCAGGCAGCTCACAACCACCTGTAACTCCTGCTGAAGGGGATCCAGTTCATTCTATAGATTTCACAGGGCCTACACTCTCGTGTACATCTACACATCTTCACAAATATACACACAGTCAAAGATAGGAATAAAATAAAGAGCCATCTGTTAAAGCGTGGCCCAGCCCAGGGTGCTTCTGGGAGATGGCAGAACCTTTCAGAGGAATGGCCTAATGAGACGTCACCGCTCATTGGTAACATGCCTTTAAAGGGGATCGTGAGACCCGGGTCTCTTCTTCTGTCTCCTTTATTTCTCTCCCATGAGAACAAATGGCTTTGTTCCACCGAAAATCCTACCATGAGTACTGCTATAAGTCCAAAGAAACGTGCCAACACGGAAACCTCTGGAACCGTGTCTATAAGCTGCTTATCTCGTTTAGTTGATATAGTCACAGAAAGCCAAATATTTCAGAATAATTTGAGTAGAAAAGAAATAATTTTTCTCCACATTACAAGTTAAGTTTCTGAGATGTGATGTTTAATTTTATAATTCAAATTTCAAGTACTCAGAAAGGAAATGTTTTCAACCCATTTCTATTTGTACATAATCTTGCTTCAGTTCCTCGGTTTGGAAGAAAACCTATAAAGAACTGATTTTCTTTATAATTATATTTGAAATATGTATCATGCTGTTTAAAATACTTATGAATACCAAGCCTTCTCTTTAAAAAAAAAAAAGTTTGCTTTTTGGAAATAGACTAAAGCAATTCTGAAACAAATGTACTTAGTTAAGTGGGCAATTAAGCTACATAATGTTTTGGAAAAAAGGAAATAATGAATGTGATCATGTGTTGATCCATCCACTTATTTAAAATAAACACTTCTCTGCCTGCTATGTGCCGGGCTGCAGTGGAGGTTCTGGGGACGCAGCTCAGGGCCGAACAAAGGCCCACATTCTCAGAACTCACAAGTTAAATAAATAAGTACAATAAAACATCACTTCCATGGAGAAAACTGAAGTAGTGAGCAGAGAGTTAAAGGTGGGTTGTTTTAAGCAAAATGCTGGACAGAGAAGACCAGTCTCATTAGGCAACATGAAGTTTTCAGTAAGGAAAAATAAGAATGTGTTCTGTTTATCCATTACCATTCCCAGCCATCTGATACACTGTGTACCAGTTTCCCTGTAAGAAATTCCTCACAACTGCAGCCTCTTTTAAAAAGCCCCAACCTCTCTTGATAAGCAGCAATTACATGGAAACACTGTAGTGTCTGTATGGAGAGCAAACTGATAATCATTTAGTCACATGTCTCTACCAGGCATAAAACCCAAGTGGCCTCGACACACTTTACGTCATCCACAGAGCCTGAGGAAACAGTCGCAGGTTTGTGTCTTCTGTTATTGTTTTAAATTTGAAAATTCTTGATTTTCTGAGTCTTCACAAAGAGTCATGAGAGAAAATGAAAATATATATAGTCTAACTTCTAAAGAGGATCTCATTCATTTCCTCACCCAGCTGAGGGAGGTTTCGTTGTTTTTGTTTGTTTGTTTGTTTTTTCCAGGTTAACCATTGATTTAATTCTCTGGAAAAGACTCCACCCTTCTGCTTATCCTTTGGCTTTATTACAAGTTCACACATAATTAGTAACAGGACTCAGGTCAGCTGAAACCATTATTTTGAGTTTTCAAAAACATATATATTTTGCATATACGTCTGAAACAACCAACAACTTGCAAATAACTCTGTCCTACAGCTCTCCTTTGTTCAAAGTCTAGGAATCCACCTGCTTTGCTAATATTCAATTAGTACCTATTGCACACTGCATTTGGTTTTTAGAGCAGAGAGAAGCTTCTCAAGGCACTTTAAGATACAGCGTAAACCATCCTGTAATATGAGTCCACATGCATTTAGACATTTTTGAGTCTCTCAAAGGGTCTTGACAATCAGTTTGAAATTCTCCTGATCTGATGTTTTTTTCAGAATATTTTTAATTTGGGTGATCAGGAAAAGAGGAGCTGAAAAAAATATTCATTATTACATTTTAGGACCAGTGAAAAGGAAAACAAAGCCAAGATTCTCGATTCAGTTCATGATTCCTTTTGCTGTCTCTTAGAGCCCTGACTCTGTCCCATTCGCTCTGGGAAAGGAATAAACAAGATCTGACCAAGACGAACAAAAAGAAAGTCCATATCTGTTTCACAGACAAGTAATGTCTAAGGGAAATGCACAGCCAGAGCTTTTTATATTGTTAGGGGTGGATATGATTTAAACACACACACACACACCCCACACACACTTTTTTCCTTGAGAAAGTCTATAAAGGAAAATAGAATTCCAGAGGGAAGTTATGCAAAACAAGCAGTCAGGTAACAAAGCAGAATGAACAGCTAATCTTTTCTCCATGCACTCCAATTCACCCCGCCCTACAAAGCTGCAGATGGCTTTGTCGCTCACTTGGAATCCCAGGGCAGGTGTATCTGGATGCATTTGCTTCTGCTACAGTCTGACAAGCAGCTGGTGTCATTTGAAAATGAAGCTGGGCTTATGAAGTGGACGGCAGCTTCCCCCACTCACAAGGCGGGAGAAATGCAGCTGCCCTACGTTGGTGCCTCCATGAAGTGCCATTTGACCTATTTCATGATGTCATGGTCAATAATAAGATTTTCTTCTTCCTGAAAGCACAGTAGTTACTAATATACTCGAATGACCCTTTTATTCAATCGTTCCTCCCTTGTTTACATCAAATGAACGTAGTAGATAGATAGGTGAATCTCCTCTATCATGTGACTAAGTATGAAGTCGAAAGTGTTAGAGGGGGAACTCGAGGGATCTCCCAATAGGAGGTCAGTTGCTCAATTTACTCTGAACCTCGCAAGAGCTGAGTATTCCCAGTGCCTTCTGTGCATCTTAGCAGGCATTAGCAGCTACTCAGTTTGGCTCGGAGTGTGAATTACTCACTTGGTGATGTATATGAGTCCTAAAGTGCAACTTTAAGTTCTACACCCTATTCCTTACCCAGTGTTTGGATTCCACCCATAGCCCTAAAGATGGATGAGATGTGCTCACGACAATACCACTTTTAACCTTTCCTCTCTTCTACCATGGCTGTGAGAATTACCGTAAATGGGGACCTTGTCTGCAGCGTGGACAATTGATTTGACCTGACTGCCTCCGAAGCTCTAATGGACTTTGTGGCCAAATCCCCTGAGATACAAAATACGTCAAAGCAAATTGGAGCAGGTTAAAGAACAGACCTGCTTTTCATTGGCATATTTGACGATAATACAACCCCTAGTTGTTCAGAGCAAATGATTAGGAATTATCAATATACAATAATTTATTAGAAGGTTTCCCTCAGCAAGTCCATGTTTGTTTTTCTTTCCCCTGTCAAGTCTGGCTTTACAAACCTTGTAAGGATCCCTTCTTTAAGCCCAGAATTGCACACATGGCTCTCTCTTTAACTTATTTCTATAATTTATTCTCAGCTATTCAGCATATTGATGACTTGGGCTGAACAAGTTTTTCTTTGGATTTAGATAGTGAATTTCCAATTCTTTTAGATTACATTGAAGTTTCTATTTGCAGTGATAAAGAAAGCTATCAGAGAAGAAAGAAATACTACAATAGTTCAAAAATAATAATAAAGAAAAGCACGTCCAGAGTTAATTTTTTCTTATTTAAAAAATTTTTCAGGCTGAAAATATATTTTCCCAATAAAAACTAAATAATTGATAAGAAAAACTATTAGAACAATTAAGTCATTCTATAAAGTGGAGAACATTACGTGAGTTAAAACTTGTCGCCTTTTCTTAGATACCAAATGCATACTCCAAGAGAAGACTCATCTAGAAAAAGAAGGAAGCTGGCACGATGGTGCTACCTTTCATGTCAGTACCTGGGAGGAGAAGCAGGTGGGTCTCTTTGAATCTGAGGCTAGCCTGGTCTAAAGAACAAGTTCCGGGTTAGCCAGGGCTGTATAGTGAGACCCTGCCTCAGTAAACAATCAAACAAAACATTTGGTTTGTTCCTTCTTCTCATCTTTTTGTTGTCTGTGGAGCTCAAATGTGTGTCTTCAAGTGGCACTTATCCAGGTAAGTCATATAATCAAGCACTGAGTCCTATTGTTTTGATGGTAGCTCTTAGAAGATGCAGGCTTTTTGTGAAGGAAGTTGCCCAAATCTCTAGAGACCATGTAGAAGGTGAGTTTTGTGTCTAGAGTCAAGCTTCTTCAAAATACATAACCAAGCTATTTGTGTTCATTCAACAAATTCTGGGTCACTTAGCAAAGAAAACACTGCTAGCTGTCTTGAGAGAAAAGTGGGGCCAGAGACACCTTAGCTCCTTGAGGAGCTAACAATGCAGCTAGAAAACAAAGTGAGTTCTATCCAGCAGGTGCCCAAGCACAGTACAGGGAGTACATAATACACTGGGCTTGGGCATAGGAGAGAAAAGGTATTCCCAAGGCAGAGCAAAGAAAGCATCATAAAATTGGTTGTATTTGAGACAGGCAAAAAAGGCAATTTGCAGCCAAAACAAGTTTGAAGCTTCAAACGCTTTCAGAAGCTAGCTTTTTTTTTTTAAATAAAAATAGATTTTTATAGGTCTACATCCCTATAGTGTAATTATGCTGCTTTTCTGTGGCCTAGCACAGGCCAGACACAATTTTTCCACAAAGAGCCAGGTAGCAAATATTTCAGGCATTGTGGCCCATACATGCACTCTGTTCTGCCATAGACAATATACAAACAAATGAACATGCCTGTGTCTCATTAAAACCTTAATATGGATATGAGTGATCTATCTGCATATACACCTGCACGCCAGAAGAGGGCACCAGATCTCATTTCAGATGGTTGTGAGCCACCATGTGGTTGCCAGGACTTGAACTCAGGTCCTCTGGAAGAGCACCAGTGCTCTTAACAGCTGAGCCATTGCTCCAAGGAGAGTAGAGGCTTTCTCTGGCATGAACTCAGTGACAAGCTCTCTGATCACCTCCCCCTTGGGGGGGAGTGCAGCCTTGCCAGGCCACAGAGGAAGACAGTGCAGCCAGTCCTGATGAGACCTGACAGGCTCAGGTCAAATAGGAGGGGAGGAGGACCCCCCCATCAATGGACTGATAGGGAAAGGGCATAGGGGGAGAAGAGGGATATAGGGTGGGATTGGGAGGAGATGAAGGAGGGGGCCACAGCTGGGATACAAAGCAAATGAATTGTAATAAATGATAATAATAAATAAAAATTTTAAAAACCTTAATATGGGCAATGGAATTTTAATCTCACGTAATTTTCACATGCAAAATAATTTTTCAATTATATAAAAATGTTAAAGCCATTCTTTTTTCACAGCTACAAACATGCATATATATGTATACAAATTTATATATATGTTGTGGAACTAGACTCAGCCCACACACCATAGATAAAAGTATTAAGTATTAGTATTTCATCCTAGTCAAATACGTCTTTGTAATTATTATTCTATTATATCATCCTCAGATTTTCTCTTTTTGAATAAAGTATGAGTGTGTGTGTAGTGTGTGTGTAATAACTGTGAATTTGCATGTGTATACAGAAGCACTCACCGTGGGAGTGCATATAGAGGTAAACAGTTGATGTCCTGATATCTTCCTCTCTTGCGCTCCATCTTATGTTTTGAGGCAGAGTCTCTCACTGTGGCTGGAGCTGGATGTGTTAGCTAGTCTGGCAGGCCAGCAAGTGAGCTTCCCCGTATTCACCTATCTCGGCCCTCTAGTGTTGAGATTACAAATCTGTGGAGCTACACCTGGCCTTTATATAAGTGTTAGGTCCTTCTGCATGCACAACAAATACTGTCCCCACAAAGCCATCTCACCAGCATCCCGATAATCTATACTTACACCACATACACATAGACACACAAACCACTTCCCTCCCTATACATGTGTTGTTGTAGCTCTTTGAAACATTTTGCAACTTGACCAATTTTTCTGGAAGGAGTCAACAAGTACGTACATGCCGTGTGTTATGCCATATTCCGATTTTCTAAAAAAGCTAAGATAGCACTTTTGTTGTTGATCTGCATTCCAACGCCCTTCCAGCTAACGACATTTGATGTGTGTCTTTAGCAATAACATCTGAGTGAACGATGAGGTGTGTTTATTGCTCTGACAGCTGCACTGGAAGCACAGGATCAGATAAAGCACTGAGACCACATTTGACCTTAGGGGGAATCTGAAAGTGTTTTCTAACACGAACACTCATCCTCCAAGCAAATTATGACCTTCAAAACACAACCATCACAGGATACATCTTAGGAATCCTAGCTCTGCGATCTCACCTGATCTCATCCCATTTCCACTGTAACCCTGTGAGACATGGGGTAAATCATTTCTATTACTTACGGTATTGGGAGATTCAGTGACTCGCCAAGTTGCTGTAGTAAAGGGACAAAACAACTCTAAACCTTCTCTTCTAGTTCCAAACCCCCGTTCCTGACTCTGTGTGTCATCTGCAGTCGCTTATTTAGTTTCTTCTTACAGCATTAGTTATTAAAACTTAAAACAAGCAGCAGAAAGGCAGATTCAGTTAGGAGTGAGAGTGGGGTGAATATGATTTGTTTCCAGTACTTCCTCGTTTTTGTAACCATAGGAAACTTGACCTCTTATGCCTCAAAAGTAACATAAAATCGAGCCAAAAATATTACCTATCTCTATAGGAGTACCGGACATTAAATTAAGAATGAATATAAAGTTGCTAACACACCGCCTCTTATTTAACAAGCACGAGACAAATGGTGACATTCATAGATATGACAGCAATGACTAGTCTGGATGACACAGGCAGTTTGCGTTCCTGTCCTGACCTTTGAGTAACTCATCTTATACAAACTATATAAACCTTTATGCATTCACGACCTGATTTCCTCGATGATTTTAAATAAAATCAAGACAGTCTTTAAGCACAGAGAAACAGTTTTCTATTATCTACTTTACAGCTTACATAAGATTTTGGTGTATAGATTTGCTCAAATGAATGTCTTCCCTGTGTTCCTCAGACTCTACCCTCTAAGGCTTGTCTCAGGATGCTACCATGGCATCTTTATGTAAGCTCCTGATTCCTGTACCATTTCAGATGTGTGGCCTGCCTAAAGCCAAGGACTTTTGTCTGACTTGAGCAAGACAAACTCGTGAATAACCAGTTGTACCTGCCAAAAGGTATCTCCCTAAGCATAGAAATGTCCTATTCCCAGAAGTCAGTCTAACATTATCGTCTACATGTAACCAGGAATCAGAGGTGCAACCATTGCACCATAAGGTATTTGTAGTCATAATAATAATTAATAATATAGCAATAACAATATTATCAAGTAAATATATATGTGTTCAAAAACTGCTTTTTTGTTATTTTTTATATTAGCCTCTCAGAATACAGTGTAAGTATTCTCATTTTACAATCAGCAAATACTTGACACAGAAAGATGCTAATAAGCATGTGTTGAAGATCATGAGTAGAGATTATGGTAGATGAAAAAGTCAGCCCCTGCTCCCACTCCCCTCCTGTGGTGCTGGGAACTCAAACCCAGGACTTTGTGCATACTAGGCAAGTATGTTACCACTGAGCCACATCCAGAATTACTAAAGTCACAGTCTTGAAAGACTATCATCGCTAATAATGGAAGCAGATTATTCTTCTCATGGTCTAAAGTCTCTGATTTTTTTCAAAACAAAGATGTTTGATAATGACATTTGTTTTACAATTTTAAGTTGTTTTATTGAAGATTTTTTGAGATTTTTAGAATTTATCTTTACTTTATGTGTGCAATGTCCTCAGATGCCAGAAGAGGGCGTTGTGCTGTACTATCTTAAGATGCTAAATTACTGTTATTTCAAATTATTTGTCAATTCATTCTCTCTCAGAAAGAAAAAAAAGCTTTTTCCTTAATTTTTTTCACTGGTCTTATTTGAAATAATAACTACAGGCCACTCGTGTTTCTTGGCAAGGTGATGACAGTACATCCTTATGTTTGTGCAAGCATCATACTGATAGATGCCAAATAGTCTCACTAAATCCTTTATATGAGTATGTCCAACATTTTTTCACTTTTTTTAAGTGGATATTATCCTAAGTTGTTCTTATTCTTCTTAGGAAAAAAATTACCCTTAGGTAAAATTAATAAATATCTAGAGTTTTTAAATGTTAAATGTTTAGAGAGAATACTTGAAAGACTATTGTATAATTCCATCTATTCTGTCCTTTCAATGTGTCTTCATAAGGCACATCTGCTCTCGTGTGTGGATTGCATACAATCAGACGCTGACCTCTCTGGACCTCTGTTCTTGTATCTGGAGATCCGTTGAGTATCCCTGGCCTCCCGTCCCCTTAAAGGCCAAAGTTAAACACTGCGTTATCTTAGCAGATGACACCTTATTCTCATTCTCCAACAAGTCAACACTCGCACAGCCCCTCTCTGTGCCTTTATGAACAGAGATGTCATTTTAATAGGGGGAGAACTGAAATGACAGGAAAGTGACCTGTGGGTGAACCCAAGAGCAGGTGAGGGCTGTCAGTTTTTAATTTGAAACTGGTGTCAGGACTGAGAAATGGCTGGCATAATCACGTTTGTAGCTGAACTCCTATAAACTCTGTAAGCAGTCATGAGATGGCTGTCGTGGGCAATATGAAATTAACAATCCCCATGCAGGTCTCAGGGCACGTGGCTAAATCAACCGTATCTTGGAAAACTGTATAAACACCTCTTGTTCGTGTGGCAAGACCGAGAGGCCCACTGATGGTGCTCTGAAAAGATCTGTTCCTGGCTTCAAACTACAAAGACACAGCATCTTTCAAAGGAAGTTCTGCTACAAAGAATACATTTATTTTTATTAGTTCTTTGAGAATTCTGTATAATGCATTTTTTTTGTTGCTCTGGGGGATTTTTTTGGGGGGGGTTGTTTTGTTTGTTTGTTTGTTTGTTTGTTTGTTTGTTTGTTTCAAGACAGGATGTCTTTGTGCAGCCCTGGCTGTCCTAGAACTCCCTCTGGAGACCAGGCTGGCCTCAAACTCCAGAGGTAGATCCACCTGCCTCCGCCTCCTGAGTGCTGAGATTAAATACATGAGCTGCTTCCCCCAGTTGTACAATGTATTTTGATCATATTCACTACCCCTTCCCTATCTACTCAAATTTGTGTCCTTTGTTTTTAAAACATATCAAGTCCAGTTAAAGCTGTTCATATATATTCTTGGTATGTGCGACCTTCCATTGGAGTATGGCCAACCTACCAAGAGACACACCCTTAGAGAAAACTGACTCTCCTTTTCCAGCAACAATCAATTGTTAATAGCTCCTCAGCTAAGAGTGATACTTCATCCCACCTCTTCAAGTAATCAGTTTAACTTATCATATAGTCCATGAAGAAAAAGTGTATCAGTAAAGACAGGAACAGTGCCTTATATCTGCAAGCCCAGCAGTAGGAACTGATGCCTTGTGTTACACAGTGAGTTCCAGGCCAGCTTGGGCTATAGACTGAGACCTTCTCTCTAGAAGAAAGAGAGAGGGGAAGGAAGAAAGAGACAGAGGAAGGAAGGAAGGAAGGAAGGAAGGAAGGAAGGAAGGAAGGAAGGAAGGGAAGAAAGGAAGGAAGGAAGGAAGGGAAGAAAGGAGAAAGAGAGAGAGAAAAAAGAAAGAGAGAAAAGAAATATCATTAGAAGCTTTACATTAGACAATGGGGTACTATTAAGAATTTACAAAGAACTGCTGAAATTAAGTAACAAGGAAATAAAACTGCCAGTCACTAAAAGGGCAAATGAACAGAACAGACACTTTTCTAAAGTAAAAATAGCCAATAACTACTTTTAAAAATGTTCAATGTCCTTAGCCATCAATAAAATGCTAATTGAAATAGCTTTGAGCTACTACCACACCCCAGTTCCAATGGGTACATCAACAAATCTGACAAAAAAAAAAGAAAAAGAAAAAAAAAAGAAACGCTGAAAAAGATTTTGAGAGAAAGGTACTCTTATTCACTGTTGGTGGGAATGCAGATTAAGGCAGTCATTGTGAAAATAATTGTGGAGATACCTCAAAAGTTTAAACATATAACTAGCAGGGACCAGCTATTGCACTCCTGGACAGAAGCCCACTCTGCACCCACCACAGAGCTAACCGCACCTCTAGTTATCCGTGCTCATTGTTGTTTTATTCACTATAGCAAAGAACTGGAATCAACCTAGGTGTCCATCCACAGATGAAGGGGCAGTGAAAATTGTGTATGCATATATTGATACTATTCATTTCAAAAGAAAAATGGGGTTAAAATTTTACAGGCCAATGGATGGACTCAGAATGTACAATAAGCCACATGTTCTCTCTCATGTGGAATCTAGCTAATAATAAATGCATATATGTAAACAAGCATACATGTGGCTACAGTGTAGCAGAGGATGAGGGAAAGAAGACAGGAAGAGCTAAAGATAAGGGGATGAGGGGGAACTGAATTCAGACGATGGATATAGTTGAGATGATACAAAGCTAATTGTTTTTCTAGTTCCGATTCTGTCGGAAATATGGTTTCGTTGATGGGTAAGTACAAAAGATGTATTCAATACTAGCTGAAAATTTACTGTAAAGCACTGCTCTAAATGCCTATTCTAACTGTATAGAAGTTCACTGAGTTGTATAGACTTTGGATCTGGTTAATTTTGGTGCCTGGTGTTTTTATTTTTTGCATGCTTTTTTACAATAAAGTTTATTTTTCTAAAAAGGGAAAAATTATAATTAAACTCAGTTCTACCATGTCATAATATTCATCCCCAAAGTTATACCCTGCTGGACAGTTCCAGGGGACCCATCTTCTAACTTCATCAGAACCAGGCATTCTCAGAGCGTATTTACATACAAACAGGCACAACACTCACACATGTACAACAAAAATTAACAAATCCTTCGCTTTAAAAAGTTAATTCTGACCACTGGAGAACAGCAGTTAAAAACACTGGCTAGTCTTCCAGGAAACCCGGGTTCAACAGTCAGCACCCCCAGTGGAGGCTCACCATTGTCTGTAACTCCAGGTCTAGAGGACCCAACGCCCTCTGCTGGCCTCCGCAGGCCTGCATGGGCATAGCGCATAGACACACCTGCAGGTAAAATATCCAAGCCACACACATAAAATAAAAACAAGCTCTAACTTTTCATTAAAATTAACTTTGAAAAATAAAAATCTTAAAAATAAACCACTATATTTCTAAAGCTATTTATACCTATATGTACCTAATAAGCACTTTTTTCTGAAATATTTTGTGCCTAAATTTTTCTGACTTCTGTGGACACCTACATATACAAAAAAAAAAAAAAAAAAAAAAAAAAAAAAAGCCCTGTTTTGAGACAGGGTCTTATGAAATGTCCCTCATTAAATAAAGTAAATCTAAATAAATAAAGTTTTCCAGCAGGCAAAAGACAGGTAATTTAAAAATTATTCTAATATTTATCTGTACTTGAGTCTAAGAACAGTAAAACTTCAACATGCTCACTATAGTCACAAGTGATTTTCCATATCAGAATCACAGATCCAACCGTTTACAGTGATTAAGCAAAAAACACAATCAAAAATAATAAGTGTTGACATTCTCTCTGGGCATTGTGCTGTATGCTTGCCAATAAACCAAGTAAATTTATATTCAAGGTTTGTTTGTTTTTTTTTTTTCTTATTCCAAAGATATTATGCATTCTTACAAATCTCTACAAAGTGAACATTCTTCATTTCTAGAAGATTTCATCCCCACCAGTTTTCTTTATAGCGGTATAACTTTGTACTTCAGATAATAATTTCTTTCCCTGTAATTCCTTACATACAGATAAAGTCCGCTGCATCTAAGAAAGCCCATTGAAAGTGCAGGAAGGGATTAGAGGGGAGAAAAAGCCGGTCTACACAGCACCACTGGCATTTATCCACTAGATGTCAGTCATGCAGTTAGCATCAATTTACATTCTTAATCTGGAGGACACAGCCAGAAAGCATAGGAACTAAGGCCATGCTGAGTTTGAATGTAGTGAACCACAAAGAGGCCTCGAGTTTCGCACAGTAGTGTCTGCTGTGGTAACTGGAAACTCTGTCTTGCTCTAAAAAGCTAACGCCACAGAGAAAATCAGGCTTTCCCCAAGTGTATGGTGAGTTAAGGCCAACTGGTCAAGGAGACTATGAGCTGACTCCAGTCGTTTATAAGGAAGAATGTTACTGTTTCAGATAGCAATTTGGGGGAGCAGAAGTGGAGAGCACAATATTTCTTATGTATGTGGAACATTTCGAACACACCAAAAACGAATGCTGATTGTATGAAGAATGAATTAGTCTTGAGGAAATAGATGTAAGAAAGAAAGCATCTGGGTTGTCACCAAAATCATGAACGAATTCTGTTCCCCAAATGCCTGGTGTGCGTTTCTCAGAAAAACAGTGTGCACGGACTGTAAGGATGCTCTTAAGGATTCCCACAGAAAAGTGTCATGTGAAGTGTGTGCTACTGAACAGAAGCGAATACATGGCTATTCACCCATTCATCAGGTAGACTAGCTGTGTCTGTTCCAATTGTCGTTAGATTAGTTCTGTCTGTTAAACCAAGACTTTAGGTAAATTAACAGTCTGGTTCAGTGTGTTCGTTACCACCATGTCCTGTGTATGAACTCCTTGCCTTACGACCACTCCCAGCATAATTCCACACAATTCCAAAATTAACGTGGGAGGCAAAATAGAAATAAGACCCACTAACGCTTTCGGGAAAGTCTTGGTTTCATCAATAGTAAAACAAACAAAAGACATTAAATGTTCTCAATTTTTTTCTTCTACCTCCTTAGTTTGTGATTTTTGTAACATAACATAATGTTCCTTAAAATATTTTTTAAAACTGTTATGCTGACAGAAACATGTTAGTTCTTGAAGAGTGTGAATGTGTATTTTATATTGCTCACAAGTAACCCTGCCCCCTGCTTCCCCACAAGATGGACGGTCCTTGCTTCTGTCCCTGGTGCCCTGTGAAAGGCAAGGATTTCTTCTCTTTGTGTTGTCTCTGCTCCCATTCTTAAGCCCCCAGGCCCAACTCACCATTCTCCATCCCCAGACTCCCATGCTGCACAAGATCCTCTTTGGGGGAATGTGTGTGTGTGTGTGTGTGTGTGTGTGTGTGTGTGTGTGTGTGTGTAAGTTCAGAGAATGAATGAGTCCCTCTGCCTAAATTCTGTTACAGATAAACTCACAGACGAGAGGGCTCACATTTACTGTGCTCCCCGTGTGAGGGGAGCCCTATTTCCCTTTCAGTGGGGTCAATCTGCTGTGCTAATGAAATCCCCAAGACTGGATGCCACCGCTATGGATCAGAGAAGCAAGCAATCTGCTTATCACACATCCTGGGGTGAGGAAAAAGTGAACGTGAGGTT
The DNA here is from genome assembly GCF_907164565.1 of Psammomys obesus. Classification (NCBI taxonomy): domain Eukaryota; kingdom Metazoa; phylum Chordata; class Mammalia; order Rodentia; family Muridae; genus Psammomys; species Psammomys obesus. Next base: position 5,355,614 of record NW_026596443.1, on the reverse strand, counting down.
CTAAGATGCAGCCATGCAAAGCTGCTCTCTGTCTGATGAGGACCAGCCTCTGTCCACATCGCTAACAAAGCAAGTCCTTCTGCTCAGCTGGTGACTGTCAGCCAACTCTGCGCCAGCCCCTGCACTGAGCACTAGAAATGACACCAGGGAAGAAGCATGGTCTCAAAGAATTGAAAGCACAGTGGGCAACAGGCAAGAACTAAAGCCTGTAAGATTCTGATGGGAAATAAAATGACTGGGAAGACTGGGTAATTACATAGCATATTTCCGCAGACCGTATGGTTAGTGGGGATGAAACACCATGCTGGGAGGAGCAAGCCTGTAGATTCTCCAAGCAATGTATTCTAACATGAGAAAGAATCCCATGCGAACAACGGAAAGGTGGCTGTGGTCCCAGAGAGTCCTGAGCACAGGGACAGAGAGTGTTGGGAAAATCTACAGAGCTCAGGGCACCTAACAGCGCCTCGGGAGTGTGCTGCTCAGACTTCACTTGAGCCCTCTGTTCTCACCATTAGCTTCTCAAACACACTATCAAAGTGAGTTGCCAATTGAAAACTAAATAAATAAAAAGCAGAAAGAAAAAGCAAGGCTCTTCTACCTTAGGATTGTTGGTGCTGGGATCCCCAGGAAAAACCTTACATAGAAAAATCCAAAAGACCTCAAAGCTGCTGTTGCTGCTGTTAGTACTTTGCACAACTTATAAAGGACAAAATAGTTAATAGACCGTCAGGGGAAGAAGTTTGCTAAGCCAAGCAATTAGCTCTTTACTTTAAAGGCCTATGGTGAGACTAAATGACAAAAAGAAAAAAGAAAAAGGGTAATTGAAGCTTTCGAAAAGTATCCAGGGGTACAGGAATAGGGCACAGACTTAATGAGCATGTGTTTGGCACTCCGTGTCTTTTAAGTGGCTTTTGCTTGTTTTCTTCTCAGCTTACAATTGGCAGGACAGGTCTAGGTCTCTCTGTGGTAGTCAGCGTCCACTCGGAAGTCACAGTGAAGCACTGAGACTTTAGAGTGGTGAGGAGCAGGCTTCTGGTGGGGCAGGCCAAGCAGCTGATACCACATCATGGCACCAGTGGCCAGGAAAGAGGCCAGCAGGAGTGACAAGAGCAATTTCTGCCCCTCTTGGAGGTGTGTGGGATAGGTGTGACACATCAAGCAACATGCTTGGGATTCCCAGCTAGATTGCAGTCCAGACCACAGACCCACACAGTGACCCTCCAGGGTGCCAGAGTTTCTGTCAACGTTCTGTTAAAACAGGCAAGGGGGCGAAAAGCCTAGAAGAGTCAGGAAGAAATCCAGCATTGGGCAAACGTTTTGTTCCTTTCTCACTGCAACCCTACAAGCCATTGGGATGGTTTCTGTTTGGCGTGTACGGAACCCATGGGTCCCCTGGCCATAGGAAGTTAGCAACACCCAGATTGGAATACAAGCCTGTCTCACTCAAAAATTCATGATTACTTTAAAACGACTCATATTTCTTCCCCCTGTAATATTTATAATCTGAAGCACCTTGGCTACTTTGGGGGGCTTACTTGGCATTTTCTGAATCAGAACCGTGTTGTCTAGATCTTGAGATATACGAGGTTGCTTCCTTCCTGGTCAACTGACAGGACAGTGGGAAAAATATTACAATATGTAACTCAAAAGTCAGAAGCATACAAGGGTACAGACATTGCACAAACAGAATTAAAGGAGGAATTGAGTAAGTAAAAAACTGACCAACTAGAAAACTAAACTGTTAATTACCTAGAGATCAACTCATGTTTAAGAAAAAAACTAATTAAATATCTGAACAATGAGTTGATCACATTCCTCAATTGATTTGATTAATATTCTAAGGAAATAGGAAGTCATACAGACAATATTGAAAATTTTTGTATATGTCATAAAACATACATAAGGAAAATGTCACAGCATTGGGGGTTGCCATAGAAAAGGTATATGATAGCAATTTTTTAAATAAATCGTATTTTCAGCGTAAATGAAAAACTATTAATTCTCTTTAGCAATGTCAGTTTCTCTGGGAAACTAAAGTGAATGTTTTACGGCTTATCCCATTTTGCCCTCCCTGGTGTTCAAGTGAACTCCTCGGAGATTGTCAGTGTCTTGGCATGAGGCATAATTAGTGTTCACAGATAAAGGAGATTATGACCCGTGCCTTTTCACACTCCAAATGCTCCGTCCCAAAGCGAACGGTCTGCAGCTTCTTCCCCATCCAGAAAACTGTTCATCACTAGCCCCTCCCATTTCCTCAATATTCTGACCTTCCCCCAGCTGGTCAGCCAGCCCCACAATCCATTAGACTCCGCAGCAAAAATCAAATGCATCCACGCTGGAGCTGTAATTCAATTCATCTTCTCCTTGGGTTTCCTCTGCTCTGTGCCAGGGTCATTTGTAAGGCCATCACTCACTCCAAACTGTTGCACCTGTGCTACTAGTGAAACATCCTTCCCCTCACCAGCCCTCCCTCACCTCAGTCCTCCCAGGCGCCCTGTGCCCTAACCCCCTTTTTCCCATGCACAAAAGCTTTCCTCTGCGAGGGAGGAATACTAGAATTCCCCCAAGCATTGGCAAGGAAACATTTAAATGTAATCAGAGGTTCTTCCTTTGTTTTATTTTTTTCCTAGGGAAATTAATCTCTCTAAGGTATTCGGTGGATTCTTTTGCTCTTCCAAGAGGCAACACCATCCTGCGGAGCCTAGGCGCTCACAGCTTGCAAAAGCTCAATATTTTCTTCTCCTTTGCTGCCGACACAGATGATACGTGCCTTGTTTCCTCAACCATCTCTAATTGAATACTTTGCCTCGTTTAAACTGTTTTAAACTTGGCTGTGAGAAATGCAGGGATGGACACCCAGCCCTCCCCCGCTGGTGTGCGGGCAGAATGGCTGGCAGCTGTGGCTCTCTAATAGCTGCCCGCCCAGACCCATAGCCAACAAGCTTCAGAACCCTGTTCCCCAGATCACTGCAGTCTGGAACTCCTTCACTGTCTCCTGTGGCTCCTAGCAGAAGAACCTAGGCACTGTCGCTTACCTTCCTAAGCCTGAAAGGACTTTCGAAGTCAAGCTGGTCTTAAACTCTGCAGTGTGTGAGTTTAGATCATCCCTGGCTTCTCTGAATTCCACCCTCATTATTTATGAACTGTTAATACCAGCCACGCAGGGCTGTTGTCTCTAGCCCAAGACCTGGCACACACTTGTATTGACCATATTCTTTTTGCTTTTGCATGCTTTCTTTTTAACATCTTTAAAAGTAACTGATGAGACACAAGCTGTACCTCCCAGGACTAGCCATCTTTTAGCGTGAACAAAAGCTGGTGGCACATCAGCCAAGCCCAAGTCCATGGCCTCAACCTCCCATCTAACTCTAGCACACCAGGCCTGTATTTCTCCTGCTTCAAATCACTCCAGGGACAAGTACCAAGGACCTAGAGACTGCCCTGTGCCCCAGAGCCCAGAGGAGGTGCTCATGCTCAGGCCACCCCTAGCTCGTCCCCTCCTCTGCCTCACTGTTCCTGGAGAAACCCCATTAAAGACACTAGCCTTGGCTTTTCAGCCTTTGTCCTTGCCTACCGACCCACCCTGGTACTGCCTCCCACATGTCCCATTTCTGGGGTACTGGGGTAGAAGCAAGCTTCCCTGTCATTACTGTTGACCTCTGTGTGTGCTCACTCAGTCATAACTCAATAGATTAAATGAGAACAATATTTAATCAATGTAAATGGCTCTCCTTCCCATATTGTCATTTAAGTTAGTGAATGTCCACAAATCATAATTAGATACAGTGGGCGAAGACACAGGCGGGACTGTGACTATCCGAAGAACAAAGAGGATTAGAGACTTGAGGACGGCAGATACTCAGCCAGCACCTCCTCTGGTGCCAGATCCAGGGTGCTGGCGGGGGGGGGGGGGGGGAGGAGAGTGTGCATTCACAGTAGCTTAACATCTGCTGTTGACACTGGCTTCCTGGACAGTGTTTTGAGAATTGCAGTTTGGGGGCATGCAAAAATGGAGCAGTTGGAGAAAACTACTGGCCCATTGGGATAAACAAATCTCTCAAGTTGAATAAAAACAAAGTTTGAGGACAGTAGCAACAAAGGCAGTTTCTGCTTCACAGAAAGGAGGAGCCTGGTTGGCTTAAACCTTGCTGCCTGGAGCGAGAACACCTTACTGGTCTCTGAAGAACAATGGCCCAGGGTCCTCTACGGTGTGGGCGTTTGTTTGCTTTAGAGGAGGGTTACTTGTCCCTCTCGTCCATATGTTTTTGACTGACATGACATGGCCAGTGTCAGCACTGACAAAGTATCTATTGCAGTAGACTCTCTGGACCCTGCTTTGGAAATAACAGGCAATGATGACTCAAGCTGTCATCTGATGACAGGACGCCGGAAGCCGGACTCACCAGGCCATGAGTCTGGCCAGGCATTGGCAAGCCAGGCAGCAAGGGACCTCCACACCTAGAAGGCAGCTCTGGAGCATCAGTCCTGAGGTCAATCCTCAGAGGGATTCTCTAAGGTGGTGTGCAGAGGCTCTGGCCCATCTCCTCCAGTCTCTAAGGGATGCAGCCTGGATGCCTTAGGTGAAAGCCCTAGACTTTACTTCCACTCTGCCCTCTCCATGCTCTTTTCTGTAAAGTGAAACAAAAGCATGCATCCTGAGTTCTCTCTGGATGGTCTGCCTGTGGTTTTCCAGGATTTCTCATCTAGGTGTAGAATGATTTTTTTTTTAATAGCGACATTCTTAGTGCAGTCACTCATGGGCTGAAGAGACGGCCCCGTAGTTTGTGAACTGCTCTTCCAGAAGACTTACATCAGGCTCACAACCATCTGTGACTCCAGCCTGTTATGGACTTGCCAGACTCTGCACACATATGCTTGTGAGCGCACACACACACACACACACACACACACACACACACCACAAATTAAAAAGAAAAATTTTAACAAAAATCAGTGATGCTCTCATCACATATCAACTCAGCATGGTTTAGAAAAACAGCTTTTTCCCGGTCAGCCCGTGTCCAGCCTGGCTTCTGCCTGTGTCCCTGGGCAGGTCTGTCATTTCCATGCTGCTGCTCACAGTGAGCAGCAGCAGGAGCACATCTGCATGAGGGGACTGAGACTCAGGGAACAAGGCAGAGTTAACAGGGCTAGCTGCCACAAGGCAGGATCACAGTTGATTTTCAATTTCAGATAAAGGCGAATGAGCTCTCTCTGTACATTTACCCCCCTCAAGCTTAAAATATAATTACAATGAAAATATAAAATCAAATACAAGGCCCCACTTAGCTGAACTTCCAATATCAAAGAATCTCTGTCTCCCTGCTCTAGAAGGTCCCTCAGTGATCATCACAGGCTCTGTACTACCAGGAGTGACGGAAAGGGTGAAATGGTGCAGACGCTTAGAGGCTGAATCCTGTGTGGGATGGAACCAGGGCAGCATGGAAAGCCCCTTCCCTTGGTAGGGAGCAGCACTGCCCTTCCACACTGTGCCTGGGAAGGCCTGTTAACTACAGCCCAACACCACTTTAGAAATCATTAGCCACTTCCTGTGCATTAACATTACCAAACAGCAAGGGACAACTTGTAAGCTATTATCCCATGGCCCAGCCTGGCTTTGAAAACATTAGCTCACAGTGCATTTGTGCATTTCAAAATACGGTGGCTCTTTCTGAGGTCAGATTATGAACCTCTTCTTGACTGCCACCTTTTAAAATGATCTTTCCCTGCTTGTCCTGACTTAGCTTTCTTTTTCACAGCATCCCCATTATGTAATCAGTTTCCAGTTTTTCTCCACTATTTCTCAGTAGAACAGATGCATTAATAAATATTGCTAAGTGCTGAGGAGAAAACGATTAAGACCCCACACGTGGTGCCTTTTCAAATGTTTGGGAATAGGGCTGCCAAGATGGCTCAATGGCTAAGAGCACTTACTGCTCTTAATTGTTTGGTTCTCAGCACCCACGTGGCAGCTCATAACCATCTGAAGTTCCGGAGTCTCTGACAGCCTCTTCTGGCCTCTGTAGGCACTGCATGTATGTGATATAATTTAAATACATGCAAGCAAAACAGACACACATAAAAGTAATATTTAAAATAAAATGTTTGAGAATTTTGGGTTTTTTTTAGTTAGAGTTACTTTTGCTATGATGAAACACTATGACAAAAGCAAGTTGGGGAGGAAAGGGTTTGTTTGGCTTAAATTTCTATGTCACTGTTCATTATCAAAGGAAGCCAGGGCAGAACTTCAAACAGGGCAGGAACCTGGGAAGCCAAAAAGGGATGCCTGTTCACTGGCTTTGCTTAGATTGGCTTGCTCAGCCTGCTTCCTTGTAGAACCCAGGACAACCAGCCCAGGGATGGCACCACCCATAATGGGCTGGGCCCTCCTCCATCAATCGCTCAGTAAGAAACTTCCCTACAGCCGTACCTCATGAACATATTTTCTCATTTGAGGTCCCCTCCTTTCAGATAACTCTAGCTTGTGTCAAGTTGACATAAAACTATCCTGCACGGTAGCTAATTTGGAAAGCACTTGTCAGTCTGGAACTGGAAACGTGATGCCTATTAAGTGCACAGTGATGTTTTCCTTGGTATTACCATCTCCCGGAAAAACAGATCCTGCCTAACAACTTGCATGAGTCGTTTGTGCCCTTTATCCCCCGGCCACAAAAGATGGAACTCAGACGCATACCTGAAAATGGCGTTGGTTCTATTTTGATACCTGGGAGTTTGAGGTTGAGACTAAGAAGCTGCTGCTCTACTTCTGAGTGTGGTTAGAACCCTGCTGTGGCACCTGGAGAGCTTGCTGTAGGCTAGAAGTGAAGACACAGAAAGGGATCAGTGAGAAGAAAGTGAAAGCAGGCAGAAGAATGAGTCAGCAGCTCAACTCATTGATTCCCTCAGGATACAGACTGAGACTAGAGGCATGAAGACACAAACTCTTGCCTGAGGCTCACAGTACATGCAGTAGATACCAAAACTAACACACAAATATGACATGTCAGCTAAATGCCAAAAACAAATGGGAAAAAAAATGAGACAGAGACAAAGACTCTAGAATGGTGTAAAACCATTTTGGATGAAGGGCTTAAGAAGATGTCACTGAGAACCGGACATTCAAACAAGCCCTGAGGAGGTGACACAGTGAAGCTCTTGAGAGGAGATATGAGGTAGGTGGCTGTCTCTGTGAGCCATCTTGAGGAGAATATGCTGGTACTGTGGAGGAGGGCTGCACTCAGCTGAGAGAGCTGACTTTATCATGTACCTCAGGCACATTTGTGGTACTTCGATGCAATGCTCTTCTTCATTGGCAAGCAGCCATCAGTCACCCACTGAAGGTCTACCGTGGGAATCAGCAGTAACAAGAAGGGGTTATTTGACTGTGTTATGCCTATAACCCCAAGACTCAGGAAGCTGAGGCCAGAGGACCTCAAGGAGAACACCCTGGGCTACTTAGTGAGTGGTCAGGAGGGCAAAGGATGTCAACTAACAGGGTCAGTGCTGCAGACTAGGGCATAGATCTTACACTTGGCACAAAGAAATGTCGTATTTGCTTCCATGCCCAAGTCCAGAGCAGTGCAGGACATGAGAAAAGCATGCAACCACCAATCAGCCTGACATTAGCTCAGAAAGAGAGTAATGTCAGTCCATTAAAACATGGCAGTGGTGGTTTAGGAAGTTTGCCAGAAGAGACTACCATGTGTAACGATTCCATTGTATAAGCTGATGATGATTCACACATGAATTACATTTTAAGTAAAATGTATTTGAAGAAGAGCTATTGATATGGATCTGGAATCAGACTATTTGTGAACTATAGCTATATGTTTAATGATGGCACAATAATTTACACATGTCACAACCGAATGTTCACTGGGCAAAAGAATAAAGTACAAAAACCCTGAGTTATCAGAAACAGGGCACATGCTCACCACAGGGGCACACACACTAAAATTGCAACAGTACAGAGAAGATTGGCATGCCCCCTGCACGAGAAGGACACACAAATTTATGAAGTGTTCCATATTTTTTAAAAAGGAAGGGAGGGGGGAGAGAGGGTGGGAAGGAGGGAAAAGAAAAGAAGGAAGGAAGGAAGGAGGGAAGGAGGGAGGGGAGGAAGGAAGGAAGGAAGGAAGGAAGGAAGGAAGGAAGGAAGGAAGGAAGGAAGGAGGGCATAAGAAAGTAAGAGAAAAGCAGATAGTAGGAAAGTAATCAATCATTTAGACAGAGACAGGGGAGGAGTTGGGAGGCACTAGAACAAAAGCCAGCAGCTTGGTGGCTGTCTAATGACCAAGTCACGCTGAAGACTAGAAGAGAGTCTAGCCTGCTAGCTCTAAGCCACGGACCTAAACAAGTGGTGTGTCTGGATCACATCATAGAGTGCTAGGTATTCGCATGCTTCAGGCTTCACCGTGTTACAGGTTAGCATGCGCTGAGATGACCATGTTTAAGGGAAGTTGCATTATGGGGTTTGTTGGTTGTTGGTTTTGAGGTGCCAGGATCAGCCCCAGGGCCTCAGACATGCAAGTGTATTGCTGCTGAGCTGAATCCTCGGGTCCCTATGCATTGCCTTCTATAGGTTAACTTGTAAAATTTTTAATTTCCATGATTCTTTTGAATGTAACAATTAGCAAGGGTCAGAAGATCTCTCCTTGACCAGAGCATCAAAGTGAACGCCTGGGTCCAACTATCATATTGATCACAAGGTCAATGTGAGCCACTGCTACAGTCTCTCAAATTATGAGTTGGCTTCAAATCATCTCCTGGTTAGAACTCTGCATCTGTGTGGAGTTACGGTAAACAAGAAATGCAGACGGTCCAGTGGTGGAGACCCAAACTGGGGGCCGCAGGCTGCAGACATTGGGAGAAAGCGGAGCACCAAGCACTGTCAAAGCACAGGCCTGACCCCAGCACGCATGGTTCACTGCACGGTTCTGGCTGGTGCTCCCTGCTCCCTGCTCCCCAAGCTCCAACAGACCGATCCACCTGCCCGTGCCTCAGTTTGGGATTTCAAAGTATTCCCAGCCCCAGTGGTCTCGTGCCCTTCTTGCCTTCAGTGTTCTCTTCTGCTGTAAACCCACAAACCACACCTTCCAAGACTCAGTAGACTTCCATCTAGAAGTGTTAATATATAATTTGCAATACAAATATATGTAATGCATGCCTGTTGCAACATTGTTCATTGGTTGTAAGTCCACGGTCCATAAGTGTCCCATCATTAGTGGATTTGTTCCTCAAATAGGGTTTTATCCATACATTAGAATACAATGTAGCTATGAAAAGGATCAGTGTAAGCATATATCCCTACGTGACAAGATGACCTGTATAAAGTAAAATTAAAAAGGATATTATTATCCATACATGGTTTTAATTGTACATGTGTATGTGTCTGAATGGGGAGGAAATATATTTAATTTTGTCTGCACTGAAATGATATACACAAAATGCTTAGAAGAGGATTTTTCACACCCAATATAATAGGAAACTTCTCTTAAAACATGTTAGTAATTCTAAAAAATTATTTTAAGTTTGAGACAGCAATGATTGTTAATTAGTCAGCTAATAAGTGTAGGAACATCCTCCTGATGATGCGCAAGTGTTACGTGTTGATCAAATGAACCAGCACAGGTGAAATCAGAATCCCTGAGTGAGAAGACAGAAGAGTGAGGCAGAAAAAGTAGTCTCAGAAAACAATAACTGCGAATTTTCTTCACTTATTGGCGGGCATTAAGACACAGATACAAAAAGCAAACCCTGGAGCAACTACGAAATGCTGCCCATTCCACAGAGCATGTGCAAAGGCTGAACAACAAGAGGAGGGACCTGTCCTGGGAGCAGCAAGAGGAAAAAGATGTGCATTCAAAACATGTAGACTGAGACTGCATTAGCTACACAGGGAAATAAAGAGAATTACTGCACAAATGTCAGAAACAGTGCAAGCCAGAAACAAGTAATGTTTTTAAAGTGCTGGGATAAAACGTGATAAAACAGAGTTCTCTGCCTAGCCAAAATATTTTCTCAGCAATCAAGGAGAAATATAAACTGTCTTGTTTAGTGTGGCATCCACACCTGTAGTCCTAGCCCTTGGGAGGCCGAGCCACAACAGTTGCTGATACAGTTCAAGGCTGGCCATGGACACACAGAGAGACACTGTCCCCAAAGAAAAAACAAAATGGGTAGGGGGCAGGGGAAATTCTCTTAAACAAGTAAGAGCTGAGTCGTATTGCCAGGGACATGCATTGTAAGGAAGGCATTAGAAAGCCCTTCCGAAGAAAGGAACATGATACCAGAGAGTCCTAGACACAGAATAAAAATAAATAAAAATATTTCTTTTTAATTTCTTAAAATGCAACTAACTACAAAAATGAAAGCGTAGTCACATTTAGTGTGACTAAAAATATATATATTTATAAAATGTATAGGCATGGTACAAAGGGGATGAGCGAGGGATTTGCAAGGTATATCATACCATCCTAACACTATCTGTCAAGCAGTATATTCTTATGTGAAGATGGCCTTTGATGGCTCAAGTTGCATATATTGAAACCACAATTAAAACAAAACAAAACAACAACAACAAAAAAAAAAACTTGCTGCCAAGCCTGATGACCTGAATCCCATGCTGGAATCCACAAAGTAGGAGAGAGCTGACTTCTACAAATTGTTCTCTGACCTGTGCAGGCACTGGCCACACATACACAAATAAATAAACAAATGGTGAAATGAAGATTATGTTGTATCACCAAAAAATAAGAAAGGGGGAGGGAGGGAGGAAGGGAGAGAGGGATGGAGGGAAGAAAGGAATAAAGAAATAAAGAAAGAAAGGAAGGAAGGAAGGGAGGGAGGAAGGAAGGAAGAAAGGAGAGAAAGGAAAGAAGGAAGGAAAAAAGCAAGGGGGAGAGAGAGAGGGGGGATGAATAGAGGGATGTAGGGAAGAAAGAAAGAAGACAGAGATAGAAACCTAGTTCTGAAAATAGACTGACAGCCGAGACAGACCCATGCTCTGGTAATTGCAAGAGCTCAGGAATTTGTGCTCATCTACTCTGTGCCTTGGCTCTTCTATCTGGCTCCCAGGAAGAAAGCAGAGCTAATATCTCAGAGTTCTGCATACCTGATACACAGGACAGTCCAGCTTCATGCTACATTATGTGTTAGCTACGGTAGTCAGCGATTCCTATTCCAAAAGAAGATTTCCATTGCATGAGAATTTATCACATACGCAATTTGAGCTGAACTCTTTATAAACGCAATTTTTCGAGTACTACTCAGAGGACACGCATTACCACATAGACCCATGTTTTTGTTTTTTTAATATAATTTTTTATTTATTACAATTTATTCACTTTGTATCCCAGCTGTAGCCCCCACTCTCGTCCCTTCCCAATCCTGCCCTCCTTCCCTCATCTCCTCCCATGCCCCTTCCCCAGTCCACTGATAGGGGAGGTTCTTCTGTCCTTCCATCTGACCCTAGCCTATTAGGTCTAGGGGGGCAGCCATACTAGACCCACATTTTATATATACAAGTACATACAAACTTTAGTACTTAAACCAGTAAGTGGCAGCTACTTTACATTTTGTATCTCTGGATTTTCTGGTTTTATTTTATTTTTGAAGGAGCTTCATTATAATGAACTCACAAATGAAAACATCACACAGTTAAATAAAGAAAGCCACTCAAATAGGTAAGTGACCAGTTCCAAACTATGTAACTCAGTGAGTGTCTACCTAGTTAGAATGGCCATGCTGAAGCCATGGAACTTCACTTAATGTTTTACACTCTTACCATCAATTACAGTTTTATGCTTATCTACCATAAACAAGAAGGCCAATTAGTTTTGTAATGTTTTTCATGATTCACACATCCCTTACCTGCATTCCATCCATTCTCGTCCCCTAATATTATCTCCTTTCTCAATGTTATACTACACCAAGACTTGAAGCTGTTTATATATATTCATGCACGTACTAGAGGTTAGTACCACATATGAGGTAGAAGGTGTTTTTTTTTCTGAGTTTTTGAGTGACCTCATGTAATATTATACATTCCAAGTTTATCCATTCTCCTACAAATCTAATGATTTTATTTTTTCTTTAGAGCTGAATAATATTCCATTTTATATGTGTAACACTTTTTCATCATCTGTTCATCTGTTGATGGACATCTAGGATGGTTCCTAAATGATTTTAAAATAAACATTTTGTTTAATAAATTTGTTCAATAAAAATTAGTAGGTAATACAAACAAAACACAAAGCAAAAATAACCACCATAAACTAACATTGGAAAAATAAAAAAAATCTACTAATTATAAACACATTCAACAAACAAGGAATATAAGGTATTCCCTAAATTTGATAATAAAAACCTATAAAGAATATACTAAAATTTAACTAAATATATGTTGTGTACTACCAAATATTAAGCAATAAACCAAAGAAGGCCTAAATAAATGGAGAAATATACTTGTTCATAAACTGTAAAACTCAATAACATAATATTATACTGAATGTTTTAAAATACTTCGTAACATTATAACTGTAATATAGGTACATTTTATTATGTTGTAAGTGAATTGAAACTATAGAAATTATATAACATTTAATTTGAGCAGTTAACATTATATTAGACACTGTTATAATGAAACATTGTGAAGCTTAAAAAAATATCTAGTTTTTCATTGCAATCCAGTGAAAATTTCAGACAGGCTAGTTTGTCTTTTGTTTGTCCGGTTGGCTTTGGGGAGAGAATAACTATTGTTAAACTAATTTTAAAATATATTTGAAAAGATGAAGAAATAGAATAGCCAAATAATTTTGTAACAGAAATACAAGATTCAGAATTCACACCACCCAGTGTTAGGACTTACTATGAAGTCACAGCAGTGTAGACAATGAGGCCTTGGTAAAGGATGCACACAACAACCCACACAGAAGATCAGAAACTGACCCAGATAGGTGTATCAGCACACTGTGAAATTGCACAGGCAAATTCATGAGGCTGGAACAACTGAGCATCCTTATACAAAAGTCACATGCCTTGACCTGTAATCTCTATGCAATGTCTATAGCATCTTTATTGACGGTCATCAAAAACTGATGTGGTGAATGGCTAAGCTATACTACCATTGGGCAGAAGAGAAATGGGAAAATTTGATTCACACAAAAATGGAAATATGCTTTAAGTTCATTTTATCATGGCACAACTATAGTGCCTTAAACCAAAGCCAATGGCTGTCAGCATGGGATGTGGGGACAGGAGTAATAGCAAAGGCAAAGTCGAGAAAGTGAGCATGGAAATTTAAATTATTCTCAAGATGAAATAGCAGATCAGTGGGTTTGTCAGAACCCACAGAACTATATACCATGCTAGCATATGTAAATTAAGAAAAGTGAAGGAGTTTGACTAGGAAATGAGTTGAAGCCAAATGAAATAACTAAAGTCAGTGAACACCGAAATTACCAGTACACAGCCCTGTACTTCCTGAGTTAGGGGGAGGGGACAGCATCCATTCTCACTGGAAATGCATAGCCTCAGGCTAGCCAAGGGAGAAAATCAGGCAAAGACAAGTCCCCATGCTCAATGTAATAACTCATCAGAGTTCCCAATAGTATCAAGGTCATTGCTAGCTACGGTTCTAACCTAAAATATCCGCCATCCCCAGATAAAGGCCTACCCCCAAACTTGACGCTGTTACAAAGATACAGTTGACACACTAAGAGGATCTATTGTGATGTGTTAGATCGCTGGAAGCAAGCACTTAAAGAGACCCCCAGTCTCTTCCTTTCCTCCCATCAGGCCACATGGTAAGTCTAATGCTTCCTTAATGGAGTCCTAAAAGCAATGACAAATTTATCAAAGGCCAAAACTTTCAAAATTATGAGACAGAATTAACCTTTTCTCTTCATAAATGTGTTATCTCTTGTATTAATTACAACAACGAAATGCCAGCTAACATAGGTGGAAAGCAGGAGGAAAGCTCCCACACCCAACAGTCACCGTTTTGATGAAGCCACTGTTGCACACTTCTACCCGTTCGCTGCTACATTTATTTTGTAGACACAGATAGGGGACTTACACTTATTCATATTAAAAGGATAAACTCGAATCATATGGTACGAAGAAGGATTTTATTATAAATTCAATTCTAATTGTATTCAACTCAAGATTCAATTCTGTTTCACTTCCTACACTGTTGGTTTGACTTCTGCCTAAATCAGGGCCTCTACTCCCTGAGGTGGAAAATGCTCAACCGTATTTCACAAAATGGTTCAGTTAACATCATCAGCACTTTTTGTGAATGACCTGCCTTCCACAAATAACTCAGTCATGCTAAAAAGGTTTATATACTCTCAAATGCTTAATTACTTATTTGAAATAAATCAAAATTATTTGCTTATCAAAAAGCTTTTGAAATCACTGATGTATTTTCAGAAAAAAAATATATATCTAATACAAGAAGTGGCTTTTCACCTAGAGTGTAGCTGTCATGTAACCTCAAGTCTCAACTGAGATACATCAACTTCTGAAAAAAAACTCCCAGTCAACGGGAGACAGCATCTATTTAACAACCAAGTCTAGTTCTTGCCTCGATGTTTTCTAATCAGATCCTAAAGTGTTTTTGCAGAGATATAGTATAACAATCTACTATTTTGAAAGCAAAATGCAGGCCTTCAATGCCCTTTAGATATGTGTTTACCTTGCAGAAAAACCTGACTTCTGAGCCACAAGTCCAAGTGGGAGTTTTGAAATACAATAAACCCTTGCTTTCAAACAAAATTTTATGTGAAGTTGTTATTTAGGAAATAAAAGCAAACAAATGAAATTAGCCCAAAAGTATAGAGATCTTGAGTGGAGGCCCTTAGAGAGATGAACTCACATACATGTTGACACTGCATTCCTGAAAGTTTCTAAAAGCTATTGTCTTAGCTGAACTTGAATTTTCTACTCTTAATACAATAGCAAAGTCAGGAGTCAGCAGGCCTGCAGAGCAGACCTAGGGATCAGGCTGGGGCATATTTACAGCCAAGTCTTCCCGTGTTCCCCTTTATCGCTCCTGCTCCTGCTTTCATCAGTCAGTCAGCTAAGGTCAGACTCACCTCAGTGGCTCAGCACACCAGCCTCGTTTCCATTACATTTGGAGGTAGAAAATCTGAATCTTCCCAGTGCTGACCTTATTGTTTTCCAAGCTATTGATTATGGCTATCAAGTTCCAACAGTTCACTGGGGTCAGTCTCTGGGAGAAGAAAAAGGCAGAAACAGGAGCCACATTCCTCTCTCTCCCGACTGCACTGACTTCCCCATTAGTTAGATTTGGGTGTAATTAGAATGAATCACGGCAGGACACGGCTCCTGTCTATTCTAGACTGCCACTCTTGATTCACCTAGATTTTTGGCCATTCATCAGGGTACATATCTCGTATGTAATGAGGAATGAACGGAGTGGAAAGGGGAGGTCAGCGAGACGCGAATGGGCCCTGGATAGGAATGATTATGGAGTCACTGACACGCAAATAAATGGCATGTATCACAATCCACACCTCTCGGGGAGTGTAAATCTCACACTTGACATAGCCTTTGGCAAGACAGAGACTTTATGAATCTTTTTCCCATCACTAGAGCACTTTTGTACAAGGATACCCTGTCCTGACATAATTCTCAACATTGGATGCTTTCTTATCTACCAGAAATATGTTTTTACTGTAATTTTAGACCTTCAATACAGTAATCATTAAATCGTGATCTTTTTTGCATTGTGGGTATTTTTTTTTTCCTCCTCTGGACTACTTTCTTTGATATCTTTTGACTTGCTTCATAAGCTTTTATTATTCATTGTTGTTCATAATGCTCTTATTAATATCCATTGCTGCTAGGTACTGTTAGGTGATTTACATAACAATCTCGTCAATTCCTTAACAATGTTGAGAAAGAACAGAGATATTGCCTCCATTCCTAGAGGAGAGGGCTGAGGCAAAGCAGGATGGAGGGATTTGCCACTATCAGGTAACAGAAATCAAACCTGAACCCAACAACGAAGTCTCTGGGCTATCTGCTCTGTAGCCACATCTGGCAAGGACTGCGAGATCTACAACTACCCACAAGCCAGTGCTGCATCTGGCAACCTCTCACTCTTCCAATTCTGCAGCAAATTAGAGTAAGGAATGTTAGCCTAAACAGTTTCAAGACAATGATATAACTATAATTAAATACCTACTATGTATAACTCATCATGCACAAGGTGCTATGTGAAATTCTCTGCCTACCTTATATAACACAAACCTCAGACTTCATCAAAAACTCGTCACTATCCCCTCTTTACTACTAAGAAAAGCAAAACATTGGAAACTGCTTAGACAAAGCATGACAGAACATGTCTGAGATACAAGCCAAGGTAGAAAGTGTCACAAGCATGCAAAGTGGATCACACAAACACCTGTGTCCCGTGAGCTGAGAAAAATCAGGGAGGGCTTCCTGACATAGATGGCACTTGATCTACTTTGGAGTCCAAGGGATTAGTAGGATATGCAAAAGTAGGAAAATACAGGCAAATACCAAAGAGTTCGAAGGGAACGCATTAGCAACACAATTAATAAAGGCTACGCTATGTGCACATCTGCGTTTGTGGTAGCTTTGAATAGTTGCTTGTAAGCAGCACAGCTGCCAATGCTGCAACATTTACCTTGTAACTCACCATTGACAACAGAGGCAAACACGCTTCTAAAACTACTTCTAATACATTTTCCGCAGTAGATAGACCCTGCCTCTAATATATATTGCTGTGTGGTACCAATCCAGTATCTTCTGGTCACTGTCAGGCAGGGCAGGCTGTTGTTATCACGTCCTGTATCAGTGAGTCCCAGCAAGAAAAAAACAGCATGGTCAAAATGGGATGACATGAGGAGGCTTTCTTCTTACAGAAGCTATGCTAAGGTGGGAACTGAATGTAGATGACCTTAGAGATGGTGTAGGCACCTCAGACTGGAATCACTAGTTTCCTTTCCCTCCATGGCATAAAAGCATGAGGATGCTGAGAGATAAGGAACCTCAAATGTGCACGGTCTGTGGGAAAGAGGCCTTGAAGGCAGCACAGCTCTGCCTTCAGTTTGAGAAGACCTTGAAAGGAGCCAAAGGAATAAGATAAATTCCCATTTACCTCTCACTCTTTAGGCGTCCGTGTGGGGGACCGTGCTAAGCAAGAGCAGGAGCAGGTGAGCACCAAGGTCATGCAAGCCAGCAAGCAGAGAAGGTACTAGGGTTCTAGTTAGTGAAAACGAAGGCAACCAGGACTCATGCATAAATGTTATTTGTAGATGTGTAATCATTGCTGAGCTTTCAAGAATAAGTGGGTAATTATCAAAAGATGCTTCTGTATTATATACACTCTTGATTATTATGTAGGATTGTTTGCATTTAGTAAAAAACCTTAGCAAATTACTTCTTATGCTTTCAAAGTAAATCTATCTGCTGGGTACTAGACTAGTCAAGTAACTATGTTGCAACTCCTTATTCAGAAACTCCTAGAAAAAAGAAACAGCATTTAATATTTACTGTAGGAGTTTTCTGACTAGATATAGAGTTCTGTGTGATTTTCCATGTATTGCTTCCCTCAGCCTTTATCAGAGACGTTTCTCTTTGTAATGAAACATAGTGAATGCAGAGACTGGCTGTTCAAGATATGAAAATAGAGACCGTTGAGTGCTCATTCCTAAACAGGATGTTTACACAACCCCTTCTAAGACTAAGGGACCACGGGGGGTCAAAAGAACAAAAGAGCTGAAAGCTATCGAGAAGGGCTACAAATGCAAGCTCCCAAGCATGACACGACCAGGACTATGCACTGGCTTGTCATCAATCATGATTGTCAGGGAAAGACTCACAGGACTGTACTCACCTTGCTGAACTGCTGTCTAGTGGAGTCTGGGAGACAGTCAGTCATTGTCTTCACTTATGTACCCACAGATGAGCTGAGCAGTCTCCAATAGATAGTTCAAAAATGATGGTTAGATGGATGCTCCTGATTAAGCTCAGCAGGTGACAAAGGAAAACACAAAGACGTGAACGTGAGAGGGTGGCTTAGAAAGAGGAGCAGGATTGGGAAGTGTTCTTCTGTCCTTTCTGCTGGTTGCCAGCTGCTTGCTGTGAAAATGGGTAAGTTCACAAACCCCAAGAAAATGGTTCTGGTCCTGACTGGATGCTACTCCAGCCTCAAAACTGTCATCATGAAGAATGCTGATGATGGTACCTCAGATCGCCCTTATAGCCATGCCCTGGTGGCTGGAATTATCCTTGAAAAGTGACATCTGCCATGGGCAAGAAGAAAATTGTGAAGAGATCAAAGATTAAGTCCTTTATGAAAGTTTATAACTACAATCACCTCATGCCCACAAGGTACTCTGTGGACATCCCCTTGGATAGAAGTGTTGTCAACAAGGATGTCTTTAGAGACCAGCTCTGAAACACAAGGCCAGGCGGGAAGCCAAGATCAAGTTTGAGAAACAATGTGAGACAGAGAAAAACAAATGGTTTATCCATAAGCTTCACTTTCAGGTATATTTTTGTTTTCATCATTAGAGGTGGGAGGGACATAGAACATGGGGTGAAAGTAACCAGAAAGTATTATATGCAGGTATGAAATAGTCAAAGGAAAAAATTAATAAAAATTACTTTAGTCCCATGTATAAAATTGATTTCACATCAAAACCACCCCAAAAGCTTTTCATTATACATACATGTATGTAGCTTTAATACATGGTTTTATGGAAAGAGCAGTAGTTTTGCATAGATTATAATACTTGTACAGAAAATCAAAACATTATTACAGATATTAAAGGTTAGTTCCTTAATTTTGTGTGTGTGTGTTTTTTTTTTTTTTTTAGAAAACAAATGATCTCATGGAAATTTTTGATTACAGTGACATTCCCCCTGCAGGGCACAGGACAGTCCTTCCTGGCATACTTCATCTCTCCTAGAAGATGTTCCACATGTGGGGAAAAAGCAGCACAGAATATGAGTTAGGAGTGAGACTGTGAAGTCAGACATTCTGGGTTCGAATCGGAGCCCTTTTCAGAGCTGTGTGATTGTTGTCATCACCTTCCTGAGTGTGTGGGGCTGAAATAATAACATACAGCAGAGGCTAATTAAGATGATCGCATGAATTCATATGACTGAAAGGACTTTATACAGTGCCTAGCCCATAGGAAGGGTTCCGTGTGCTTGCTGATATTATCAACTGGGAAACTTACGAAGAACAGTGTGCTGTGAGGAGTGTTTCTCTCTGACAGGACTTTTTTTCTCAATGATGCATCAGTTTACCAGCTAGGGTTTAGTTAATATGCAAAGGTCATTCATACAGCTAATTCTTGGCTTTAGAAAGTATATGAAAAAAATCAATAAATATGCAATTAAAAAAGAAAAGGAATTAGAGTTTTCATATTTATGTTGCCATCTCTCTTTGGAGCCTTCTTGATACAGGCTCATTGGTACTGAAATCAATAAAAGACAGGATTTGAAGATCACTCCTCCCAAGAATTAGGCAGCAAGTGGGGGAAAGGTCATTTAAGTTTTCTACAATGTAAAAGACTAAAGTTGAAGACTAATGAAATATTTAGTTGCATAGAGGTGATTCTGAAATTGCTTTAGTTATAACAAACTGAAGGTTCTCTCTTAGCATAGGATAAGTTCCCATCCAATCTGCATTCATGTGGCTTATACTGTCCCTACCTAATGGGATATAGAATATCTCCTAAACATTGATGCATTCGAGTGTGCTTCACTCAGCATGAAGGTCTGAGACATCAAGGGTGCCTTGAGCACCACAGGTTCCAACAGCTTGTCGGGCAAATTAGCACCTTCTCAACCAAGGGTAAAATTGAGCTGCACATTTCTCCCTGGTGAACAACAGAGGCAAAAATCACTCTAGTTAACACTTCCCTTGTTAAGATAAATATGAAAAGCCATACCATCACTGTATAGCTCTCCTTGACCTCCTGATTTTTAATTCATTGGTTTTAAATGATCCTTGAGAGTCAAGATTTTTTTTTTGTCAACACCTCCGTGCTTATGGCAGAAGACAGACACTGTCTTTTATTAGACAGCTCTGCTTCTCTTTGTGGGTATTTGACAAGCTAGTCTTAGAGAAAAACTCACAAAACACTAATTGAATATAAAAATCGATGATAACCGATAAATCAGATAGTTTCTTATTTAACATATAAGGGGAAAGTTTTAAAAAATCATTTCAACATTTTTAAGAATCGGTTGAGTTCAGCCTGGAGACTGAGCTTGAGAGAAGAGCCTGTCAGCAGCTTTTAAACCTCTTCCAGAAAGATATTGCCTTATGACTCTGTGGGAATTTTACACATTCATGATGCCTTCCTTTTTCCTCCATATTGCTTCTATAAGGTGAAATAAACTGTGCGAATTTTTTTTGAAAAAATAGTCTGTTGCAGTCATTGTCTAGAAGAGCAGACTTTGTCTTTCTAAGGCTTGGTCTGACAGAACAACCACTGTCTTCATGAACACTCCCTAACCCACCCATGGAACCCTTTGTGTCTAATCCAACCCTAAGTGCCTGGCTTTACAGCGGCACCAGGGTGACATCAGAATTGTTTAGAGCTGTTGTGAACAGAGACATTCGGCATCAGTTCTTAAGAGAACACTTCTTCAGTGAAACTATGAACCGCCAAAGCCAGCAGGAGAATGTGTCAAACTGAAGAGCTAGCATGAAAAGAGATGAGAAGGATCTTGAGATGAGAGAGACAGGCAAAAATTTGTGACGTGTATATTTTAATCTTACCCCACTGTGCTCCCTAGTTTTGACACAAGCTATAGTCACCAGAGAGGAGGAAACCTCAATTGACAAAATGCCTCCAGAAAATGTAGCTGTAATAGGCAAGCCTGTAGGACATTTTCTTAATTAGTAGTTGATAGGGAAGGGTGTAGCCCATTATGGATGGTGCCATCCCTGTGCTGGTGGTTCCGGATTCTATGAGAAAGCCGGCTGAGCAAGCCATGAGAACAACACAGGAAGCTGCATTTCATCCATGGCCTCTGAATCAGCTCCTGCCTCCAGGTTCCTGCCTGGATTGAGTTCCTGCCTTGGCTTCCCTCAGGACTGTGATTGAGGATGTGTAAGCCAAATAAACCTTCCCTAAGTAGCTTTTAGTCATGGTGTTTCATTGCAGCAATAATAAGCCTAACCAAGACAAAACCCTGAATTTCTTTCCAGAGGGTAGGTGCTGAGAGCCCAGTGTGATGTTCCTCTGATCACACCATCACTGACTCCTGGAATAAGGTCTTTACTGAGCAGCAATGCCTCTAGGAACGGCAGCAAGAGTGACAGCAGAAGCAGTTGGGATGCAGTGACACATGCACATCCACAGTGTCGGGTTGGAACAGAGAAGAGAGCTGTGTCAGAGAACAGAAGTAGCCCTTGAGCAGTGGAGGGATCTGAGCAGTGGGAAGCAAGGCAGAAGACCATTTGGTTCCCAGCAGCCCCTGAACCACCTTGACAATCACAGATACTTCAATGCCCAGGACCTTATGACTTTTGTCTTTAAATCTTCTTGCCCTCTTAGTAAACTCCTTACTGATTCATCCTAGGAACCCAAACCAAGTGTTATTCAGAAAATAGCATATCAGAGATCACCCAAGAAAATGAACTCATTATACAGATTCTATAAATGACTAATCATGATACTATTAAAAAGAAAGCTTAAACGTGGAGCAAAGACAGTAATTTTTAACTTGTAATTCAGATAAAGCCAAAATTTCCTTCATAACCAATACTAGCCACTATGCTAATGGCTTTATCACTTAGAAAATTCTCTTTGAGAAATGGAGAGATGGCTCAGCTTGTAAGAGCATTTGCTGTTCTTGAAGAGAGCCTTGGTTTGATTCCCAGAGTCCATGTCCAGGGGCTGAGACCTTCATGTAACTTCAACTCCAGGGGGTCTTATGCTCCCTTCTGGCCTCTGCAGGCACCTGCGCTCATGTGCACATGCATGCTCACAGACACACGCACACGCACAGACATACATAAGAATAAAACAAAATATACTATTAAATATACTATATTATTAAAATACTTCATTTCGTTACAGTAACACTGTGATCAGTCTCCTTATTACTCAGAAGGGAAACCAAAGTCTGAGCAAGTCCAATAAGGCATTAAACTTACTGGGCATGGTGGCGCATGCCTATAATCCCGGCACTCTGGCAGGAAGAGGCAGGAGGATCACAGTGAGTTTGAGGCCAGCCTGGTCTACAGAGGGAGTCCATGACAGCCAGGGCTACACAGAGAAATCTTGTCTCAAAACACACCCCCCACATACACCCCCCAAAAAAGACATCAAAATTCACACATATAGCAGATCATTGAGCTGAGATTCCTTCACTGTTCCGCTAAGGTCTTCTAACCAGGAACCCAGACATTTTCCAAGGTGTCTTACCCAAAAGCAGGAGTCCACTAACTGAAGAAGATAGTGCTGGATCCAATTCCCAGTTTGAAACTCATTAACCACAAGACCATAAGTGAGAGACCTAACTCGGAGTCCCTGTATCTTCTTCTCACAACAGTGAGAATAACTGCTTGGACAAACCAAGGGCAGCACTCTAACTGTAGGACTCAGTGCGTGCCAAACAAGTAAAATTAAGAAGCGGCTGTACTTAAAGCATTACCATCCATCTTCGCTAAGTAGATATTTGTGAAATAAACAAGAAGAAAATTACCTGGCATATGCCAGGGGCTCAATAAGTGACAATCATTGAAAGGATTGAATTTTTTTTTGTCTGTCACTTCTTCAAAATTATCATGTCCTTATAATGAATAACTTAGAGATTTTCAATTGATGTTTTCTCTAGAAAAGAGTCTTAAGTAGAAATGAAATTCTCATTCTCAACACTGAAAACCTAGAAGTAGGATTGACAATATTGTTGAGCCTCATCGTGAGGTGGTGCTGAGGAAGCTATTTTAGAATATGTTAGTCTAAATCATATTCAAAATTCTGTTAACAAGAGAAGATTTGTAGAAAAACTGATTCCTAGAGGTTGGAAAAATTATTGGGGAAAAGTAGCTTAAGCAATCAACTCTCTAAGTGATTTAACAGAGGAGTGCAGGCTGATCGTGACCAACACGCTCACATTCATTCATCATACTGGCTTTCCCTGGCCTGGGTACAGCCGAGAACACAGGGAGGGGACAGACCCCTTTCCCAGTTACCCAATAATACTGCAGAGAGGCAAGAGCCCAGCACACTGCCGATGGCGGAAAGGGTGTGGAAAGGCATCCCACAGCAAGCAGTGTCCACACTGACCTGTTCAAGTAAGTAGCTTCAAGGCAACAAGCTAGAAGCTGGCTTGCTAGCTGGCAAGCAGAACTGGAGAAGGTAGCCTGTGCATGCAACCACACAGAAACCAAAAGCCAAAGACCAGCTCTGGAGGGTCTTCTACTGGACAGAGCTGAGCTTAAACAGCTTAACAAAGCACACGGACACACACACATGCACACACGTACATACACACACAAACACAGACATACACAAACATACAGACACACGTGCACACTGACACACATACAACACACACAGACATGTACACAACACAGAAAAAATACACACAGAGAGACAGACACAAACACACGCACACATGCACACAGACATGCAGATACGTGCCTGCAGACACACACAACCCAGGCACACACACACACAGATACACGCACACAAACACAGACACACGCACACACACACATACATCTCTTGGTAAGCTTGTTCTCTCTTCCTATTGTACAAAAGTATGAAAATGTCAAGCAATAAAAGCATTTAAAAAGTTTAACAATGTATCCACTTGTATTTTCATCTGTTTCACATCTAAATCACCCATCTTTCCCACCCTGTGACTGACGTCACACTCATCATTTCTAAATCCTGCAGAACACTCATCTTTGCATTAGCTCAAAACTCCTGGGTAGTGTTGCATCTTAGAAAGGGCAAGAGGTTATTTGGTAGCTAGATGAGAAAAACTCTCTTAATCTGAGGTTCCATGCCTATGCTGTTGTGACAGGCTTCTGTCCTGTGGCTGATGGGGCTGGCTGGTGGTGAATCCTAGAAAACAACGCTTTCTAGGGAGAATTGGCAGCTTAGAATCTTGAGTCACCTGCTCCAGGAGGTCTAAAATCCAGGGGTACCTGGGGAGTACCTGGGGAAGGCCTGATCTTGACAAAGGAAAGAAAAAGACTGCAAAGATCTTTCCACAAGGCTGCAAAATTCGGAGAGTATTCCACAGGGCTCCTTGGGTTCCCTGAGATAAGAATATTTAAGGAAGACCAGAGGCACCAATCCTCGGCACAATCAAGTCGTAAAGTGGGGAGGCTTGCCTTAGAGGGCCCTGTCTTACTCTTCTGCGCCAGTCCCTCTGCCTTCCCGTGGAGAGATGTAGGCTTTTCGGCTGAGAGAGCCTTGCCCATCTTTACGCTGGGAGTCTCCCATAGCTGTGTTCACCCAGGGGGCCTGATATAAGGATTTGCACTGATTCTGCAGGAGGAAGTACTTCCGATTTCTTTTAAAGGGAAGAAAGGGAGAGACTTCTCAGAACAAAGGCGTTCTTTCTGATTCCACACACTCTTACACTTTTAGGGAAGCACAAGAATGTAATCATAGAAGGAGCCTCTGAATCGTTTCCTGGAAGTAGCTCTAACTCCCCTCATCTCGGCCCAATTCTACAGTTGGCTGGAGAGGTTAACTCATCAGAAAATTTGTAGATAAATGTAAAGAGAAAAGAAAGAGAGAATCCAAGACCCACTCAAACGTTTCTCCTTTGGGCACAGGCTCCCAGGAAAGGGCTGCTGAATGGAGATAGATAGGTCTACTCCACAGCTTATGCTCAAACTCAGCAAGCTCCACAGCAACAAAGGGAATGTGAAACATTTGCAGAGGTGGGTATGTACACACCTGGGGGTAGTGATGACAGAGGGACAACGACATAGGCCGTTTATGGAACCTTGTTAGCAGTGAAAAAAATGTGTAAATGTGACTGAAATGTTCATGATTCTAGTATTTCACTTTGAAAAAAAAAAAAAAAACAGTTGACGATATTTCATCCAGTTGTCAATCCTAGAGAGAAAAATAAACTACTGTGGTCAGACTCAGTAAGCCCTTATTTCCAAACTTAAGGAAGGAGAAAGTGTGAAGCTTTTACTACTGTATTCTGGGATGGAAATTAGCTATCAAGGAAGACAATGTTTTGAGAAATGGCAAACAAAGAAATGCAGGATTACCTTAGGTGGGCCAAATCTACTATTTGGAGGCTGGATGGACTCAGAGTTCAACTGATGCTTACAGATAAGGGACGATGGCCATGTCTGAAAACTTCCTGAGCTATTTGTTAGAACTTACGTAATTTTTAGGGTCAATATAAAAACCAAATTCTCCCAGTTTAAGGTTTGTTTGTTTGTTTGTTTGTTTGTTTGAGCTCCTATTGCAAAACTCACAACTCAAATGAAATAAATTCTATCCTTTGGATGATACTGTCTTCTTGACATACTTTAATGATGTGTCCAGGTCAATAAGCACATTTGTATTTTTTTTTATGACTCTATAAGAAGAGCCTTCTATGAAATTGAGTTCTCTTCTAGTCCTTTGAAACCCACATTGAGTCTCTGCATTGCCTTTGTCTTTTGGCAGAGAAGCCACGGATCAGCCAAACAAAACGCCACCGTCAGTCCAGTTTGGTCCCTGCTCTATTGCTGCGAAGAGACACCATGATCACAGAAACTCTTATAAAAGACAGCATTTAGTTGGGGCTTGCAGTATAAGGGGTTTAGTCCATTTACATTAAGCAGAGAGCATGGCAACTTGCAGGCAGACATGGTGCTGGAGAGAGAGCTGAGAGTTTTATATCTGGGTCCACAGACAGCAGGAAGAGAAAGTGACAATGGGCCTGAGTTTTGAAACCTAGCCCTCCCCAAGTGACACACTTCCTTTAACAAGACACACCTCCTAATTCTTCTCAAGTAGTGACACTTAATGACTGAGGTTTCAAACACATGAGCCTATGGAGGCCATTCTATTCAAACCACCACACAGCCCGAGGAGTAGATATCCTCTATGAAAGAGTGCAAAAGAGCACAATGCTCAGAGAGCTGGACAGGAAGATAAAGAAGCCTTCAAGGTTACCATTTGCACAGGACACCAGGTGATTAACTCACAAATTTCCTCACCAGTTCTAAGTAAGGGAAGGTAAGCAGACAATTCTGAGGTTTTGTAAGGGACTAATTAATTCATTTGTTGATTAAATACAAATGAAACATTTTCTTCGCCTCAGGCAGAGGCTCTCAGAAGATGATTAAGCCTGCCTAATGACTTCAATGGAACTTAATTTTTTCATACTAGCTTGAAATAGTCACATGACTAATTTATAATAGTCATCTGTGAAAGGCCGCAAGGAAAGTTTCCACCTGTAATCCAGTCCCCTGCTGGGGGGCAGGGAGGCAAAAGTGTTCTGCTGACCCTGTTGACTTTTGACACTTGTCTATGGATTTGTTCCCAGCAAGCTAATATATATTGTTGCATAGCAAAGTCTAAGAAATGTTGGTGCACTTATAAAGTTAAAGCTAAACTGAGTCTGTGGAGAACAAGCTTACCTGAATGGAGATCATTTAGAAATGGCCTGCTGCCTTCTCTCTCTCATCTGTGTTCTTGCAATCCAGCCCAGGTTAACCCCAATTAGGAAGTAGCATCTGTCCTTTCACATAGCTGCTAATGAACAACTCACTCCAAATACAATGGGAAAGTCACAGAAGTGGTGTTATTTGGTCAGCAAGTGGCCTTTGTCAATGAATAATCAGATAAGCATTTCAGATGGCAGAACAGACCGTTAGGCATTAACTAGGAACTCAGCTCCACCGGTGTGCTTTTGAAAGGGATAAATTGCTCTTCCAAGTTCTCTCACATGAAGAAAATTGGTCTTAGCAACTTCCTTCTCTCCACCCTTAGCCAATCTTCCTCTCATTTTCCCTTGTCTTTGATGCCCTGCTGTCTTATACAATGACTATCTAGCCCTGCCCCTGCATAATAGCCAAGAAACAGTGCTCTGTAGGGTACCACACTACAAAACAAGTGGGTGTGTTTGTGAGAGCACCACCCTTCCTAGTTTGATAGATTGTCCTATAATTCATCCCACCAGCATACTTAAAAAATATATGTCTCTTTACAAGTACCCTATTTCTGTGAGTTCTACGAATGAAAATATTTCTTTGTTAAGTTAGGACTAACGAGTCCAGTGTCACGTGACCTAACATGCTCATTGTTTTACTGATGTGTAGAGAGAGGAACCAAGAAAAACTCAATAATATGCCTACAGCTGAGTAACACTTTATAGCGTGGGGTAGAACCAGGAAATGTTATGTTCTTTCTTTAGATAACCCCTCTAAAACCATAACCAAGTCATTCAAACACCATAAAACATAAGCACCATCCATCCACACATCAGAGGTAGAGTGAGAACATCCAAGATTGGAGTGTGTTCCCAGCTTTGGCTCCAATTTGGAAACAATGTGGCCCTTCCCCAGAGGGTATGAGGTCACTCTTCTCAGCAAGTTGTGAGTGATCTAAGCTGAGGCATGAAGGAAATCTGCCCTGGGCAGTGCTGGTCACAGTGTGAAAAGCAAGTGGCTGTTAAATTAAAATATGGCAGAGGGCTAATGGGGATTCCCAAGAAGAGAGAACAAAAAGATACAAAGTTCTAGGGTACATGGTTGTATTCGCTGAGTCTTAAAGTGGACTAGAGCTCAAAGAACAAAATACCAAGTTTTGAGAAAACAGGAGAGACCCAAGGATTGATGAGGGCCCAGCTCCTGAGATGCCTGCTCCCTATGAGGCAGCACACACTGGAATTCACGCCTTGTCTCCCACTCGTACTGTTCTCCTTTGCACTCAGCATCCCAGATGGCTGCCTTCCTTAAACCTGTTGAAATGTTCAAGGCCAACATGCCTGTGGAAGCCATAAGGAAGGAGCTGGGCACCCATGTCCAGAGCAGCTGATAGGGGTGAGAGATAGAGGTTTAATATCTGGCCTCCAGCTCCAAGATCCAATACTAGCAAAGAGGTAAGATTTCTGATGTATTTATCCTTTTCCCCCTTTTCCTTCTCTAATGTGAGAATAGCACAAAAAAGGAAACCTGAGAACATATACACCTTCTAAACATGTCCATCTTTAGGGAGGCCTAAAGAACTAACACTGGGACAACTGAATTCAATTTTATATAAATAAATAAAATTGAAAGGTTATTTTCACATCTTCCAAGGGTTCAGGAATGATGAATTACTACAGGTTGGCTCACATATGTGATGTTTCCATGATCACACAGGCCTCATTGGAAGGTGCTAGACTAGAGCAGGGTCAAAACACTAGTGATGAGCACAGGCGAGAAGGCTTTCTGCAGTAAATCAGCAGCTTCTATCTTGAAGGTGATGGCAGGAAGAGGTTATATGTGCCTCCTTCCCTTAATCGTCTTAAAGCAACACAAGTGAGAAACCAAAATGTAAATTCCATCACTGCTGCAGCCACTGGGTGCTGGGTCCCCCCAAAATGAGTGGAGTCAGCAGGAATCTAGCAGGAGTATGAGAAGATACCATGAGAACACATCTGAGACTGGATTCCAGAAAAAAAAAAAAAAAAAAAAAAAAAAAAGGTTTAGAGCTAAAGAGTGACTCCTTCAAGGCCTGAGTTCAAATAAGAATTCAGAGGGTCTAATGCAGCAAACAGCCTAGGATCACATTTGGCAATGTAGAGAATCAGGCTAAAGTGAAAAAGAGACAGGAACCCACGGATATGCAATCTTGGCCCGAAGCCAAGCAGCAAACAGTGATGAGGGCAGTAAGCGACAATAAAGAGCCCTTTGTCACTGTACCTTTTCTTCCCTGTGGAAAAGTAACAAGAACTCCCTTGACCCCATAAACCTCTGTCATAAGGACGTTTCCTAGAAAACAAATTGTGTAGCACTAGCCTAGAGCACCATCCTTAGAGCGGTCCCCACAAAGCTGAAAAGAGCTGGCCCCAAAGAACTCATCTCATTTAAATATTGACTAATGACAGTAGAACAAGCACGGAGCTGCCCAAAGATGCTGTAGAAAAACAAAGATGGAAAGATACAGGAAAACAAACGGTACTAAATCCCTAGCACCCACATGAGCAGCTAGAAAATTCACCAGAAACACGTAGCCAAGAAAAACTGAGGCACGATGTACTTCTGTACAAGTAAAATGAAGGGCCAGGGCAGCCATCTCCGTGGTTAAGAGTGCTGACCGCTTTCTTAGCTGAGTTCAGTTCCCAGCACCTATACCAGCTGGTTCACACCCTCTAGCTCAGGGGATCCCATGTCCTCCATAGGCACCTACAAACATGGGCACGCACTTACAGAGAGATGTGGGGAAGCACACACGCACAATTAAAAATGGTTAAGTCTTTAACATACAAACCAAAACCAGAGCAAAACAAAAGAAGTTCTTTAGGATTTTAAATTTTTTTACAATTTATTCATTTTATATCCTGATTGTAGCCCCCTCCCTTATCTCCTCCTGGTCCCAACCTCCCTCCCTCTTTTCCTTTATCTCCTTCCTCTAGTCCACTGAAAAGGGGAGTTCTCCTGCCCTGTTGTCTGACCCTAGCTTATCAAGTCTCATCAGGACTGCCTGGATCCTCTTCCTCTGTGGCCTGGCAAGGCTGCATCACCAGGGAGAAGTGATCAAAGATCGGCAACTGAGTACATGACCAAGGCAGCCCCTGCTCCCCTTACTCAGAAACCCATACGGAGACTGAACTGCCTATCAGCTACATCTGAGCAGGGGTGTCTAAGTCCTCCCTATACACAGTCCTTGCTTGGTATGTCACTCTGCGGGGACCCCTGGGCTCAGATTCCTTGGCTTTGTTGGTCTCCTTGTGGATCCTTTCCCCTCCTGGTCCTTCTACCTCCAACCTTCTTCCATAAGACTCCCTGTGCTCTGCCTAAAGTTTGGCTCTGAGTCTCAGCATCTGCTTCATTCCCCTATTGGGTGGGGCCTTTAAGAGGACCTCTATAGTAGGCTCCTGTCCTGTTCCTTCCCTTCCACCACTTCTGGTGTCTATCCTATTTACCATTCTGAATGAGATTTAAGTATCCTCCCTAGAGTCCTCCTTGTTGTCTAGCTTCTTTAGTTCTACACAGTGGAATACTACTCAACAATTAAAAACAAGGAAATCATGAAATTTTCAGGCAAAAGGTGGGAACTAGAAAAGATCATCCTGAGTGAGGTAACCCAGAAGCAGAAAGACACACATGGTATATACCCACTTATAAGTGGATATTAGCCATATAATATAGTATAATCATACTAAAATTTACAGGCCTAAAGAATCTAAACAAAAGAGGTTTTTATAATAAGAATTGAAACGGGAAACAAAGAAGATGAAACAAGGGAATTAGAGCTCAGGGCAGGAGAAATGGAAAAAATATCAGATAAATATAAGTCATGGCTCAAACAAACAAACAAACAAACAAACAAACAAACAAATGTACAGTGTATAAAACAGACCACACAGAAGTCAGGCTCTTTTTAAAGAGTTTTCTAGGGTTTTTATCTGTGTATAAGTGTATTTTCTTACACATATGTATTACAGTATGTGTGCCTGGTACCTCGGTAGAGCAGAAGATGGCATGGAACCCTGAAACTAGAGTTATAGACAGTTGTGAGTTGCCCATGTGGGTGCTGGGAACTGAACCTATGTCCCATGAGACCAAAGTATCAGCAGTCACAATCGTACTGGAGTCTCAGGGGAGTCCTAGGGAGCTGCTGGTCTTCAGAGTAAGTTGGGATCCCAAAACAGTATGTTCTAATTCCAGTGAAAGAAGGGCTCAGCAGCAGGATGGGTGAATTAGGCAGCAAGAGAGAGGGAAAACAGGCTGAAAACAGACTTTCATTCTTGCATGTGCTCCTACGTGGGCTACTATCAGAAGACACGGTTCAGCGTTAGATTAGTTCTTCCCATCTCAATGTCCCATCAACAAAATCCCTCACACTCGTGCCCAGCGACTTGAGTTTCAGCTGATTCCAATTGTAATCAAGTTGACAACCAAGATTAGCCATCACACTATACACATTTCCTATGTATTTAAAAAATAGTATTTTTAAAAACCAGAAACAGTGGGGGCTAGAGAATGGCTTGGGGAATTAAAAGCACTTGCTGCTCTTCCAGGGGAAACAAAGATCAGTTCCCAGCTCCAAGGGGATCCAACACCGCCGGCCTCTTCAAGTACCTGCACTCAAATACACACAACCAAATGCACACACACATACCTACAAATAATTGAAAAACAATAAAACTAAGTGTTAAGAAATAGCATGAAGGCTCCTTTTATCAGATCAAGGACAGACCCACAAAACATGAAGAGAAATTGGAAAGGTCAACAGAAACTTACAGATGCTTGCTTCGCTATAAAATCAGCATCACAGGGCAGTGCAGAGAAAATGGTATCTCTTACCTATAAAGCTGGGTCAATCAAGTAATCATATGCAAGAAATTAAAAGCTGAAAGACCAGCTAACAATATTTTTTAAACAGTGATTCCATGTAGATTGTAAATATTCAGTTGAAGGATAAAACTGTGAAGTTTAAAATAAGATGTAGATATTACAGTTTAAAAAGAAAAAGAAAAACTAGAACACAGGAATTCTAGTGCTAAGAGAAATAGGGTAAACGGCACAACTGAAAAGCAAGCATCTGTTTGTTCTTTCAAAACAATTTTCTCAAAGTATAAAAACTAATCCCAAAATGTGAAAAGATATTTGCGAACACAAACAGCTTCAATGGTTTGTATCCAGAATATTTAATAAAAGTTTTCTGGAAGAATGGGGTTTAGGAAGTGGTTCACTGGATAGAGCAGTTGCCATGTCTGTGTGAACACGTACAGTTTAAATGTAGTCTCCCAATTTGGGCAGCAAAAGCCTAAACTATCTAACAAAAACCCCAGCACCAGTCATGAAAAGCTCCCTTCTGAGTTGTTGGTCAGCGTTTTTAAAAAGAGACTCAAAACATTACAGACTATTATCACCCATGGGTGCCTCCCAAAGTGAAAGGAAGTTCCTATTGCTGAAAGACACCAGACACCCAGACATAGAACCTGGAGGACCCAAGCTGTATCTGACCTGAGTGCTTCCTCCCTGAGAACTAGCTTTCATGGTACCAGAAGGTCATGCAAGCTTCTAATAGAGAGAAGGGACTAAAATCCCTAACCGGGTAAAGATGCTTACCAACTAAAACAACAACCATCCCAGTATGATATCCCTGAAGGTGCACTGTGGCACACATACGTGCTGGTAACCAGGAGGTCTCTAATTGGACTTAAGATCCACTCAACAAAATAGAGATCATGCCTGGTACTGGAAATATAGCCAACTACCTGGGGTCAGTAAATTCAGGGATCCTGGAGGGGAACCGACAGCTACCACTTTACAAAACCCAACGTAATTCCTAACTATATTCAAAATATCTACCCTCTGTTAATGATTATTTTTATAAAACTGTTTGGTTCTCAGTTTCTTTCTTAACATGGCACACAAATAATTGAGACTATTATTTCAACAAGCTTCAAAGCACAATAACTGAGCAGTTATTAATTTATTCTTGACCCTATTAGCTAATTTGGCTTCCTCCCAGCATACATCCCAGAGAGATACTTGTATTTTGAAGCTTTCCTTGATGAACTCTCTCTCTCTCTCTCCTGGTCCGTCCAGAACCTCTGTCCATGGCTGAATCTTCTACTTTCTCCTCTAACTCCTCTCCTCTGGTTGGCAGGAAGTCCAGCCCTATTTCCCCTCCTCCCCTCCCTGCTCAGCAATGGTTATAAGCTGCTTTATTGACATATCAGGGGACAATTAGGGATCAGTGTTTACACAACATTGAAACAGGAGATTCTCAGAACAAGGACTGCAACCAGATATGGGGGGGGGTACGGAAATCAGCATTTGAATTACGCAATAACCTTATGCCTACAACCCTCATACCCACACAAACATAGATCTCACCATTAGCAAATAAATATCTTCTAGTGATCAACAGGAAACATTACAGAAAACCACAATTGAACAAAATGCAGAGAACAAGTGGCAGTATGATGACCAGCCCCTACTGATACATCCGTAACACAACTCCCGCAACTAAGGCTCAGGGGTCATAGCACAAAGGGGTAGAAAACCCCCAAAGGAACAGGGGGTTTGCTGTGGGATTTCTTCTCATAGAAATGTCAGAGAAGCTATGCCCATGAAGTCTCATCAATATGGCTACCTAAACAAAACCTGAATACAGACAATGCCAATAGACATGCTAACATATAAGGGACAGTTCTCATGTCATCTCAACCCTAAACAAAGAGCTAGAGACACTATGGAATTCTGGGAGCAGAACAGTATTTCCCAAGGAAGAGGCCCCAAATTGGTTGTCCAATACCAAATGGTCAACACTAACATTATATGGATTGAGCAGGGTGTGTGTGAATGATTAAAGAAATAAAGGTCATTAGTAAGAAAGAGCAAGGTAGGGTACATAAGAAAGACTGAAGGGAGGAAAAGAAAAAAGAAATGATGTATTTATATTTTAACTTTTTAAAAATAAAAATCTCCATAGACCACAGAGTACCCCTCTCTCTCTTTCTGCAGGGTCTTATTATGTAGCCCCCAAGCTGGCCTTGAATTTGAGACCCTCCTATATCAGCCTCCAGAGCCTTAGAAACACAGGTGTGCATCACTACACTCAGCATAATACTATAGTCTGTAATTTTATATCTAACGCAGTTTTTCACCACTCCTTTACGTATCGTTAGTGTGCATTTAAATACTATTCTCATAGAAAGCAAAATTCTAGGCTAAATTTAAGTCAAAACATTTGTCATGATTTAACTCTTCCAAAAGAGATGATCAACAAACTCTGCATTGCCTGGTGGCTTGCTGTGTGTGTTCTCAAACTATAATTTTGAATACAAAAGATGTGCAAATATCTGCTTCTTTTGTTCCACAGTGAGTCTAAATGCCAAAATAAAACTAAAAGAGTTTAGATTGCCTTCATCAAATTGGACAGGATCAACCCATATCTTACTAGGTGTCCTCATGGATAACTCCATTATAAGTTAGGATGTGTGCGTGCGCTAGGTGCCTGGAAAGATTCCTGTGAGCTTACACAGTCTCACACAAATTTACTAGTAGACCATCCCCAAGTTGCACTTCGAAAACACACTCTTTTTAGAAGTTGTAAACTATTCATAAAGGCTGAAAAAAATGCACCAAAATTTGCATTGATGGATGTTTTCTTCTCCTCCATCAGGAAACGAAGTACTTGAAGCTCATTATAGAGATCTTCATAGGAGCTGGCCTGAGCGTGCCTTGGGCTTTGGGCTCATCAGCACATACCAAGTTCACTGCATAATTCATATCTCTTGTGTCACATTTAATGTATAACATGTACTTCCTGTTAATTATGAAAATAAAAACACATCATGTATTCTAAGAGCATAATTACAAAATGCTGCAAAACTTACAAGTTTGAAGCTGATTAGCTGATCTCTCTTTAAAGCATATAAAGCAGGCACCATTGTCCCTGGTTTGCTACAGATCGGTTTAACAATGCTTCCCTTTTCCCGTCCACCTGACTCTGCAGAATGATATAGAGACCCTGTACCACAGGAAACAGGAAATGATAGAGACAGAGGAGCTACCCGCTTTATCATCTCGAAGCATTTAGACAAATAAATAAGATGAACTGAGGCTTGCCAGGACACAACTGAGATTGTTCACTGGAGAGGAAGACCGGAAGAATGTCTGATTAATGGTGATTTTTCTCTTTGAGAGATGTAAGGTTTTAAATGTTCATACTTCATGGAAAAAAGAAAGATCTCATGAAGTTCATGATCTTCCTCAGCCTTGGACAGTCAGAATTCTCTCAGATGACATCTCCCTTTATAGAGAGGAAATGTATCATGTGATTAAAGTTGTAAGTATTTAATAATCATAACTTGACTAGAGAGGATCTTGTAGGTGTCATAGAAGATTCATAAATCTTGAGCTGCAAGTGAAGAGACAATTCCTGTTGCCATCACACCTACAAAATGCAGAGGCTCCGGCTGTAGTAGGAAGCCACTACCATGCTCTGATTCCTAAAGAGGCATGTTGAAAATTCATTAGATTCATGATAAATATTGCATATTTGTCACAGAGAGTCACTGTACATATTTTCCCCTGATTCTCAGGAGAGAAACATAGGGCCTCTAAACTTGAGTGGGTTGATTTGATCCAGTTTTAAACTATGCTGGCACTGGTAAGTCAGTCATCTCAAAATACTAACTTTTCTACATAGGAGCTGAAGAGATGGAGTTGAGTTTGTTACCATTACTGTTTTGCCACCAAAAACTTCACAAAAATCATGTGCTTTGTTAATCTGTACTAGCAACCATAAACTCATTTATTTATTATCTAAAATGACATCAAAACTAACAATTACAGGGACTGGAGTGATGGTTCAATGGGTAAGGGTGTTTGCCATGCAAGCATTTGGGAGCTTTCTTTGAATTCTTAGTACCCACATAAATACGGAGAAGGATGGCTGTGTGTACCTGAGACACTAGCATTCGGGTGCAGAGGCAGGCACATCCCAAGAGCTTGCTGGTAGATCAGCCAACCCCACCCTGTCTTTCAAAACAATAATGTGAAAAGTGATTGAGGAAAACTCAAAGACAGGCTGCTCTGGTCTCTGCCTGTGTGCACACACATACATACGAAAGAAAAAAGAGGCAAAATACCATCATAAAAGTGAAAAGAATAAATCCAGCTTACTGAGGCGGTAAACAGCTCTTCTCTGGTTGGCAGCTTCCACTAGGCTAGAATGTGGCATCTACTGCCCACATGAATCCAGCAAGAAGTGCTAAAAACAACGGCTGTCAATATTACCTAAGTCCCCGGGAGTGAGGGGTACAGACAGAACCGGAGTCGGCCTCCTAATGGAAACATCCTGACTATTTTAATAACGACGTTCAAACCCACCGAGGAACTCGGGCTTTCCTAATTCCTGGCGTGCTTGACGAGGTGTGAGACAAAGACGCACGTTCTGGGTGACTATGCTTACATGTGTCAAATAGAGTGAAAAAAAAAAAAGTGCTGAAGCCATTTCAGGTTAAACTAGTGTCTCAGCCTGAACAAGTTGTTTTAAATCCCTGGAGCGCTGCTTCTTTTGATAAAAACAAGGTTTCCCTCTGGGGTTTAATAAAGGTAAAAGGAGGTGAAATAGCCGTGTCCCTGCATGCTAGCGCAATGTGCATGTGCTGCTTTCAGAGCATACTGTTACAGAATCACATGAGGCCCACTGTAAAGACACCAAAACCATGCCGAAAACATGCAGCCACGTCCTCAGGTTTAAGCGTGCCTGTGTCGAGTGGTTGCCGCTCTGAAAATTTACGACTGAGTGGCACGGTAGATAAAAGATGGTCAAGCCGAGCTACCCAAGGAAAGAAACCAGTTCTCACAGTGCTGTCCAGTTGGCAACTGTCCTGCCCACAGTCTATAGACAAAGGCTTTGCAAGGCAGGGAAAACATCAACAATGATAAAAACTGAAGAAAAAAAAAAAAGCAGCAACTCTTTTAAATGATACTTAAATTATGAAATTAAGTGTTCAGTAGCATTAAATAGTAGATTATTTTAAAATTCTTTATTAATTACACTTTATTCACTTTGTTTCCCCCCTGTGGTTTCCTTCCCCCTCCCATCCCAATCCCTCCCTTCCTCCCCCTTCTGCACACATGCCCCTCCCAAGTCCACTGATAGGGGAGGTCTTCTTTTCCTTCCTTCTGATCCTAGTCTAAATAGTAGAATTTAAGAAGCTCAACGGGTCTGTTTAATTATCTCTTTCGACCAGACAGTTTCTGTTTTCAAGTTTTTTTCAGGCTGGCCTCCAACTCACAGAGATCCATCTGCTCTACTTCCTGGGTGCTGGGATTAAAGGTGCATGCCATCACCACCAGGCTATTTTCAAGTTATTTTTAAGCCCCTAGAGGGGACAGTCACCATACAAGACACTTACTCTCATTACTTGAACAAGAGATGGGCTTGAATTGGAGTGTTCTAGTTTGTCTTCAAAATGAAATCTCCTCTTCTATTTCTTCCTTCTTCCTGTTTAAAAAAAAAAAAATCTTCTTGTTCCTTCTTTTTCTCCAGAAATGATCACTTAAGACATGTTCCTCATACACACTAAGGCTGGGTCATGGGAGCAACTCTGGTGAAGGACACAGGACACTGAAGAATTTGGGGAAGCAGCTGCCACTGTGGGCTGGAAGGACTTGGTGTCATTTATCACTCAAGTCTCACTTTTTCTATTACCATTTGGGCTGAGGTTTGTGAGGGTTTTTTGTTTGTTTGGTTGGTTTGGTTTGGTTTGGTTTGGTTTGGTTTGGTTTGGTTTGGTTTGGTTTGGTTTGGTTTGGTTTGGTTTAATACTGTGAGGATTCTCCATAGCAATTATTAGTCATAAATAAGAGAAAGTCATTATAACAGAGAGGGATAAGGAATTCTCCCCAAGCACAGGACGACAGAATGAAGAAAGCCGCCTCACCTGCCCAGAATATCCTGCGCAAAGGATATTCAGAGGACACAACACAGGGTCCAGGTCTTAAAAAGGAAAAGGAATTACCGGAAGTGTGTAAGTACATGTGTGTGAGCGCAAGCAGAAGCACACACGTGGCACAAGCAGGCCAGAGTAGGCTTTCCACAAATATCTGTGCAAGCAAAATGTACACCAAGGCAGAAAACACCATGGACATCTTGCTCTATGTGGGACTATCTGTCCAACTGTGGCTAGCTCTGCATGGCTTATTGAAAATACAATCCTAGCTGGGTGTGATGATGCATGCCTGTAATCCCAGCACTCTGGAAGGCTGAGGCAGGTGGATCTCTGGTCTACAAAGTGAGTCCAGGACAGCCAAGGATGCCCAGAAAAACCCTGCCTCTAAAAAACAAAACAAAAAAAACAAAAAACAAAAAAGAAAGAAAAAATAGATAATCCTGTTCTAAATAGGGGGAAAAAAAACCCACAGACAAAGGTGTTTTGGATTCTTTGTAAACTCAGTTATGTTGTGTAGATATGTTTTTG
Organism: Psammomys obesus; assembly: GCF_907164565.1. Taxonomy (NCBI): domain Eukaryota; kingdom Metazoa; phylum Chordata; class Mammalia; order Rodentia; family Muridae; genus Psammomys; species Psammomys obesus. The sequence continues at coordinate 5,317,460 of NW_026596443.1, read as the reverse complement.
TTTAAATTCCAAGTGGGGGTGGGTTAGTTTGTTCACAACTGTCGATTGTCTCGTGCAGGGCATGGCTTTTGCCAGCAGGTAATGCCAGCACGGAGAGGCACGGTCTGGGGCTTGGGGGATATAAATTGAGAGCCAAAAAGGAGAAGGTGTGGGTGCCGTGTTGGTGTGTGGAGAAGAGTAGTTTGAAGAGGCAGGAGATGGACGGTGTGGCAGTTTGGGGCAGACAGAAGGGCACAGCGCCCTGGAGACTGCTGGCTGCCTCTGTGGTTGACAGAGATTGGTACAACCCTAAAAGAACCCCTCGACTCTAAATAGCCAGGAGAAGGACAGGGCCCTCTGTCCCACTAATCTTCTCTCTTCTGCCTAGAAGAGAAGTTGTAAAGGAGATTGAGGCCTAAACACTCCAAGTAAAGTAGAGTTTTAAAAATGAGCGACACACAAAGGCTTCTAAACACCAGATCTCACCTAGGACCTCAATGACAGTAACATGCAAAGCTCAGGGGGAAAACAACAACAACAAAACTCACCATGTTTTTTTTCTACTAATATTTATTTATTTTCTGTGAGATCTTGTCTAATCTTGTAGCTTTAAATATTACCACCTTGATCCACATTTTCTCTCCAGCCTTATTCCACATCCTGAACTCCCACGTAGCTTCCCTTTTCGTGTCCCCAATTAGATTCTAATGGAGACCACAAGCAAAGGCTCAAATGCAAAAATCTCCCTGTAATACAGCTCTAACCTGCTAGTTCCTCAAGATAAACCATTGCCTTTGTCACCTTATCTGATATGACAGGAAATGGAGCCCTTCCTAAAAGTGTAATCAGAAACGGTGTCTCACTGCCAACATCACCAACCCCGAGCAAGCACCTATCATCTGCCACCAGGTCCTCACAGTTGTTTTCCCAATGCACTCCCTATATGTGGGTGCGTCCTTGTGAGGACTCTCCAACTGTCTCCTCCCAACAGCTCCCCATCTCACTGGAAGAAGAGCTCTCCCTGTGCCCCGAGATGGAGCGGGACCCTGCTAGCCTATCCTCGCTCTCCTCACCTCTGCCTTGCCTATCCTTGCTCTTCCTCAGATGCGCCAAGCATACCGACACCTCCAGACACCCACCATGGCCTTGCTGCTGCATGGGAAATGCTTCCCGCGCGACTCTTGTCCTCGCTTCTGTCAAGTCTCTCTTGAAATCTTATCTCTGAGGTCTTCTTGATCACTTTATATAAAGTAGCAACAAGCAGGTTATGATGGCGGGTGTAATCCAAGCACTTGCAAGGTAGAGGCAGGAGGATCAGAAGTTGCATGTTAGCCTCAGCTACACAGCCAGTTTGAGGATGGCGTGCACTATGAGAGTCTGTTTCAAAAATAAATTTAAAAAATAATAAACAAATAAATACTAGCTTGTCCTGGCTTCACTTCTGTTGAGGCAATGATACCCTCAACCAAAAGCAACTTAAGAGAGAAGTTTAGCTGACAGTTCCTGGTTTCAGTCCTTTACTGCAGAGAAGGCAAAAGCACAGAAGCCTGACCCAGCAGGTCACATTGCCACCACCGTCAAGAGCAGAGAGAAGTGAATGCATGCGTGCATTTACACACTTACACAGTCCAGGAGTGGGGAAAGCACTGCCCCAGCAGGCTGGGTCTACTCACATCAATTAATCCGTAACTGAGACAATCCCCACAGGCCACACTGGTGTTCACAAATCCTCTCTTCCAGTGTAATTCTACTTATATTGCATTGGCAATTAAAGGTAAACCATCACACAGCTCCAGAGAGAAGAGAGAAAAGAGAAAGTGAGAGAGAGAGCCAGCCGACTCTCCCTGTGTGAAGTGCTCTATTTTACTCTGTATCTCTCACCACCATTTGACCATACAGGTATGTGTATGACTATAGCTATACCTGTGTCCATGACTTGTTTAGCTACTGCCTGTCCCTCAGCACTAGAATGCAAGCTCCCTACGGGCTGGCACTGGGTCTGTCCCATTTGCTGCTGTCTCGCTAACTCTTCCCGCAATGTAATATTCAATACATTTTTGCTAGAAGAATGAATATGCTAATCCGCCCCTTGATGAGATCAGTGAGTTTCCTTCTGCCTCTGGCCCCTCACAGCCAGGGTTGTAAGCATTCTGATACCAAGTCTCCCTCATCTCATCCTTCATCCTCTTCTCTGTATCCCATTTTCCCAGAGCAGCCTTTCTAATGGCAGAAAGGGTGAATCCTTTGACAATTTTGATACATAGAATAAAACAGAAATAGCCAGGTTATTTACACACTCTCCATAATCATGGTCTCTCCAGTTCACCTTCTGTTCCAAAAGAAGAGAGTAACCAAGTTGTTCACACAAGAAAATGAATCCAAAGCCACTGCTCAGCATTGCAGCCCAGAGGGCACCTTTCACCTGGCCGAAAGGGGCCTGCTTCTCAGAGGGACCACAAATTGAGTTCCTGTGAACACAAACACCATCTGAGATCAGGGGCTCAGCTGTCCATTAGTAATTTCCTATTTCTCCTTGTAGTCATCCGCACTAAATCTTTTAACCATGACATCCCAGAAAACCTGCATGAACAGGAATTCTCCAACCACAAATGGGAGACAACAGATTCCCATCCTGCTTTGGAGCAGACATGAGCCTGTTGCTTCCTTATCTCTGGCCTCTTCAGTCACCATGAACTCTCATTTCTGCTGTGGCCCTGCTGTTTTCACAGACCTCACCCCAACTTTTTAAACACAGATTAGTTTTGTCTCTTTTCTTATCGTTATGCATAATATTCGCATGCCCCCCCCCCCCGGAAATGGTTAGCAGTCAATTCTTAAAGGCTTTGCTTCATAGATTAAAATACTTTTTTATCTTCCTTGGCTCCTATTCCTCATTCACAAAGCTGTGGCAAGGCTCTTTCTGGTATTTTCTTTCTCTCTTCCATTTCTGTTTTCTAATGTCTCCCTGAACAGCCTACTGCCCTCCATGGGACCCATGATTTACTGAAGAAGCGACCGTTTGTCAGCTTTATCGCTCTTTCTGTGGACTGCCATTTGCTGTTATGCTTCCTTTCAAGGCCTGACACAGCACTTGGCATTGGAGGTGCAAGAAGAATAAATGAAATGTAAATCTAAGGGAAATTACCTTTGAATGGCATATGATGCCTCTTCCCAGGAAGAGTTCAAAGCTGCCTGTTCATTCACAAATCCAGAGACCCTAAACTGCATTATTCATAGACTCACCCACGACATAAAGTTGCTATAAATTTAACATTTATTTGGAGAGTGGGTACTGGAACCTGGATGGCTCCTCTGCCCTTTATCTAAAGCCAAAAAAACTAAAGAGAATTTCAGTTTCTCTAAGAGATTTTTTTTTTAGAGGACCTGCAAATCTTTGGAGCAGAGAGCACCTAGGATTTTACAGGGTCATCTAGTTAGTTAGTCAGAACTTTATTTGTTGAAGTCCAGAGTTTAATAGGAATGAACCAAACACCCGGACATCTAAAATCTTAGTTTTCTATCTTCTAGCATTGTATGTGCCTGAAGACATCTTTCTTGGCCATGATTTGTGTATTGATAAATAATTTCTATGGAATTTCAGGAGGGAAAATTATTTCATGTCAACAACTTACACAGTCAGCATAAAGGAGTCCACACGGATGGCCGTCTGGTTTTCTGTAAGGTAACCTCTGTTGAGTACACACAGTGTCTTACTGCTATTCGCCAGAGTACAAACTGTCTCCTTGCCAGTCCTTCTCTTCAGAACCTCCTTTTGCTGAGAAAAAGGTGAAAGTATAAGCACAAAAGGAATACAAAGAGCCACCTTTCCATAACTCTCTCCACCTGGACTGGCAAAGAGGAAATCCTGCCTCATCTCTTACTTAAAATTCATGTAATTCAAATTCACCTTGAGACTGGCCAGAATAAAAAGGCTGTTAGCAATGACACAGGGACACAAAATTGAATACAGACAGTGCACTCAAAGGGATTCGCCTCTACAGGTCTGCAAGTGCTAGAGGCGAATCGGGGAGAGATTCCATTTTGCTGCACGAATGACATAAAGCCATCTTTAACTCTTTGTCAGAAGGGTGGACCTCAGGATGAAGAGAAGACTCAGTGGCCAACAGTACTTGCTGCTCTTGCAGAGAACTCCTGACTTTGCAGTTTTGTTCTCAGTACACACGTGGCGGCTCTGGGACCTCTTGAAATTGAAAAGCTTCTGTAAAGCAAAGAACACTATAAATATAAAGAAAAGGCAGTCTGCTGATTGGGAAAAGATCTTCACCAATCCTACAGCTGACAAAGGACTGATATCCAGAATATATAAAGAACTCAAGAAATTAAACACCAACAAAACAAGTAATCCAATCAAAAATGAGAATTCTCAACAGAGAATCTCAAATGGTGGAGAAACATTTAAATGCTCAATGTCCTTAGCCATCAGGGAAATGCACATTAAAACGACTCTGAGATTTCACCTTACACCCATCAGAATGGCTAAGATAAAAAACTCAAGTGACAACACATGCTGGAGAGGTTGTGGAGAAAGGGGAACCCTCCTCCACTGCTAGTGGAAGTGCAAACTTGTACAACTACTTTGGAAATCAATCTGGCACTTTCTCAGAAAACTGGGAATAGCCATACCTCAATACCCAGCTATACCACTCCTGGGCATACACCCAAAAGATGCTCCACCATACAACAAGGACATTTGTTCAACCATGTTCATAACAGCTTTATTCATAATAGCCAGAACCTGGTAACAACCTAGATGTCCCTCAACAAAAGAATGGATAAAGAAACTGGTACATTTACACAATGGAATACTACTCAGCCATTAAAAACATGAAATTTGCAGGCAAATGGAGAGAACCACTGTTTTAAAGGGAGGGTTTCTCTCATGTCTTGTCTCTCTCCTTTCTTTCCTGAATTGAAACAGCATGAAGTCTTCACTGGCACTATACTTTTAGGCCTTTCAAACTCCAAAATCACGAGCCAAACTAAATTTCTGTTCCTTATAAATTACCTAGTCTTTAACATGCAATTTTATGGCAACAGAAAATGTAACAAGATTATAGTGAGGCAACCTTTTCTTCTTACTGAAAGCGTAGTAAACTTAGAAAATTAACTTAAAATAAATTTAAGCAGGCAATAGGTAATAAACAGACAAAAACCCTAAAATTGAATGAGAATGGTTAAATGGCAATGTTGTATATTAGTTTTTGTCAAAATAATCTTTTCTTAAAGTGGAAAAACAGCTTTTGTCGTTTCCCAATTTTTCCTGATAACTTGAGGGATGGTCTGCATGAGGCAAATGGTCCTTTTGAAAGAAAACAGAGGTGTCAGCCACATAAGCTTAAAAAGGACGCTCTGGCTGTGGTTGTCAGTGTGGTGGGACATGGTGCAGGTGACTACCCATCCATGGAGCAGTGACAACGAAGGGAGATGCCTCTGGCCTCGGAGGGAGGTGCCGCACCCTGGGAGACAGCAGACTGTTGGAAAACACCAATCCTGGCGTAGACCCAGAAAGGTGAGTGAAGACTTGAAGATAAAATAAGGCCGACCACTGGGGAAGGGGAAGAGCAGCAGCATCCACACAGCGTCCAATACCCTCCCCCATGACCCCCACCGCTGTCCATCTCCTGATTGTCAGCCACATCTGCACACTCTAGCCCCTCAGCCATTCACACCACGTTAGCCTTCAGTGCGTCCATGGATCAGGAAACCCTCTGGTTGGCCTTGCCTACCAAACCCTGTCCTCCTGGAGGACACAAAGTGGTTGGCAGCCGCCCTGTGTTCCTTCTGTGTCCCTTTGTTCCTTTGCCCTCCTTCTCAGAAGCATTCTACACTCAGCGACCAAACTGTGCAGCCCATCTCAACAGCACCCCTGCAAAAGTCCACAAAATTACCAAAGGCTTCGCTTAACGGGACAAAAAGAGTTGATACAAATTCATCTGGGCTACTGGACCCTGGAAATGAGGCAGAAATTGATGATGTTTCGGAGAAGATGCCCAAGGTCTAAAGTTTAGAGGAAAAGAGAGCAAAAATTCCAAGCGAGACCCAGCACTGACGGGAAAGGGGCGAGAACAGAAATTTAACTGTGTCAGAAGGTTCGGTGAACCGCCCCCCCCCCATATCACTTAGTCTTTTTTTTTTTAACCCTGGACTGATTTTAAAATAAAATTTTCCCACCTGGGGTTGTTTGAATGAGCCCCACACTCCAACATATACTCGCGTACACCCCCGGCTACTAATTGGAAGCGTTATTTGAGAGCTCTTTAACATTCCTTCCAAAATTAATGAGGGCATATAGTCGTAAATATGCTCGGAGGGAGGTGAGCGGCACCGGGAGACAGCTGAGATCTCGTGCAAACGCAGCTGGTAAACAAGTCCACGCCATGCATAAAAATGGTGATTACGGTTGTGAGAACACCTCAGAGGGGCTTCAAACCCCAGGGCAAGATTTTAAAATTTTGCCACATACCTTCAGTTTCTATTGTGATATTAAACCAAGTCCTTGTGCCTGAATAAAAAGTCCATTTCGTTTTCTCTTTAATTATGCACTGCCTGCTGAACAATAACCTTGCCCTTTTTTGAAAGGGAAGTGCATTTTTTTTTTCGGTCTGTCATTGAAGTTTTGATAAATCACCGTGCCTGAAACAGATGCCTTCAGTAACGTGCCAGTACCCCGACTACCTCAGGGTTGCCAATCGGCTGTATGGATGGGATGCCGGAGGAGAGCACGGAGACCTTGAACTCATTAAATGTTTTATGAGAAGTTCCCATTTCCAGAAAAAAAGTACAAATTTGTTTTCCAGATCCTCCATTCTCTCTCTACACGTGTCCGTGATGAAAGAGGCGTGTACTCTTTTATCTTACCCAGATCTGTGTCTCACAGAAGATACAGAAAACAGAAGACAGTTTGTAACAATTCATGCACTGCCTCCCATATCAAGTTGCATTATAAAGTAAATTTATGCTATGATCAGAAACCATCCCAAATGAACGCAGCGGCAAAATTAATATACCAGCTCAACTCTAAAGGTAGGGTGTATGAGCGTGCAGCCAAGCGGCCTTCCCGGTTGTTGGTGCTTGACGGATTGTGTTTCAGTGAAGATAAAGGAACGGCTTCTACTGGTCTAGCTCCCTCTTAGATACAGGCTCACACTTCTGCAGTACACAGAAATGTCCATCTCTCCAGTACTTGTCAAAAACGGAAAAGAGGAAAGGCACAATCAGGACACAGCCTAATACAGACCCCAGATGGAAGCAAGGCTATGGAGATCAGCAGAGTCAAGCAGTGATGACGGAAAGGATGGCTTCACAGTGTGTGGCTTTGGACTGAGACCATAAAACAGGAAAAAAAAAAAAAAAAAAACTCATCTCCAGCAATTTAGAATACACAGTCCACTTACTTTTAAAATGTGTGGTCAAGTTCTTTGCCAGTCTTTAAGGAGTTGCGGACATGGTGCTTTCATGACTAATATATGGCCTGTATAATTAAAATTGCTTTCTGAAAGCCCTGTGAATCTCAGAGCACACGGAAACATCCTTTATGGAGGCCTGAATCAGAACAATCGAGGAGAATTAGGCTGCACCTGAGCATATAGATCATTTGTTTTATGATTTACTTACTTCATCCTAATATTTACACTACTTACTCCCAAACAATATTGATCAGTGCTTTCCCCAAAGCAGATTATCCAGGTCTGGATCGAACCTGTCTCTGCCAGTAACAGTTTCTCTGGGAAACCATTCTATTTAAAATGGTTCATAGGCAATCTAGTTGTTTGTTCATTGTTAGGCATGGCGGGAGAGACTACAATAGAGAAGCAGTCTCAGCTGGCTGCTGCGTGGAAGACTAGATCTGGCATTATTAGAAGGATAGGTTGTATATTCTATGCCCTATGGAAAATAGTTTGACAATACATCTTGACCCAGAACTTATTAAAAAATCCATTACCTTTTTAATTCAGGTTTATAATGCCCTTTGGAATTTCAATTTAGGCATCTCTTACCAAAATAATAGGTAGCTGATTACTGAACATGGTAAATTCAGCCTCTCATATTGACAACTCTCTTACAGGAGGTTTTTAATTTATTATTGACAAATTCATGCTCTTGGAGGAAGGCAGGCAGACAGGCAAGCAGAGAGAGACAGAGAGAGAGATTTCTTTTCCTCTGAATAAACCTCAAATTAACTGTACCTTGCCTCTGTTAATCTCCCCACGGCGCACAAGCTCTATCTCCAGGGCTGTTAAACTCTGCCCACCAGCACCTAGCTCAGTCCAGAAGACTACTCACAGAAGCTGCACCTGGAGGCCACTTTACTTTGCAAACTGTCCATGCTCATTAACACACAGAAGCTGGTGCCATCAGCCTGGCTCAGATGCTTCTAGTACCAATGTTGAGGACCTCACGCAACACACGTGTTGGGTGGAAAATGGGCATCTCCTCCCTGCTTTTGCCACAAGACAAGCACATGCCCCATTGTAAATGGCAGCACCCTACTTGGACACAGTGTCTTCTTGGGTTTTCATATGTGCCTGCCTTGAAGTGGGGCTAGCTAAGGAAGACAGAAGATTTGCTTTGCCACCAGCCTCCCAGAAGGAAACTATCAGATGGGCCACCGCCTTGCCTCACGTGACTACCTCCTGCTTTCTCCAACTTTCTCACCCCCGTGGTTTTGGTTCCATCTGCAGTAAACTAATGTGAAAGACAGTTCTCTTGGCTGGAGTAAACAGGGTAAGCCACACAGCACCTTCCGTCCTCCATCACTGAGGAGACAGGCAGTAAACACAGTTCTGCTGAGGTCTTTCAGACTGATTCTCTTGCAGACTTTGAAGATGTTAGCTAGATGTTGTGACTGTTGTGTGATTTTATCATTGCTCCTGAAGAAGTGGACTTGGTAGAGAAATGTTCCGGGAGAAAAATGTGGTGTGGTTACACGCACAGACTCCTAGTCACACTCTTTCCAACCACAGGCTCTTAGATGCATCAGTTTGACCAACACACACCATAGCTTTGATTCAGCCTGAAACCCTTCAAGGGGCTTCTATCACAAATGTATTTTTACCGAAGAAGCCAACAGAACAGCAGGCCCATCTCTAGAAGAGTCTAGTGAATGCTCAAATTATTCTTTAATTTTATATAGATACTATATAAATTTATATAGAAAAAAAATAAGTTCTGTATCTTATGGGTACATAGAACTCATTCATGTCTGATTTTTTGTGAATGGCCAACCTTCTTTGCTCCCTGAAGGGCCAAGACTGTCTATATGATTTCCATTTACATGAGTGCCCTAGGGGCAGGATCGATGTCTTTTTGGGGAGGGAGAGAGAGTGCTTCAAACTCTTAGCACTTAGGTTACATTAGCTTATGTTAACTATTTATCATTAAAGTGGCTGAACAAAAGAAAGTGCCCTCTCGCCTTAGGCAGCTTTCCACTGATGCTCCCACCCTGCCCTACGTTACTCTTTATTGAAGAATGTTATTTCTGGTGACCTTCTTTTTCATCTTGGGTATGCCCAGGCAAACCTAAGGACTGGGTTCAGATCCCAAGACCCACATAAAGGTGAATGTGGAGAACAGACTCCAAGAAGCTGTCCTCTGACAGCCACAGTGTGCTGTAGAGTGCACGCGTGCACACACACACAAAAGCAATACATTTTAAGTTATATTTTTATTAAAAGCTGGTTTTCCACACAGTTCAGCCTCTTTTGTTATTATTCTTTACCGCGTCCTTCATTTTTGTTACCAAACGTCACCTTGTGCCCCTTTGGAAATAAACTCCTTAGATGCTTTCCAAAAAGTGTGTCAAATTAGAGAAAGCAGTAAAGAGAAGATGGGAAATGCATGATGAGCAACGGAGGTAAAACTGGCCAAACTTGGGGGAGAATTAAAGAAATGTTCACAGAGTGGACAGCAGAATAGGAAGACAGAGCTTGGTAAGGACAGGGCCCCCCAGAGTGGGCTGCTGAGATGCCTTCTGCTGAGACTTGCCGACCGGAAGGAGGCCCCCTTCATCCTTAGGCTAACATGGGAATTGTGCAGCAGGGTAGGAGTGTAGATGTTCACCCAGCGCTTCGGGAATGACACCTCATTCATCCTCCCAGCACGCGTGTTTTTATTGCCTGTACTTTTCAGTGAGGATAGGAGCCTCCCAGAGACTGTATCTTAAGCATCTCGCCCACATTCATGCCGTTTGTAAGGAGCAGAACCGGCCGGCGTTCAAATGCGGGCTTGCTGGCTCCAGGGTGTGAAATTGGACATGAAAGCCCTGAATACCAACACCTTTCTAGAAGCTAAAGAATAATGAAGATAATTTTTATTTGACACATGCTATTTTTTTTATCAAACTTAATATTTAACTGGCTTACTCAACTGAGAAATATTCACTGGTAAGCTTTAATGAAAAGTTATATTGTTATATACTTTTTCTCTATAATAAATCTTAGATAATGCTTTAAATGTATATAAGGTGAGTCAACCCATACAACAAATATGTATGATGAGTTCAATCAGGTAACTTTTTTTCCCATGTCTTTGGATCTACCTCTAACTATGTACTTACTACCAAAACCATGGGGGATAATATAAAATAAAAGAGAATCAAATTAGCTCAAATATGAGATGGCATATTCTGCTTCCCATCAATCATCTAAGGTTTCATCAAGTACTTCGTGACCAGTGTGTTTAAAGTTTCCCAAGGCTGTTCTAATACACAGCTTATATGACATTTAAGTCACAGAAGGGTCAAATTGAGGTAAATTGAAGGTAAATGACACTAGGAAATAAGTAAAGTTGCTTCCACACCCTGTCATGGTAACTCTAACCAAAACTGATGTTAGCAAGCTCAGTATGTGTGAGTTTATATTGGTTTGTCAAGCATGATTGTGAAAGCATGATTTATTTTATCTGGTAGGTGCTCATAAACCCAATTTTGGATACAGGATGGACAATAAATGGCAAAGGGAGATTTTAAAACAGAAATTGTGACTGGAAAAAGCAAGGGACTTGGCCTCTAGCTGCTAAGTGGCAGCACATTGTGTGGTCTGTGACACTGACTGTTCTGGGACCTAGCTTTATCATTCATCAGCTGATAACCTGAGCTAAGCCTCCATCTCCTAGCCTGTAAAGTGAAAATGCTGCAACATGGCAGTACTACCATGAGGGATGAGGGATGAACTGAATGATGTGGGCAAAGCCTTTGGTGCCGGGGAGATCCTCGGCGTCAAGGGGGCGGGCACTACTCATGCAATGCAATGATTGGATGCTTGTTGGAGCTATATACCATACTCGGTATTTTACAAACATTATTTACTTAGCTTTCCAGAAATTCCATACAAGCAGTTTTATTGCTCTCATTTTAGAGAAAACAGATTCAGAGAATCTACGCAATCAACCCGGAGTAGCCTGGTCCATGCACCAAGACTCCCAGATTGAAGACCACCCTCATCCCCAGCACTGCTGAGGCTAATGCTGGCCTCACCATCACTGATGGAAATCAAGGCAGATCTGTGACGTCATGCAATTTAACAACCTGACTGTGCGCAGAATATGTCAGTGTAAACATGAGTTCCTCAGCATCCACCATCAGAAGGCCTCTGGGGCTTCTGCACACAGTGAAGGTGCACTGCAGACGCTACAAGAGTGTCTGCAAGTGAGCACATCTGCTATTAGAAACAGTGTCTTCTTCCAGCCCAAAGGGCAGAAAGGGAACAGTAATGTCTCCCTAGAAGCAAAGGACACGGGTACTTACTGCCCAATATAAAATATCTGTGTTCCCCATGTCGGAGGTCCCTCTCCCACAGTGCAGCTCACTGTGTGTGCAGGAATTATCTGGCCCACTGTGCATTGTTCTGTGGGAACTAGGACCCAGCGAACCAGCCCAAGGAAAACAACGGGTACTTGTGACAGCGTGAATACCAAACTATACTACCAGTCTCTCATGACTTGCACCATGAGGGCTGGGTTACAGGCAGAGACCAGAGGACCAGAGAATCCTGAAAGGACATCATGCTAAGCTGTTAGTTTGCAAAGATGGCAAATAATAAAGTTCTTAAAAAGCCTTCCCCCTGCTCTGCCACACACACCGGAAGTGTGCACTCTGAGAAAGCAGAGTCTTGGCAATGTCTAAAGTGTTGCCTGTTCATAGGTACACAGAAAAGGGCATGGGACAAAAAGAGCTATGCAAAGGGAAGCCAGAACCACAATGGAGAGTGACCTAACAAGGTCAGCTTGGGCAATAGGGGACACTGAGTCAAAGAGCAAGTGCTCAGTTAATGTCTGGGTAAGTCAGAGGAAGAAAATGAAGTAGATGCTGTTTCCTGACAGACACTAATGACCAGAATCTGGGCTACTCCCATCTCCCTCACCATACGACTACATCAACTGTGCTTTGACAGCTCTCACACTTTAAAAATCACATCTAAATGACTATTTTTCATCATCTGTCCATAAATTCATGTGAACTCATGAGGAATTATTAAAACATAACTCATTTCTGAAAGCCTGGACATCCCCAAGAAGCAACTTTCAGTACCACATGGTCACAAAGATCTAGGCTACGTCTCTGAGAACCAGTTTCACTCACACCATCGCTGTGACCCCTGCAACTCCAAAAAGAATCAAGAAGCTGCCAAACTGCCTCAACATTCACTCACTGCCCATTAAGGACTAACAACAGCTATCCTCCTCAGCTCCCCTTGATCAGGCCATAGTCTACTTTCTGTTGCCAGTAGCATGACACCACATTCTATCTTACAGTTCTGAAGGTCTAAGATCTGAAGGGCTTGGCTAGTGATGGCCAACTTGCTGGCAAAGGCTCCATATGACCCAGAGCATCACAGGACAATAGATGGGGAACACACATGTGCATGCATGTCACTTCTGGCCCCTGATTCTCTTCTGACAAGGCACCAGGATTGAGTCATGAGGCCTCACCCCAATCATTTTACCAATCCAGGCACTTCCCAGATACACCTCTAACCACAGATCAAGTTCCTAACGCATTAGCACCTCACAGTAGGCATTGAATTTCAACATACCAACTTTGAAAGGCCAAAGCCCTTTACTGGCTCTTGTTCTGTTTGCCAAAGGAATACAGGGTATTGGAGGTAGCTACAGAGTGTGAAACATGGAAACTCGATGACAAACATTTCCCAAGCAACAAAGAGCTGTTGGTAAACTGACTGATCAGAGCTCACAGATAATTTATGAACTTGAGGGCATGCAAACTCAACTCTGCTCACTCAGTATATCATGGTGGGGAAGGCTGAGAAAGAGAAGAGGAAAGGAAGAAAGACAATGGCAATAAAAGAGAAGGACCTTAACAATTAGTCTAGACAATGAGTAGAGAGTCAGAGTTTAATCTCTCTTCTCTCAAAGCTATCAGCTTAGGCTGGTCCAACTCTAAATGCTTTAAAACTGGTAGGCACAGTTCAACAAAAGAAGACCGAAAACAAGTGGTTTTCTCACTAAGTTTTGTGGACTTTGCTCCAGCTGCCTCTAACAGTGTACAACACCAGCAAGCAGCTGCCTCTAACAGTGTACAACACCAGCAAGCAGATTCCAGGCTGGACTTCAGGCAGGCCACTGCCCCTGCAGGTACCTGCATGTCGGTCCACTCTAGATGAGAGTTTGTCTCCCTCTGGACCTAGTCTACAGATGAGAGATAAATGATGATAGATAGATAGAGAGAGAGAGAGAGAGAGAGAGAGAGAGAGAGAGATAGATATAGAGTAGGTAGATGACAGATGATTGACAGATAGATGATGGTAATAGATAGACAGACAGATAAACTGAATTTAAAAGCATTTAACAGCTAGATATAGGCAAGTTTATTTGTTAACTAGTTTCTATTTTTATCTGCTTTGTAGTAAAGCCCACATGCTAGGATACTCCCAAGAATTTCTTTAATACGCAACCAACATGGGGGGGGGGGGGACCTCTCTTCCATACTGGGTAAAACACAAACAGTTTTCATCATGTATAGAAGTCATGAGATTTTGCTATTGTTTTTGCAAAAGCCCAAGTAACCTGAAGATTGTGCTCAAGGTTCCCTTACTGCCTTGAGTTCCTGCCCCAACTTTCCTTCATAACTGAGATCTGAGAGTTTTAAGGTGAAATAAACTCTTTCTTCCCCAAGTTGCTTTTGGTCGGTCATAATATTTTATAACAGAAATTGAAACCACATAGTTCAATAGACATAGTGACAGAAATATTACAAATTAACATTTTCTCAGCATTTTAACAGGATACTTTAGACAGGGTTATTAATAATGAAGCAACTCACTAAGGTATTTCATGCAACTGAAAATATGCAGAGTGCTAAATGGCTCATATGCTAACAACAAAGCCACCAGCCTATGGTGCTGTTGTAAGGTGGTGGGCCCTTTAAGAGGTGAGACTTTGTGGAAGGAAGTGAGGTCATTGGGCTGTGCCCTTGAAGGAAATTTGGGATCCCCGACTCTAACCTCTATCTCCTTTTGCTATCCAGATGCTGTGAAGTGAAAATACCTTTTTCCTCTACAGTAGTAGTTTTCACCTGTGCATTGTGACCCCTTTGGCAGTTGAACAACCCTTTCCCTGAGATGGCCTAAGACCATCAGAAAGCACAGACGTTTACATTACAATCCATAAGAGTGGCAAAACTACAGTTATGAAGTAGCAGCAACATGACTTCGGCACATGAGGAACTGTGTTAAGGGTCACGCGTTAGGAAAGTCGAGAACCAGTGCTCTACACAGTACATACTGGGCTACCACGGGGCCAACCGAGCATGTGCTGAGGCTGAGCTGGGAGAAATCGCCCTTTAACCTATTTCAGGTATTGTCACAGTGGTAGAAAGCCAGCAGACAAACCTACCCTTAGTCATTACATATTTGCTACTAGCATTCTGACAAAATTTAAGAAAGCAGAACCTTTGCGTATGTGTATCATACAATGAAAGCGTATGGATCTATTAATTCAGGCATATATTTTTACTAAGCTGAAAGCAGGCTGAGCCTAGTGGTGGTGCATGCCTTTAATCTCAGCACTCAGGAGGCAGAGGCATACAGATCTTTAAAAACCCTGTCTTTAAGAACAGAAAGGAAAAAAAAGAAAAAAGGGAAAGAAAGAAGGGAAGAAAGCAAGCAAGAAAGAAAGGAAGCAGGCTGAGCATTGTGGGAAGCAATGCAGTAAGGAGCACTGCTCTGGGTCACTTTCTGCTTTGCTGCCCATCTTGGATTCCTGCTCTGATCTCCCTTCACGATGCAACTACAAGCTAAAATAAATTCTCTTCTCCCCAAGTTGCTTTTTGTCACAGTAATAAAAATCCTAAGACACACAAATAGAGCTAATTATTAACTTGCTTTATCTTTGTATAACAAAAATATAGGCCACTTTTTAAGGAGTTTACTTAATACCATGTTTTCTATATTACCAATTAAAGTGCTTAGAGACATTACACTGGTGTATTTAATACTATCGCAGTTTGAACACTAAATGTATTAGTTGATGCTCCTGTTAATAACATTCAAGGCTGAGTAACTTTATTAGGAATAGAGGTTTATTTTGACTCATGGTTCTGGAGGTCCAAGGTCACAGCCATGCAACTGGTCATGACCTTTTCTCTAGAAGTGTCCCAAGGTGATATAAGACATCAGGCAAAGACAGGAAACAAGGGTAGGTCTGTCTCCTTGTCCCACTCCCTTTTCTAGTTAAGTCTCCAGGTTCAATCATAATAACTGATAACCTTATCTAATTCTGATAAAGTCCCGAAGGCCCATCCCAAGACACTATAATCATATTAAGATTACATACTTTTAATTCCTTACATAAGAATAAAATTTCAGAACAGCAAAATCATAGAATTTTGCTCCTGGCTTACAAATTGCATGTCTCCTTTCTCTCTCTCTCTCTCTCTCTCTCTCAAAAAAAAAAAAAAATTCAGATAGTCTATCCAAAAGCCGCAAACTCTTGTTCCAACATTAATTCACCCACTCAGTGCTCTCTGACAAACTCTTTGAGCTACAAGCCTCCATAAAATCGGAAAACAAGTTACATCACCCAAGATATACTGGCAGAATGTGGGCCTCATCTGGATGGCTTTGGTTCCTGGCTACGTGGTTACTCTCTTGGGATGCAGGACGCTGTCTGCTGCTCTCTCTAGCAGGTGAGTGGCAACGTGCCGACAACTCTAGCTTTCTGTGGTCCCCGCTGCAGCTCGACTCCCACAGCTCCGCGAGCTCCATCACCCTACTCAGACACCTTCCGTGGCAAGGGTCTGCCCTATCTGTTAGCCTCATGTTTGAAGTCTGGGTGGAAGCCACTGCAGTACCGTCACACGTGAGTGCTGCATGTTTGCAGTCTCCTCCACATGGATACCGGGACTTCTACCAGCTCAAGCTGTACCGGGACCTCCATGAACCCAGCCCACACCCAGGGCCAGCCTCTCCTGCCTAAGGAACACGTTGGGGTTTAGAGAGGCTGTGCCTTGGAATTCGTCTGGGTATGTAATGGGAAGGGCAGCTTTACAGAATTTTGAGATGCCCTAAAAGATTTTGACAACTGAGCTGCCAAAAAGCATTCCTGCTTGTCTTTTTCATCAAGCGGTGGTTTCTCCAAGCGAATCCCAGATGTGATCTTCTTCCATGATTTCTCACTGTCCCTGTACTGGCCGGGCTTCACGTTTTCCAAATCTTTCCACTCTGCTTCCTTTAGCCTCTGACTCTTATTAGAAAGCTGATGAAACATGACTTATAATGGCCAATTCACAATCTAAATGCTTTGTTGCCTTGAAATATTCCTCACCAAGCAAACTATTCCACCCTTAATTTTTGCCTCCTATAAAGTCGTAGGGCATGGTCACAGCACAAACAAGGTCCTTCTTCACAAAGATAGCCTTTTTCCCCATCTCTCCTCCCCCCAGATTCTGTTCATGCTCCCTGGATCTTTCCCTTGTTTCTTGAATCTTCCCCATGACCCCTGAATTCTGTCCATGGCTCTGTGTCCTTCCCATGCCCCCATGTCCTTCCCATGCCCCTGTGTCCTTCCCATGCCCCTGTGTCCTTCCCATGTTTCCTGTGTCCTTCCCATACCCCTTGTGTTCTTCCCATGTCCCCTGTGTTCTTCCCATGTTCTCTGGATCCTTCTTAGGTCAGATGCTAGTTTCCTAGTTTCCAGTCTTTTGGAGTCTCACGGAATCTTTCATCATACTCACAGCCTTCCACGCCTTTTTTAACCTGTGGCCGTAGTTTCTCCAGTCTCTTCCTTCTCCTCCACATTTGAGGGTCCAGCTATCACAATGGTCCAACTCTTTAAGACTGATTTTTTATATATGTTTTCTACTATCACAACAAAAGATCTAATTTTATGAGACAGTATATTCATTTAGCTGGAAGTTCAAGATTCAAAGTCCAAGTTCTGGCAGCCCATTGGTCAGGTCTTGGGTGGGGACTGACAGCAGATGATACCACAATGGCAGAAGTGCAGATGAGAAGAGACCACGCCTTCACATGGGAAGGCGGAGAGGCTGAGGTTTCCCAAGCCCCGTGACAGCAAGATCCCAGCTTACTAAAGTCCTCTCACTGGGTGCCATTTCTGCAAGGTCCTATTTCCCAACATCACCACGCTGAAGTCTGAGCTCCCAACACATGATCCCTTCAAAACACAGCACTGAATGGCTCAGGAAGAAAATGAGAAAAGAAAGGTGGCAAGAAACAGTCATGGCCACTTAGTTCCAGATGAGAATTCCTGAAAAAGGGAGGGTGCACAAAGAGTAAAGAATGAGAAAAATAGTCAGTGGGAGAATAACTTGATGAGAAATTTGTTGTCATTCTTTACTTCTTACATCTACTTTTAACCTAAAAGTAATAGACTCACTAGAAAGTGAGAGTGAAGCTTTTGCCTCTAAGTTAGATAAATACATACATGCACAATAAATTTTGTAGTAGTAAGAAATGTTTGTGAAATTAATTATTCCCTTTAAATAGTTCCTATTTCCCACAATGGTCATTTCTACTGCATTTTTAAAAAAAACAAAGCAAAACAAAACAAAAAAAAAACTTGCTTTATTTGCAGGGTGTAGAAGGAAGCCCATCTCCTCAGGATCTTTGGAGTTGGCCTGTTTCCCTTCCAGACTGCAATCTGTGCGTCTTTTCTGTGAGCCCCTCCCACCTCTTCACCTTCCTTGGATGAGCCTTGATAGAGGAAACATGGCTTTGTTAGAGGAACTGTGTCACTGGAGATGGGCTTTAAGGTTTCAAAAACCCAAAATAGGCTCAGAAACTTTTTCTTCTTGCTGCCTGTGGATCCAGATGTGGAATTCTCAGCTCTTTCTTCAGCATCATGTCTGCCTGCAAGCTGCCATGCTCCCTGCCATGACAGCTGACACAAGGTACTATTAAAAGGGAAAGAGATCTCAGCTCACTGCTTCCTGATCCCAGAATCACCATTTGCAGCCTTGTGACCGTAGGTGTTCTCCTTAGCTGCTCAAAATTTTGCTTATCTCTCCTACCAAACAGAAGAGAAAATTTCTTCTAAAGGTATAAGGAGTTCTTTCTTTTCTCTTTTACTTTTAAGTGTGCTGTGAAAGGCACTTTGGTAAAGCCATGAGGGTTCTGTTCAATATGCAGTCTTAGAATCACTCAGGCACCCACTGAATGACTCTTGTGTTTAGAGGCAGGAAGAGGAGAATTAGTCTGTTGCTGCACTCAGGGTAGGGAAGACAGGAGAGCAGTGTCCAGGTGTCCCTGGTTTCATCCACGCACTCCTTCCCAAACCAAATGCTATTGCTACAAGGTTTAATATTTTTCTCTTTCCTCTATAGTCTTCTCAGAACCCATTCTCCGCTATTATCCATGATTACTACATTATGCACAAGTCTTCCCAATGAATTCTGGGAAAGTGATTTCCCCAAAAGAATTCTTCTTTTATTGTGTTTTCTTTATTGAAATATCTTATTTGTAGATCATCATAATAAATTTTATCATTGAAGAAACATATCAAATGTAAGGCTGGCTAAACAGAACTGATTGGAGCTATACGGGAAGGCTCTCTTTTTTCCGTCTCAGAGCCGTAGAAACACAGCTTGGTTTTTGCTTTACCTTATACATGGTTACTCGTATAGGTCAATCACACCAGAAAGAGTTTGCTCTCCAGATGCCTAGTAAAAGCATTCTCTGAATTCTTTATCAAACACAGAATTTCAAAATCTGGAGGGGAACAGACCAGGAGCTCAGCATACATGATTTCTCTGTGCTCTTTCGGATGCTTTTTAGTTCCTGTGCTAGCTGAAGAGGTTGAGAAAGGGTTCTCTAGAGCTAACACACTATACCACAGCATAACGAAAATTGTGATGTATGTGGCACTTCTGGACATCCCAGTTGAAGACCTTTACTCTGAAAACTCAAAATCTGAAACTCGGATTTTGATGTGTTTCCATTTCTGATTTCTTTTATTAAGGATGCTCAACCAAAAACTCTTCATTTATGTTGCAGACTCTGAGGTTAGAAACACTTCACAGGCATGCATGGTAGCTTGCACCTATAATTGCAGCACTTGGGGGTGTGCTGGTTTGAATGAGAATGGACCCCATACCATAGGCTCATGTATTCAAATGCTTAGTCATCAGAGAGTGTCATTCTACTTGAGAAGGAGATGAGGCCGTGGTAAAGGAAACGTGGCCTTGTTAGGAAAAGTGTGTCACTGGAGATGGGCTTTGGTGTTTCAAAAGCCCAAACTAGGCTCAGAATTTTTTGCTTCCTGCTGACCATGAATTCAGATGTGGAATTCCCAGCTCCTTCTCCAGCACCCTCTCTGCCTGTAAGCTGCCATGCTTCCCACTATGACAGTGAACTAAACCTCTGAAAACGCAAGCCAGCCCCAATGCTTTCCTTTAGAAGAGTTCCCATGGGCCTGGTGTCTGCACACCAATACAACAGTGACTAAGACAGGAAATCAAGTCTTGAGGATAACTGTGGGCTCAAGGACACCCTAGACTACACAGTGAGTTCCAAACTAGCCTGGAAAAGAGTAAGATCCTGTCTCCAAGAAGGGAGATCTCAGGACTCTGACAAGAGGAACAGATCTTTGTGAGTTTTAGACCAGCCTGGTCTATATAATGAGTTCTAAGCTAGGACTAACTAGTAAGAGCCTATCTCAACAACAACAAAAAGGGGACAACAGGATGGAGGAGGAAGGAAGGAAACATTTAGTCAAAGAGATATGTCAACTGGCCAACCGCATCTCTTAATTGTAATAGTATAATGCAATCTGATTTAGTGTAACATAAAGCAATTATTCAGAAAAGAAACATGGTATTTCACTGTCTGTCATTTAGTTTTGACATGGAGCCTTGTGTAGCCCAAGCTGGCCTTAAACATATCTCTGTCATAGAGATAAAATGGAGTCAACTTGAGAAAACAGGAGATGCTACCTAGAATTTCATTTGTATCCCACATTCTCCTTTGCAAATACAAACCTTAGAAAGGAACAACGTGATTAGCTTTGTTTCCAGCATTTCTAGCTGGGTAGAGAAGGTTCTGAAACTAGCAGGTGTTTTGCTCAGGGACTGAGAAAACTCATGAGAGGAAAAAGGACCTTTTGGAACAGGATTCCTCATGGTGAAGGCTGACCAGCCTGAGAGATGAGATTCATGAGGGGGCTGAAAGCAGCCAAGGGCAGCAGGGAGATGGGGCAGGAGCGAAGGAAGCAGGCGTCAAGCCAGGAGAGAGCCATGCCATCAAGCTGGCAGGATTTTATAGCATTCCTGGCCAGGGGCCACAGAGCATCACTCCCTAAGACAACTGTGGTTCAGGTATAAGGCAGAATGTTGCCTTCTGCTGCAAAAGGAGATGTGGACTTGTGTTCTCAGAATGAGACGTCAGCAGACCGTGGTTTGGTTTGGTTTGGTTTGGTTTGGTTTGGTTTGGTTTGGTTTGGTTTGGTTGGGTTGGGTTGGGTTGGGTTGGGTTTTTTTTAATCTGCCCCCTTCTTATACCTCTGCGGGTCAAATGCTCTGTCACTGTGCTGTGATAAGAGTGAGTGAATAAATATGTGAAGTAAATTTACTGTCAAAATCTGGGCACCAATAAAAATTTAAATAATAAAGTATATTAGAGCTGGATGATTCTATTGTACTCTCATTTGCGGACCGGCTATGGATGGCTTGTGTGTAGAGGGTTTTGTGGTTGTCAACTGGCTTGATCTGTTTTGTTTGTCTGTTTGTTTTGTTTTGGGAAGAGTTTTGTTGCTGTCATTTTGTTTTGACATGGAATCTTGCAAGCCCAGGCCTGCCTTGTACATACACATGTTATTAAGAAATCAGACTCACCCGGCATGATGGCACATGCTTTTAATTCCAGCACTCAGGGAGGCAGAGGCAGATGGATGGGTGTGAGTTTGAGGCCGGCCTGGTCTACAGAGTCCAGGACAGCCAAGGCTATACAGAGAAGCTCTGTCTTGAAAAACAAAACACAAAAGAAAGAAGAAAGGAAGGAAGGAAGGAAGGAAGGAAGGAAGGAAGGAAGGAAGGAAGGAAGGAAGGAAGGAAGAAAGGAAGGAAATCAGCCTTTTATACCTATAAACTTCAAATTTTTAGAGAAAAAAAAAAAGTCCTCTGCAAAATAAAAACAAAACAAACATGATTTGAGCAGAAATCTTTTACCCTTACTGGAAAGACTGGGATTGTGTGGCAGCAGAAGAGAGGGACTGACAGGGGCAAGTCAATTCCGAAAATGATACGTATCATCTTGTGCTGATACTCTTGTGGAATCTCTATAGCAACGCAGGAGTCTGATGCTGACCCAGTACTACAGCAGTGGAAAGGCAGACGCAGACAATGCTAAATGAATATGTGCGGCTATGTTAATAAAACTTTATTTATAAAACAAGGTGGGTGGCTAACTGGATTTAGCTCTTGCCTTGAGTGTGCAATTGTTAATGTTAACTGTTATATTGCCTCACAAACAATTTCACAGAGAAAACCTAAAAACATGCTGTTGCTTCTGTGTATTCATGACAATATGGTTTCTGCTGACTTCCTTTTGGGTCTGTTAGGTAGCCTAAGATAATGAGACACACACAAAAAAATATGGCTCTTTATAAACACTTAGATTTTAATGGATGTGCTGGTAAAGGCATCTCATAATTTATAAGCAGAAACACACAGTACATGACTGTGGAATAAGAGCCCTCCCAAGCCCCACCCCACCTCACCCATGCCCTGTGCAGAGCATCCTCCTAGGCTGTTAGGGTCTTCCTTTCCAACAGTCTAGCAACAATGTAACACACTGTAATGATTCCAGAGGGGGAGGGGGAATCAAGTCTAAGCTGAAGACATTCCTGGGGAACTTAAACTGAGATCGAAAGCCTTTCCATCAGGCATGTGGCAAGCTGCAGTTTGGAAAATATGCTCTGTCTTGCATGGTTTCAGCTTCCCACTGAGCTCTACACCTTTGACACGACTGTGGCGGAAGGAGATGGGCTTTACAAGTGGTGTTGACCTAGTTGTCAAGGGGAGTTAAGGAGATTTTTGGTCCCTTAACTTAACAGAGCAAACAGACTTTGCAAAAGATTAGGAACCTAACCTTTGTGTGCTTTCTGTAATGTGGTGATTGTGTATTGAGCTCCCTTTTCTTCATTGGAGATGGGTATATTAATTTTGTTTGGGTACTACTTTGTGGATCTAAATGTTAGAGAAAACTGGGGTTAAAGATGAAAGGACATTGCTAGAAAAGACAGTCCTGACAAATGAGCCACCATGTGGCTGGGACAGCCTACTTTCCAAGTGGCCCGTCCCTACATCATAACACTAGCATTTAAGGGTTACTGGTTTATAGTTATTTCCTCTATCCTAGTCTAGTCCATCCTCCTCCTTCCCTCCCTCCTTCTCTCCCTCCCTCTTTCTCTTATCCACTACCTAGTTACCTTGTTTCTATAGCTACTAATAGCAGAGCTACCCTCGAAACTATAATGGAGTTTGCCTCTTCCATTCTTATTTTAAAGAAAACAGAAAATTGAGTCCTTTAAAACTTAGTGAATTTCTGCTTTTTAATTGCTCTGCCTCTGATGGAAAACCCACTTTGCTGAACCTGATTTAGGCTCGTTGAAATGGGATTGCCATCATATACACGTTTAGATTATGGGTCAGGTAAAGTTTCTTTATTGAACCGAAGCCTGGAAAATAAACAGCTGTCCTCGTCACCAAAAGAACAGGTTGTATAATAAAACCTATGTGTATCTGTACAAGTTTTTTCAGGCCCTCTGAATTAAAGGAAAATAGGTAATTTGCTTAGCCAATTCCAAATTCCAATTAAAATGGAATTCTTATAAAGAAAAGTGCCACTGGATATATTACAAATGAAAATTAAAAAAGCCCCTCCCCCCTTTGCCTAGAAGGAATAAGAAAAAGTCTAGGGTAAGCATTTTCCCCTGTGGATCAATCTCTGGTGGGGAGGATTACGTGCTCCTAAGAGAGTGCGCTGAGGAAGGTGGCATAAATGACAGGCACAGAAGACAGAGGAAGGATGCCCACAAGCAGACAGGGGAAGGGAACACTTTAACATCACATCTCCTTTACGCCAAGGTCCATTGACCCTGTATTCATTTCAGATAATTAATTTACAACACATTAAACCTTCATGTGGAGAAGTCTGCTCTACGTCAACTGTGTAAAAATAAAAAGTGTTATTGATTTAGGATTTCAGTTGTGTTGTGTGCTGGCAGAAATAACCAACAATGGTGCTGCCATATCTCAAAAGCAGAGCAGACCTTTGCCGCTGAAGGGCAAAGGAACCAAACAAGTTGTCTGCTCTGGGACATGCTTAGCGGAAGTGACACTGGCTAAGAGGTGCTCTGTGGGGTGAGCCAGGAAGCATAATTAGAAGCCACCCAAGTGTCAGATAAATATTGATAAAGATGCACTCTAGAAATCAAATTTGGGGATGTGATAATGGTCTTCTTTACAGTAAAGGTCTAAAATAGCACCTCGTCCTCTGCCAAATCCAACCATTAATATTTATTAAATAAAATATGAGTGTACCATTAATTTTAAGCAACTGACGTGAATCGAAGCTTTCTCCCACATGAAGCATAGGAATTAGAAGGCAGAAGCTGGACAAACCTGAAGTAATGATGTTTCGTAGATGCTGAAAGAACCAGCTATCGATTAAAAAAAAAAACTCAACTTGCTCATTAGCTAATATAACTTTCTTATCGAGCAAAATAACAGACAATGAGTAAAACTGTTTAGGCTCAAGTGCTCAGTGACCAAGGACAAGTCACTTATCCTCTATGAAGGCCTAGTGGTTATATTTCCAGAGAAGAAAAAAGTAACACTCTCCTGACTTGCTGGGCTAAATAAATAAATAAACAAGCAAACAAGTAAGATAATACATGCACATAGTGGAAAATATTACTCAGTCATATTCAGATATGACACCGAAATTGAATTATTTGAAAATGAATTATTAAATGAGTGCAATGACATGATTTCCTCCTAGGTGATGCATTCTAAATACATTTTATTTTAAGTATATGGGTGATTTGCCTGCATGTGTGTTTGTGTACTACATGTGTGCCTGGTACCCACAGAGGCCAGAAGAAGGTGTTGGATTCCCTGGGACTGGAGTTACAGACAATCATGAATTGCAGGTGCTGGACACTAAACCCAGGTCCTCTGGAAAAACAACCAGTCCTCTTACCCACTGAGCCATCTTTCCAGCCCCTCAACATGTATTTTTTATTTTTGAAACAAAGTCTCTTTACATACCCCTAGCTGTCCTGGAACTCACTATGTTGACCAGGCTGGCTTTGAACTCACAGTCATTCTCTGCCTTCTGAGTGCTGGGATTAAAAGCATGTGCCACCATGCCAGGCTTTAAATGTGCACTTTAAATGTGACAAATCTTATTCATTTTCCTTAACTACTTTTTGTGATAAAGTTAAGTTAGTAGTTAGTTAAAGTTGTATTTAAATTATTGTAGTTGGGTATAGTTGTAATAACTAAACATGAGCCCACAGGGTGTGAATTATTGAAATTCTTGCACACTAATAATAATTCCATGGTACAAGGCACATGGCTTGAGTCCGTTCTGTGATTCAAAGACTTCTATGGATGTCAAGGGGACTTCACCATATTCAATAGGCAATAAGACTTTCTTTGCCTTATATACTACCTAAACAAGTGCATTTCCCCCATATACCATTTAGTGATTTAAATAGAATGCTGATTGAACTATCAGCAATTAGTTATGTAAACAATTTTTCTTTATAAATTCTTTCTGTAGTAAAAGTAGAATTACTTTAAGGCTGCACCATTCATAATAGTTGCTTCCTACATATGGGTTACTTAAATCAAATAAAACTGTTTTTAAGAATTCAAGTCAGCAGTGGCCTAAGCCCCTGCTGGATAGCCACACCTGGCTGGCTGGTGTTCTGCATATTGCAGAGGACGAGTACAGACTATATCTCTCCCTGACGCTTGTTCTGTGAACTTTGATGTCAGCCTGCCAGCTGGGCTGCCCTGAATATCCAGCCGCTACCTAGAGCCATAGAAACCATCTTCCTCTTCCTTAGGGAACCTTGGAAGGCCAACCCTTTCCAGCCCTTTGAAGACTGAGTTTCTTGCGGGGTGTGAAAGAATTGAATCAGTGGTTTTGGTTCTGCTCTTCATCTCAACACCTGGTTGGGGAATCATGCTTCTCGCAGTTCCATTCCCATTTATCCAAGAATGCAAACAGAAACAAAACAGCAAAATAGAGCCTGAAGGACGTGCCTAGGTATTCTATGGTCCAAGTTCCAGCTGGAATCCCAATACATGGGTAAACTGCAATGTTGTTGCTGTTGTTTTGCTTTGGTTTTGGTTTTGGTTTTTGAAAAGTACATTTCACTTAGTGGCTGATTCACATGCCCTCTAAGGGACTTTGTAATCACAGAGAAATGTTTCAATTCAGAGAAGCATAAAAATCAGCATATGGTAGCTGGAGAGGTGGCTCAGTGGTTAAAAGCACTGTCTGCTCTTCCAAAGGACCCCGGTTCAATTCCCAGAGTTCACATGGAAGCCCTCAAATGTCTGTAACTCCAATTCCAGGAGATCAGACACTGTCACACACACACACACACACACAAGCGGACAGAACACCAATGTGCATAAAACAAAAATAAATAAATAGTTTAAAAAATAATCAGTATATGATCAAAATAACTAAGCACACAGGCTTGGTGAAGTACCAACTAGCCCAGGAGACCAAAGAAAGCATACGCATACATAACCAGAGTGACTAACTTGAACAGAAGAGAATGAGTATTTATTAAACACCAGAAAGTACATACCCTTTGAAATGGTTGGAAATCAATGCAAGGAAGGGTTCAGTAGTGGGGCATGTGCCTACCATGTCTGAGGCCTCAGAACAGAAAAGGAATAGCAGAATGGAAAGAGGTCTTTAAATACATAACTATCAAATAATAAATGTTGCTTAAATCTATAACTATGCAGTGCAATGGTTCTAGACTTTTTCCCAATACAATTTAAAGAACTCCAAAAAAAAAAAAAATGTTGTCAGTATTTCTGAGAATCATGTCTTCTGATCATGGATGGGATTAAAACTACAAACTTTCCCAGAGAGCAATCAGCCAAGAACAAACTACAACACAAGGTGAAAAACTCAAAGACAACTAAATGCACCATCCAAAGACAGTTCACAGAAAAATAAAGAGCAAAAACAGCTGGATGCTTCAGTGGCAAAATGCATATAAATAAGGTTTGCAAGGAGAGGCAGGAACTAGAATAGAGGGAGAAAGGGAAAGGGAACAAGGAAGGAAGGAAGAAAAGGAGGAAGGGAGGGAGAGAGGGGAGGAGAGGAGAAAGCAGGAAGGAAAGGAGGCAGGGGGAAGAAAGAAGGAAGGAAGAAAGGAAGGAGGAAGGAAAGGATGGAGGAAGGAAGGAAGGAAGAAAGGAAGGAAATCTTTAAAAGCAGAGACAAAATAAAAGAATAGAGATTTTTAATTTTTTTTCACCA
This sequence comes from Psammomys obesus, assembly GCF_907164565.1. Lineage (NCBI taxonomy): Eukaryota > Metazoa > Chordata > Mammalia > Rodentia > Muridae > Psammomys > Psammomys obesus. The sequence goes on along the minus strand of NW_026596443.1, from coordinate 5,290,473 downwards.
ACAACAATGCGATGTGGCCCAGCTGGTGGTGACTGCTTTACATCGAGACCTCGCTAGGCTAGATTCTCAGCAGCGTGAAGGGCAGGAGTGGCGGTGCTTGCCCACAATCCCAATGTGTGGGAGGAAGGGAGAGGCTGGAAAATCAGGAGTTCAAGGTTTTCTTCAGCCACACAGACAGTTCAGGGCCAGCCTGGAATACAGAAGACATTATCTCAAAAAGAAAGAAAGGAAAGAAATAGTCCAACCACTGGAACAGCTGAACAACGTATCCCACGCACTGCAGAAGGAAAGGGAGTGTGTGAAAAACACCGAGGATTCTGTGTCCACAAGAAAATAGCTTCTAAAACTAAAAACTCTTTACACTAATATTAAATGAACCAATAATTAAATAGACATTAGACATTTTCTAAGAAAATGTTCAATTGGCCAATAAAAACACAACAAAATTTCATCCTTGTTAATCATTAAGGAAATGTAAATTAAAACCATATAAAGTATCAGTTTGCAGCTACCAGGATGGCAATAACTTAAAGGAAAACATGGTGAATGTGGAAAGTGTATGATGAAAAAAAAAAAAGAAGATGAGGAATAGGGTGAGAAGAAGGAGAAAGAAGAGGAAGGGAAAGAAGAGAAATAAAAAAAGATATGAAACAAACTAAATAAGCAAAGATATTCTGAGAAAAATGTAGAGAAACAGGAACACTTGTAAACTCATAGCAGAAATGTGAAGCAATATGGTGGCTTCTAAAACAATTAACAGAATTCCCATATACCCAGGATTTCAACTCTATCATATATACCCAAGAATAAAAGGCAGAGTTCAAATGGGCATTTGTACATGATCATCCACAGCAATAGTTTTCACAGAGGTCAAAAGTTGAACACAAGCTAAGCATTAATATATGTACACAGATGATAATACAGTGATGCATACAATGATGCTAATAAAATGAAAGAGAATTTTTATCAGCGTTCTAAAATGTACCACAAAACATTCTACATAGTGAAATAAGCTGGGCACAAAAGTATAAACCCTGCATAACTCCACCTACATGAGAAAAGTAAGATACATTAGTTCATATAGACAGAAATAATGGTATATTTAGATAAGTACGTGACAGCTGACGGATTTGGATATCAGCAGATCCACACAGTAAGGAGGAGGAAGAGGTAGAAAATAGTACATGGTGAAAACAGGAAAAAGAAGAGAGCACACTAGATAGAAAATGTCAGGAAAATGTTGAAGATTTCCCCTTTCAGTTTTAATTTGTTTTTTAAAAGAAATAACAGAGCTGGGCACACTGGTACATGATTATTCATAGCAATACCAGCTCTCAGGGAGGCAGAGGCAGGCAGATCTCTGAGTTCTAGTCCACTCTGGTCTACAAAGCAAGTCCAGAACAGCCAAGGCTACACAGAGAAACCACAAAAAACAATTATCTTCCTGGTAGGAAACATGGTGACATGCAGGCAGACATGGTGCTGGAGAAGTAGCTGAGAGTTCTATACCTGGCTCTCTAGGCAGCAGAAAGAGAATGAGACACACTAGGCCTGGCTTGAGCTTCTAAGACCTCAGAGCCCCGCCCCCCATGACACACTTTCTCCAACAATACCACACCTACTCCAATAAGGCCACACCTCCCAATGCTGCAAGTCCTTATGAGTCTATAGGGCCATTTTCACTCAAAACATCACATGGAGTAATACAAAGTTATTTATTTTTAGGTTGACTTAGTAGATGATTTTGTTGTTGTCTTTAGGAGGTACAGCCTTTCTTGTTGGAGTAGGTGTGTCCTTGTTAGAGGAAGTATGTCACTGGAGGTGGACACTGAGGTTCCAAAAGCTCTCTCTCCAGACCCAGTGTCCTCCTCTCTCAGCCTGCCACTTGTGCTTCAGGACATACAGCTCTAGGCTATGTCTCCAGCACCAGGCCAGTCTGCTTCCCAGCATGATGGCAACGGTCTCACCCTCTGAAACTGTGAGTGAGTCCCAAAATAACTGCTTTCTCTTAACAGTTACCTTGCTCATGGTGTCTCTTCAGAGTTGGTGCTGGGAACTGGGGAGTTGCTGGGAGAGGCATGACCGTGTTTTTGTTTGTTTGTTTGTTTGTTTGGAGGAATATGGAAGACTTTGGGACTTTGAACACTTTAAATGGGGCTTAGTTGGCTATCCTAGCAGAAACACACAAGACTGGAGTGTTGAATGTGGTGTGTATTATGCAGGTCCAGTTCAAGAGGTTTCAGAAGAGACGAATATTATCAGCTGGCCTAGAGACCATTCTTGTGATATTTTGGCAAAGAATGTGGCTGCTTTTTGCCCTTGTCTATATGAGTGAGGCTAAATTGAGGAGTTTTTGGACTAATGTCATTTGCAGAGGATATTTCAAGATAGCCTAGTAGTGACTGTGATGTGGTTTTTGGTAATCACTCATGCATACCTGCAATAAAAAAGGAGCTAGCAGGACAAAGAGGAATACAAATGTACAATTGAGGAGGAAAATGGAACACCACGAAATGGAACACTGGGGCTCAAAGAAATGAAAAGTTTAAAGAAAAGCCTAGTGCTAAATGGAATAAAGGGTAAGACTCTACCCAGATCATCATGCAGCCTGTGATTTCCTAGGCCTGAATAATAACAGAACTCTTATGCAAACATAATTCAAGGAGGGCCAGGTTCCAGCCCCAGTATTGGCAGAATTTGGCAGCTTCCCCCAAGTGGTTGTCGATTTAAAGTCAGAAAAAAATAAAGGAAAGGGGCTGTGGACGCTCTCCATGGTTACGGAAATCTGCTGAGGCCAGGTGTGCGGTAGGGAAGTCCCTGCATGGAAGCCTGGAAAAGACGCTGCATGAAGTATGAAGGTCAGCTTGGACTGCACTGGAGAATTCAGAGCGTTAGTCCTGGTGGGGAACAGACAGGCATGGCACTAGAAGAGTAGCAGAGAGCTTTACATCCTGATCTACAAAGAGCTTGCTTCAGAGGGAGAGAGAGAGAAAGAGAGAGAGAGATAGGTAGATATACAGACAGATAGATAGATTGATTGATAGATTGATTGAGAGAGAGAGAGAGAGAGATGGTGAGAGAGAGCTGGACAGGGCCTGGCATGGGCTTTTGAAACCTGAAAGCCTACCACCAATGACACATCAATGAACAAGGACACACCTACTCCAACAAGACCATACCCTCCGAATCCTTCCCAAACAGTTCATCAACTAGGGACCAAGCATGCAAATCTACGAGCCTCTGGGCCATGCTCATTCAAACCAACATTTTTCACTCACTGGCTCTTGTAGGCTTGTTGCCCTATCATACTGCAAAATGCATTCAATCCAATCAAAAGTCCCCATAGTCCTCCAGTGGCAATACTGTTTAAAAGCCCAGAGTCCAAAGCCTCTTCTGAGACTCATGCAATCTCTTAACTGTAATCCCATGTAAAATCAAAACCAGAAAGCATGTCACATCCTTCCAACATACAGTGGTGTAGAATATGCATTGCTATTCTGAAAGATAGTTAGGGGCATAGTGAGGAAATACTGGACCAAAGCAAGACAGGGAAAACTCCAAATTCTACAATTCCTGTTAATCCCATCAGGCAAGAATAAGGCCACTACCACAGTTTTTGAGCCAAATTTGAAGCAAGCTTTACTAAATATTAGCCTGGATGATAACACTTGTCCAGGCCCCTTCCCTGGGATTCCCAGAGAATGGCCATGAATTACATTAGTCTGGTACTTATAAAGACAAAACCCTTCCTGCCTTTATCCAATCAGGGGCAAGCAGACATCCTGACATACTTCCTGCCAATTTGTGAACAAGCACATCCTGTACAGTTGGGGCAACCAACCTTGTTTATAGAAATGAAAAGACATGGCTTGTTATCTTACATGAGCAGTCCAGCATTCCAGGAAATTATCTGTCCTTGGGCCAGTGGGGCTCACAGGTTAGAAGCATTTTTGTTTTTATGGATCTCATTTTGTTTTATGAATCCCAGTAATTAAAACTTAAAATATAACTTTAGCCCTCACATTGCATGTCTGGTATTAAGAGTTTATTAGAGGGCTCTTCCCTTCTAATAAGTGTGACTGTGACACACTTCTCCTCCTGTTAGCAACTCACCTTGGCAGACATGCCACGGCTCTGGCATCTGCAGCATCTTAATTCTCCGATGCCCCGAATAAAACATTTTCTCTTATAACCTGCCTTGGCCATGGTGTCTCTTCACAGCAACCGAACAGTAACTAAGACACCATACACATTCCTCGGTCTTTCTTTTCCTTCACTCTAACTGTTGGGGTTTCTCTGAACTCTCTCTTCTTATTCTGGCTCTCTTCTAGACTTTTACATTTACTCCCATGCGTTCATTTGTGGTGGATCCATCAGCAGCTTCTATGCATGTAATGCTGGGTTAATGCATTTTCTGAGGCACAGCCTCATATGTGTAACGCCTTTCCAAAACCTATATTTCAAAGGTACTTGATCCTGGGTACCCCATAGCGCTAATCCCATTTTCAGTATCCAAAACACCTTTTATTTTCCTGGTATTCTATAGCCTAGAAAATGGCATAATTCACCCAGTTTGTTCCAGAAAAAAAAGTGGAAACTCCTTGGCTTTTTCTTACCTCCTCCGCCATCCATCCCCACCAGCCAATCCTGCTGTTTCTACACTGCAAGTCTCTTTGGAGTGTATGTGTTTCTACAAATGTATTGTAAACTCCTCCTCCAGACGGGACTCTCCCTGCCAAGCCAGCTTCATCTCCTTTTGCAGGTGTGCAAGCTCCAGAAGAGGGCTGCCACTTCAGCCCTCAGAAGATCTGTGTTGTCTGGATGAAGATGGCCCTGTAGGCTCACGGAAGTGTCACTATTAAGAGGTGTGTTCTCATTGGAGTAGGTGTTCCCTTGTTGGAGGAAGTGTGTCACTGGGGGCAGACTTTGAGGTTTCAAAAGCCAGGCTCAGTGTCCCTCTCTCTCTTCTTGCTGCATGCCAATCCAAACGTAGAGCTCTTGGCTCCTTGTCCAACACCACGTCTGCCTGCATGCCACCATACTTCTTGCCATGATCATAAATTTCTCAACCTGTAAGCCAGCCCCCATTAAATGTTTTCCTTTGTAAGAGCTGCTGTGGTCATGTGGTGCATCTTGACAGAACAGAAACCCTAACTAAGACAGCACCTGTCATCTGCAGTGCTGTCTCAGGCTTTTTACATCCCGATATGTCATCACCAGGTTGGCGCTGAGGCTCTCTATGACACACTCTCTTCTTCAAGTCTCACATTTAAAATTCTCCAATCTTTTCTTCATAGTTTGTCTGTCCGATAAAACTAGTGTTAGTCACTTGACTTCCACACCCATGGATTCGACCACGAACTAAAAAAGATTAAGCAGAATTGTTTTCACTGGCCATCAACATACTTTTGTTATTGTCACCAATTTAAACTGTATTAGGCATTATTGGTAATGAGATGAATTGAATATAGTGTTCAGGAGATGCTCATAGGTTATATACAAAGAGTACATAGCACTACATAATGGACCTGAATACTAAGTGTAACTGGACAGGGGCTCTCAGAACCACTGTTTCCCTTTGCCCTGGCTCAGGTAATGGGATATAGGATGGAATATCTCTCTCTGCTTCACTTTCTACTGTTGGCCTTTTCCATCCTCCCAAAGGGATGCATATAAAACAAGGTAACTACAGTTTTTCCTAACAAAAACACAAACAAGTTTTTATAGAAACTATATGAATGGGATGAAATGAACGTTTTCATGTAGTGTGTCTGCATGGTGTCATCTGTGTGAGCATCATGTGACAGCACCCTTCACCAACACTGTAGTAGTTTTGATTTTAGAAATACGTTCTAAACTACAAAGCACAGGCAAAGGCTCATGAATAATTATACTACTCTGGAAACCAATTACAAACAAAAAAAAGTTCTAAATCCCAACCAATCTGAGAAAATATAATAATTTTCTCTAAGTTCAGGCATTTAGAATTGCTTTATCACACTCAGCCAAAACAATAGAACATTTTTTTCAAAATGCTACCTGATCGCAAGTAAATAAAAGTACACATCTAAAACTGGTAAGTCAATCGATGTAACAAAATGTTACTTTCTTGCTACACTAGAGAATGGTACCTTTTCTCTCTTCTGCTTCATGCTTTCTGTGGTCTTCCTTTTCATCGCTCAGTCAACACGCTAACTATCATACTCCACTTACTGTTTTAGCTGTGTGTGGTATAGCCATGAGAAAAGCAAAACGGATGAAATCCTTACTGTGAGGGGCTAGAAGAATCACGCAAAGACTAAGAGTGCTTATTGTTCTTGCTAAGGATGGATGTTTGCTTCCCAGCCCTGTCCTCAGGTGGCTCACACCTGTAGCTCTAGTTCTAGGAGAGCTGATGCCCTGAGGCCGCCTGCACACATGTAAGCTCATACCGGAACATAATACATACAAATGAAAATAAACTACTGTATCTTTTGAAATATTCCTGATTTCATGGAGCCTCAGCCTCACTAAGAAAATAACCAAAAAGTCTGTAGCTCTTTGCTTGCAGCCTGCAGGTTAGCGCATAAGCTCTCAGCCCCAAGCTGGTCTGCAGGCCTCCATGCTTCCAGCCATGATGGAAATGGACCAACACTATGAAACTTTGTATACTCAGGACCAAACTGAGGTACATGGAATAAACAATTCACCCTTTACCTCACACAATACTGGCCTTGGCAAGACATCTTGATGAGGGTTTCAGGGTGCCACTGAACACAAAGGGACTGGAACCAGTCCCAACAAAGAAAGAACTTAGTGATGACAGATCACTAAGATGGGCATCAAGAACAATAGCTAAAAATTGGGAATTCCAGACATCATCACACAGAAAATGAACATTACCATGTCATGCATGTACAACTAACCAGCCGGCCTCGATGTCTGTCATAGCTTTATGAAAGAAGTCTCAAGATGCAATCGATTCTCCATTCTGTTTCACTCTTTCTCAATCAAGGGTAAGAGTCAAAGACTCTCACAAACAAAGCATTAATGGCCGAGCTCGGGGCTTAGCTTGGCTTGTGGGATGTCTCTGAAGTGAATGTTTATTTGAATACATACACACAGATAAAATATATGTGAGAGAAAGTGACTAAAAGTACAGGAGAAAACGGCAAAAAGGACTGAGGGGGGCCTTGGAGAGGATGAGGGCAGGACTCCTCAATAGGCAGTAGCCCTTAACAATGCCATGCAGCCAGCCTCGTGGGCTGTAGGCAGAGAGCGAAGCAGGCACACAGGTCGTGAGACTGCAGCAGACTGCCATGCCATCCTGATACTGTCGGGGTCTTAATGTCCCCAGATGTAAAGCCTCTGGCCTTAGTGGAAGGCGCTGGGACTTTGAGGAGGCGGGTTAACTAAAAGAAAGCTAAGTTGGGGGGACACGCCCTTAGTAGGACGCTGCTCCATCACCTTTGCGGGCTCCCTTGCTGCCACAGGCCTCCACCAAGATGTCCTTCCTCGCCACAGTCCTGTGAGCAGAGGAGCCCAGGAGCCATGTACTGAAACTCCTGACACTAAATACAAAATAAACCTTTTCTCTTTTAAAGTGATAAGCACAGATATCTTGTCACAGTGACCAAATAAATGACTAACACACATTTGTTAGTCAGAGACCAGCATTTTTAAAAGAAGAAACACACCTTGCCTAATTTTACAAGACCTGCTAGGTGATTAGCACCCAACTGCAACTTCAACTGTTACAAGCTCAGATAGCTATTTAAAAGCAACACAAGAGACTGCTTGATAGGTACATACACATATACATAGATGATAAATAGATAGATGATAAATAGATACATACATGCACACATAGATAGGAACAAAGATAGATACATAGACAGATAGAGACAGCACTAGGAAAGCAAAACAAGAAATTTGTATCCAGAAAAAGTGACTATATGAAGTTGTCCTTAATTTTTTCCAATTGATTCCTTTTAATTTTACCTAGAAACTTAATTATTGTGAATTTCAAAAATGGTGTGATAGCTTTGCTTTTGAAAAGAAGTTTTTGTGAAAGATGAACAAATTTTATTTCAACAAGAGTTAAAATACAAACAAGAAAAAGTATTTATCTTTTAAATTGAAAAGATTAAAAAAGCATTCCTTCCAATTCCATTCTCAGTCTGAATCCAGGATTAGCGAATCCACAGCTGCCACTCCTCCTGCGCCCCCCCCAGCTGTGTAGGGGGGTGCAAAATGGATCTGCTCAGGCCACCAAAGCCCCAAGGAGGCTCTGGAGCACACCTTCTCATGGATCTGATCAACTCCACAAGGAAACTTTTGCTTGGAGAAAAGCTAGGACATGGCCCACAGGAAGACTAACCCACCTGTTTCTTCACAGATATGTTGGGGCTCTGGAAGGGAGGTCATCCGTGGGGCACAGGAGGGGGTGAACCCTGGCTGGTTTTACAGGCTTGTCTGGAGATAAGAAACCAGCTGCAGCTTCACTTGGTGCAAGGTGAAAAGTGAAAACAAAAGTGAAGAAAGCAGAATGGTGCAATCAACAGACAAACAAACAGCCAGAAATGGGGACTCTAAAAATCTGAAAGATGCCCTGACGTATATCTGTGCCAAGGGAGCCACAAGGCTGTGTGTGGTTTCCGTTCTGTCTGTTTAGGCTCCTCTCAAGTAGGACCCCACGGAATGTTTGTAAGTAAGGCAGGCAGTGAAGCTACTTACACCTCTGCATTCATTACCATCCCCTTGAGTATTATTAACTTTTACACTCCCCATAAAATGTAATTTATCACTAAAATAATTTGCTTTGTGTCAGGGTTCAGTGTACACCACTGCTCTCTTGCTCATTAAATGAGATATTTTTACTTAATGAGCCAAGATGGCCTTTGTGCTTAACATCTGAATTGATTTCTAACACTTCGTTTTTGTAATAGTCTGTTGTATAATTCCAAAAAATATGTGGGTTCTCTCTTCACAATATAAAAAAAAAAAAATCAATTCGAAAAGTTGTTAATTTTGTAAGAAATGGTTTATCCTTAACTAACCATTAAGATTGTGTGAAAATTATTTATCTACACAACAGTAAAATAAAGTTCTTATCTTTATACCCAGAGATTAGCGCATCTCTCAACCCTCACCAGCGAAACTTCTTTTTTGCCACAGAGGATGATTAATGCAGGAACTCACACTCATCAATGGGCAGAGAGTAAGACTGAGGGATATTTAACCGTATCTCACCATTCCCTCCTCCAAAGGTCAGGGGCCATCAGGGAAGAGGAAGCAGCAAGACGGAAAGGGCTGTGTGCCGTGAAGGTCTGCAGCAAACAGTGTCTGCCAGACAGGAGAGGGCCCTGCACACGCAGGCGCACAGCAGCTGCTGGGCTAACGGAGCCGCCGGCGCTGCTCCCAGTGTCATGACCACCACTTCCTGAGCTGGCACTCAGGAAAAGAGGAGTTTTTAAAGATGTAGAACAATATAGTCTAACGCTTGTGGAGGCTTGTAGAATCTAAAGAATTTGAGTATCCCCCACCCCAATTTCACATTCAGAATTGTTTTCTGTTCTAGATTCCTCCTCCGTTCTTTCAGATTCATGAAAACGGAGCCATCAGCCATATTTGATCTCTGAACAGAAAATAAATAGACCTGCCAGGCCTCAGGATGCTGGTACTGCACACTCTGTCTGCACACAAACACACTCCCTCGCGCACACACATACACACATTCATACACACACACACTAACATACTCACACACACGTGCACTCACACTCACACAGAAATAACAATGTCATAGGAGATTCTACAGGGAATTAATTTGTTTATTCCCAAATTTCTTACATTTAGACAACAGAAACTTCTGGTCCACTTGCACCTCTGCACACCATCTGTACAAAATGTTTTCTCGAACTGACTCTAAGAAGTAGATTGGCTACTGGATTTAAAAAAAAAAAAAACACTCACTGATTAAGGCTATTTTAAAGACAATATCCTTCTGAAGCCCATATTGCAGGCTCAGATCAGCCACTGCTCACAACGCCAAGGACTGACGCTTTCCAGAGCGACATTGTGAGTTTGGCACCCACTGGCATCACACTGGGGAGCTGGATGACTCCAGACTCCCTGGAATTTCTCAAACATTGAGAATTATAAGTGTAGGGACTATAGCTATCCTATATCTAAAGCCAATCAATTGCTTTCCATCTTTCACTGGATAAATGAATGTTATTAATAAGTTAATGAGTTAATGAGTAAACTGATTCTGTTGGTGAAATGTTATATATATATATATATATATATATATATATATATATATATATAGTCTGTATCTCTGGGGTCCACACCCTGGAGGACTTAGCTTTAATAAATAAAATAACAGGTATTTTTTTAAATTAATGCATAACTAATATTCAATTAATGATTAGCACTGTTATTCATAGATTTTAAGATCTCATTTTTAAATTACATATATGGGGCGATTACATGTGAATAAAGGTGCATGAAGGGGCTGGCAGAGGGCATCACATCTCCTGGAACTGGAGTGACAGGAGGTCATGGGTCACCTGACATAGATGCTGAGAACAGAACTCAGGTCCTCTGCAGGGGAAGTACATGCCCTTAACCACTGAGCCTGCCTACACCCACAAGTAAGTGTGGTCCTCACCCCTCCCCAAGAAAACATCTCTTTTCGACAAACAGAGACCACAGCAGAAAACCACAGCCAGTTGACATGCAGCGCTGTAGAACCCAGACCCAGCTGATTTGTCTACAACACAACTCCAGTACCTATGGCTCAGAGACCATTGTGGAGGAAGCAGTAGAAACACAGTAAGAGCCAGAGCCAGAGGAGCAGGACGTTTGCTGTGAGGTAGTGTCTCCTAGGAATGTCAGCAGCTACACCGTAAAGTCCCACCAGCAAGCCTGCCTAAACATAGGCTGAAGAAGGATGACATCAAAGCACATGCTAGCGTGGACGGAGCACTGGGAGAAGCTCACAGGGATTCAACGCCACACAACGAACTAGAGGCAGCTAAGGACACCAGAGCAAGAGAAATAGTCTTCCCAAACCAAACAGCCATCCCTGAAAACAGACATACAAGTAATATTATACAGACTGAACAAACTGTGTGCGTGTGTCTGTAAATATCATGTAACAACAAGGAAAAAAGAGGCCATAAATTTGAAAGAAATCAAGGAGGGCAATATAGGAGAGTTTGAAGAAAGTAAAGGGAACAGAGAAATTAACAATAAAAAAATTAACAGTAAATTAACAGTAAAGCTGCCCTGATTCAATTGTTTCCAAGAATTAACATAATCCAAAATAATAAAAATGTATCGACTCTTGAAAACTTGAGCCAAAATATAGATTGAAGAAAAACAGGACACTTATAAATTACTTGAATCATTTTTTTAGCAAAATTGATTCTCATGCCCTTGCTTCCTTTGATCATTGATGGATAGCTTTTCTAATACAAACAGAAGCCCTTTCAGTGGCATACAGCAATGCTGTTCTAGAAAATGAAGATTGATTATTTTTAAAAGGAAAACTTGTAGTTATCTAACATAATTCAGTCTCGGTCCTGTCAAGTTGCTGTAACATTTTCTTCACTCCCATATATATACAGTTTGGAAAGGTTCTCAGAGTCTAGCATTGTGTTTGTAGAAGTGACTAAGATGGTGATATTGGGAACACCTGGGCAGCATTTCTACAAAGGTAGGTTAGCCACTCTTTGCTTTTTAAATCTCTTTATTCTTCAGCCAAACCAGCATGAGGGCCGCTCTGCTGGACTCTCCTATCTAACCTGGTCAGGCATCTACCTGCGGATCTCAGGGACATCCCAGGCAAATCTCTTTTATTTTACTTTCCACATGCTATCATAATTATCTCTTTATATGTTGTCTGTGGGAGCTCAAAATGGTGAACAAATGAGTGATTAAACATATGGCCAAACTCTCAGAAGTGAAACTAACATGCCATTCTATAGATTGGGAAAGATAAAGGAACACGGAGATGACAGTTTTTTAAAAGAGTAAAATAGCCTTTCAGAAAGGTAATGGAAAATGATGTTTTTCTGGGAAAATGTTTCTTTTCTGTTTTTAAAAGTAGGTGTGTGTTACGACCATTTATTTTTCCAGAATGGTTTCTATTTAGTTGTAGTTTAAGTCAAATAAATGAGTTGGTTAATATTCTTCAGATTTCAGAAAATATTTTAACAGTTAATAAAGTGGGATGGGTGGAATAACATCTAATATTCTCCTGCACAGTATAAAAATTATGAGTAACAGCAATTACTAACTATTTCAAGAGAGCTAGTAGGTAGGATTTTTAATATTTGTCATACAAAGAAATAAAACATCTTAGGGTAATGGGCGTGAAAGTTACTCCAATCTACGCAGTAGACACAAGTGCTGGGGTTTGTGTCATTGATTTGTTTATTTTGGGGGAAGAGAAGGGCTTTTGGTTTTACTTGTTGTTTTATTGTGAGATAAGTTTTCACGATATAACCCAGATTGGCTTCGAATCATGAGCCTCCTGTTTCAGCCTTCCAAATGCTGGGATTATTTATGTATGCCATCACATCTAACTTTGTACAGAGGTATTGAAATAGTAAAGTATGGTCCATGAATATATAAATTTCTGTGTGGGGATTTAATAAAAACACGGAAGGAAAGATGGCTTCTTCAACAAATGGTGCTGGGGAACCTGGATATCCACACGTGTAGGATGGACACTAGATCTATACCTCTCACTCTGTTCACAAACCAATTCAAAAGAATGCATCAAGGCTCTTAAATAAATCCTGAAACTGCTCATTAGAAACACTTCAAGTGTAGGAATATACAAGAACTTTTTGAAAAGGGCTCCAGAAGCACCAAAAAGAATTCCAAGAATTGGCAAACGGGTTGCATAAAATGAGAAAGCTTTGGCACAGCAAAGGAGAAAATGTGAAGAGGCAGCCTACAGAATGGGAGAAAAGCTTTGCCAGCTCCATGTCTAGGAGATAATTAATATCTATATCTATAAAGAACAGATAGGAGCGGGTACAGAAATCCACAGCTCGACATTATGTAGAAAGAGACTCTACGTTGAAGGCCTAGGTGCCTCCCTTCTGAACTCCGGGAACCAGATGGAAGAGGGGGAAGGAAGATTATAGGGGTCAGAGAAGGGAGACACCAGGAAAACCCAGCCCACTGAGTCAACTAAGCAGAGCTCACATAGCTTTATTCTGAGAGGAAAGTACAGGACCTGTACCAGATCCCCTGAGTAAATGTTAGGGATGTTAACTGGCTGTTTTGGTGGAACTCCTAACAGTGGTAATGGGTGTGTGGACAGAGGGAGTGTACACATTACTGGAGAGAATGTGAACTAGACCACACATTATAGAAACTGGTATCACGTTCTTCAAAAAACTAAAAGGGGAACTATGAGATGACTCAGCTCTACCACATCTGAGCATGTACCAAAAGGGATCTGATTCGGCACAGCACAGAGACATCGGCTTATCCACGCTTCCTGCAGAAAGACAGGTTCACAAGAGACAGGTTATAATTCAATTTCAATGGATATTTCAAGAGATAGATAAACACAAAGAAGCTCTATTCCACCACAAGTAAGAACAAAATCATGTTTGCAGCAAAATGGATGAAACTGGTGATCATCACATTGAGCAAAATAAGCCAGACCCAGAAAGACAAATACTATGTTTTTTCATATATAAGAACCTAGGAGAAGGGAAATACACATATATGTACACACATGAAAACACAGACACATGTGGTGACATGATAATAGAAGGGAGGGTTCTTGAAAAGAGGAAGAGGAGGAGCAAGGAATAGGACAGGAAAATGGGAGGGAATAGGGCCAAAATATGTGACACACCTGTACAAAAACGTCACTAAGAACCCCACCACCTTGTTATACAAATATACCAGTACACATTTTAAAAAGTAAACTGGACTGTAGAGAAGGCTCAGAGGTTAAGGGCACTGTCTGCTCATCTAGAGGTCCTGAGTTCAATTCCCAGAAACCACATGTGGCTCACAATCATCTATAATGGGACCTGGTGCCCTCTTCTTGCCTGCAGGTGTACATGCAAATAGAGTGCTTATATACACAAATAAATAAATCTTAAAAAAAAAACACTAAATACCTACTTTTCTAACTTTTCCATTTCACGATCATGAGCCATCCCAGCACTAGCCTCAGTGTCCCCTCGACATGCCAGACACCTCTGTTACTCTAACTTTCCCAGGAGGAAGAAACATACCAATTATCACTCTAATCCCCCTTCAGAATGAAAGCTCCATGGATATTCTTTGCCAGCTCCAGGTCCTCTAGTCATAGTCCTTGTGAAGAGGCCCATTTACTCAGAATCTTGGATAGGAAAAAAACATCTATAAACTTACTGGCTGGGGGAGGATAGCTGACCTTGGCCCTCGGAGATCACAGGAAGCAGACTCATAGGCTCATCTTTCTTGATGATGGAGTGTGCTTCTTGGGAACTCTTTCTCCCTTCTCAAAGCTTCTGCTAAGGCAGTGGTTTGCAACCTAACGCTGCTACCCTTTAAAACAGTTCTTCGTGTTGTGATGACCCCCAACCATAAAATTATTTTCATTGCTACTTTATAACTGAAATTTTACTACTGTTAGAAATCATGATGTGAATATCTTTGTTTTCCAAAGGTCTTAGGTGATGCTAGTGAGAGGGTCATTCAACACCCCAAAGGGGGTGGAAAGCAGCTGCATTAAAGCATGCTGGGAATGGAGCCCCACTTTGTTAAGTGGGTCATGGACTCTTTTCACGGGCTCTATTTCAGAGGATTTACAAAAACAAAACTAAAAAACTAGAGATCTCTAGCTATGCCACAGATCTCCTATTACAACTAGAATGTTACCAATACTATTTCCTGATGTCTCATCAAAACAAACAAACAAGCTGAGTCCCTGTGATGTCTTATTTTTTATCAACATTGTGCTTTGCAGGTTATCCAGCCTCACATGTGGGAAAGGACAAGCACCAAAGGATCCAAATGTATGCAAGCTAAAGTCCTTACAGTTGACAAGAGAAGGAAGTCAGGAGTTTGGCTGCCTCTTGCTGTCAGGTGAAGCTGAGTGGATGGGGCTGGATGGCTGCTCCTTCTACCTTACAGGTCACAAACTTAAACCCTCAATGCTGTGGACGTAAGTGCAACAACTTGATGCAAGAACGCAGTTCTCTCAGGAAGCATGGTGGATGGGCCTGTGGCACAACAGTGGCATTTACAAGGAAGCTGCAGAAGAGACACCACAGTAGAAAGGCTAGACAGCTTTGCTTCAGCAATCTGGTGCTGCTCACTCCTTACTCGGTGTAAGATACAGGGCAAGATGTCAAAAATTGGATATTGCAGGTCTTGTGGCACTTTGTGGATTCATCTTCTGCACGGATAAAAGCGGGGTTCCTAATGTTTAACAGTCTGCAAGCCGAGGAAATCATTCCCAGAAACAGAATGGAGCTTGCTTTCTCCTAGAGTAACTCATGTGATTTCATTAACGGAATTAATAGGTAAATTTAAATTGGGTATTTTACATCATTAAAACATCCACACACAAATTTGTTTTACATAAGTTGTGCAACCCTGCAGGGGGAACAGAAATTGAAGATAATAGCCTCACCAGCATGATAAAAATTAATTAAACACACATCAGCACCTTCATGCAGTTACACACTCTTGCTTTAAGTCTTTGGATTGGGAAATGCCGTAATTTAAACATTCAATCATTTTAATACTTTCTGTGAATTACATATATGCTGTGGCTGTGTTCGCTGATGCTGTAAACAAAAGATACAATTGAAAAACACATGCTGTAATAATTAAAACGTTATTTAGCTGACACCATCTTTCTTCTAGTGTCTTGTAACATCTGTATTGACTGTGATAAGCATTGATTATCTGGAGTGATGTAAATATTTGGGGAGTTAATGACAATCAGGAATTCAGGGGATGCTAAGACAGCAAAGATAAATCACAGGAAATCCAGATCAAAGCAGGATTGTGAATTAGCTTGTTTTTATAGTTAATGACTCACTAAAGTGCACAAACACGTCTTTCCTCCAATGAAATGCACAAAGATGTGCCATAAAGCAGCAGCCCGCGCTGGGTAGCATTCTCTGCACATCTGCCGAATTTCCATATGTGGAGAGGAGGATGTGGACATGGAGCACTACAAAGACTGAATTGATCCAATCCATCAAGTACTTAGCATGCACTTTCAAAATCATTACAAAGTTCTTTGAATTATTAAGACCTTTTTTCAAAAGAAAAAAAAAAAACTTCCAACTTATAAATCTTGCATTTCCTGAACGGTTAATTTAAGGATGCTAAGGTCAGCAGTAATCTAGTTCCAGTGAAGATTCTGACATTTCCCTTCAACTATGGCCTGATACTAAGCCACACGAAATTATATATATATATAAATATATATAAATTATATATATATAATTTATATATATTTGATATGTATTTTATATATATATATATATAGTATCAAAATAGGTAAAGGTGCTTGTTGCCAAGCCTGATGACCTCAGTTCAATCCCAGAGCTCACAAAATAGAAAAAGAGGACTGACTCCCAAAGATTGTCTCCTAACCTTCGCATACACATGCTGTGGGCTGAGCACATCTACATACACGCTTGCACATGCATGCACACAATAAATAAATTCAAATGTGATGAAACATTTCAACGTCACTCAGCATCATCGAGTGGGCCTAACACACACACTGTGGACCGTCCATGAGTAAACACAGACTACCATGATGCACTGGGCTTTTCCCAACTTATCAGAAGAAGCACAGAAATAGCTAGAGGTCTGTTCCTCCACAGACACATACCAGTGCGTGGAAACACCGAGAAATGAAGCCTTTAATAAATCCCATCACAGTCCTCCTTTAACATCCTCTCCAGCTTCATGGCTTGGCACCAAGACGCTCAAAGAATCACTCAAGCTGTATCACCCCTAGCCCTCCCAGGAGACCATGTGACCCCGACACACTTCCTCCTCCCACCTGCCCACCCTACAACTCCCAAGGTCATTGCAATGGGATGCTGTCTTGTCCTCTGGTGCCTCTGCCTTGGGCCTGGTGCACATGGAATGTATTGTCAGAGCATCCTGACTGTGTCTACACCAGGATGTCTACATGATGCTGAAATGACCATTGCTTGTCCTTTTCTCTGTAGTCTGAGATCCTTGAACACAGTGCCCAGTAAACACATGCTCAGTGAATAAAAGAAGTCAATGGCACTTTCATCCTTGAGATACAAGTGACTGTGAGTGAGAAAGACCCAATGAGAGGTGTCCCATATTCAGAACAGACTAGTGCTTATTTTGAGTTTAGTTCAGCCACAGAACCCAGAATGTTTCAGATAGATCCTGACACTTTACAGAAAAAGCTACACCCGTGAGCTTTGCCAGGCCAAGTGAGGAGCCAGGAGGAAAACTAAAATCAGCTTGTATTTGTGCCCAAGAACAAAACCTGATAGGGATCAATAATGCAAACTAGCGAAGTGCTTCCCACGCCAGGTTGGTTCTGCTTCTGCTTATTTCAGAGATGAGTCTCTAAGAGGGACCTAGGAAAAGGAGCTTGTAGGGGAGGGGAAGAACCATGTCCACGCTATGTCATGTGGACATTCATAGCAGTGTTATTTACAATGGCCAGATATTGGAAACATCCCACAGTTCCCAACATAAAAATAAGGCACAGATGAACCACATGCCCCATGGGCAAAGCCTGCATAAGAGAGTTCTCAGTGTGGATCTACGTTCTTGACACTGTAGAAAAGGCCATACAACCCTATACTGGAAGGACAGTCACAGCATTACGCAGCAGTTCTGGAGCAGAGCATGGGGAGAGCCTCTGGGGTGACAGTCCTACCCAGCATGTTTTGGTCAAGATGGAACACTTAGGCCCCGAGGAGATGACTCGGCTGTCCAAGTGCCTGCTGCATCATCCCAAGGACCTGAGATCGGATCCCCATGTGAAAATCCCAGTACAGTGAGTGGCACAAGCCTGTAACTCTAGCACTGGGAATCAGGGACAGGCAGACCCTCACCGCTCCGTGGCAGCCTATCTAGCTTAACTGATGAGATTCAGGTTCAATAAGAGACTCGTTCTCAATGAACTAAACATGGAGATCAATCCAGGAAAGACATATTTTTTACCTTTGGTCAACACACACACACACAAATATATACACACATGTGCACATATCCCCAATAACAAGTAATACGCAACACACAAATACACATAAAAATGTACTTTTAATATCGGTGCAGCTCACTGCATGTAGTATTACCTTAAAATCACAATAAATACTGAATTCTAATTAATGTCTTGGCACCTGGAATGTTTAGGGATGAGACAGACTGACTGATGCCTTTTACTTATTTCGAAGTGCATTTAAAGAAGATGGATGTGGGGGTGGGTGGACACGTGATTAGCCTATATGGTAAGGTGCTAGCTGCACACTGGACAGGGCAGGCGTGCAGGCACATGCCAAGCAGCTTCGCTCTGACGTTTTCATGGTGTGATACTGAGAGTAAACTATGTTCTGAATCTCCTGCTCCGGGGCTAACAGAGGGCAGCTGAGTGAGGAGCAAACCTCCCCATGCTTTCTCACTCTTGCCGGCTGACTCTCTGTACAGTTTGTGTGGATATTTAGGGCCTCACTAGAACATGGCTCAGTGTCGTAAGGTTTTGAGAAATCTAGACCCTCCCCTCGATTTTGTTCACACCTATCATGAATTGATGCCTGAATTTTGGCAAATTGATAATTTATTTGAGATCTAAAAATAACAAAACAAAGCCGCTTCTTGTTAATTGGTTAAAACAGTAGCCATTTGAGTGTGTTTTGGGAAGAATACACCAGCCGAGAACAGAAAATCAGAGGGCTATGTCTTCTCACAGAGTGAGAGGGCACATGGAGTATTTTGACCATCTTGCCATTCTCGACTGTGTTGGAAGGATCCAAGTGATGAAACCACAAAACACAGCAATTCCTCAAAAGCTGCAAACAAGCTGTGTCACCACTCTGGGCGTAAATAAGGAGGAAGAGTCCCTGCTGTAAGCGAGGTTTCCAAAACAGATTTGTAAGGAAAAAGAACAGGATACGCAGCCAGATTTGACTGTGGGATAAATCGGGAGTATATTCCAGTGAGTATATTAAGTGACTGCCCCGTTATCTCGTGGCAATCACTGCCTGCCTCGTTCAGATGGAAGCAGGCATCCTGTGCTGTTATCGCTTGCCTGTCGCTGAACCTGAGTGAAGGTGCTGTTCCAAGGAGATGCGGACGTGGGAGCTTTGGTTCAGACTCCCCACTACCTTGGTGGGAAGTTCCCTGTGACTGAGATAACTAGGAAGATTTTCTGAGCGGCATCCGTGTGACAAGGACTACAGCGCACAGCAGGAGTGGCATTTCCAAACCAGGCACCATTCTGATGAGGAGTTCTTGCTTTACTTTTTTAGATCTCTGTGTGATTCTCCCAAGTCTCTACGGTTCTCCGGTTCTCCGCCGTGCGCAGTGTGGAGCCGGGGTGCCTCTTACACTATGCGGACAGCCGGGATGGAGGCTGCCTGAGATTCGGAAGTAAAGGCTAAAACTTAGATTGCTAAGGATGACTTCGAACAATGCATCCACGTAAGACAACTCAGATGTGAAAAGCTTTAACTGAGACCATTTCCAACCAAATGCCTCCAAACCGATTAACACAGGAGCAAGAGGATGCTTGCCGCATGTGTCAAGTTCAAATGAGCTAGGATCCCGAAGAGGCCACTGGCGCTGAGCGTGAACACGGGAGGTGTTATATTTTGTAACCTGATGTGAAATGGCCACTGATTGAAAAATGAGATATTTGTTAAAATGCTGACTGAATCTACATCTCAGAAAAAGGAGTGAAGAGCAGAGACGGCGGGGCTCTCTCGGCTTGGGCCTCCAGCTCCTGTGTACGGAAAGGCTGCTATTTCCCAGTGCAAAGTTGGGGTTACCCTCAGGTAGGGCGGGGAGAAAGCCCGGGAGCAGTAACTAGGTCCAGAACGGTCTTGCTTTGTGCTCATCCTTGTGACCAGATCGCTGTAAAGGAAGTTTGAAGAGGTGAGAGCTGCAAGAGAGCTGCCAGACATAAGCTGACCTTTAGAGCCGGCTCCAGCCAAGTCTCCCAGGCTCCTGGTAGCACGCAGCCGCAGTGGGCCGAGGGGAGTCTGAGTCAGGCGTGCTTGACATTTTCCACCAGAGTTTCAAATCTTACTACACACAAGCTGAAGTCACGCCTAAGGAAACAAACCTGTTTTCATAAGTGCAATTTTATGTCCCAACACACATCTTCCTTCGCATTTTCCACAAACATGTTAAATTTGTTTGCCCTTTTCTTTATAACACAGGTCTTGGGCTGTTCTACCTTCTCAGCTATAGCTCATTCCATTCGTGTGTGTGTGTGTGTGTGTGTGTGTGTGTGTGTGTGTGTGT